>NC_091283.1:702455286-702758316 GCF_032444005.1 Ranitomeya imitator
CCACACTTTTGTGTGCAGCAGTCCTTTTTATTGCTGCCATACTTGTCCTTTGATCATTGTAGGGAGATTGAAATTGTACTACAGCCCTTGTATTTTTTTATATATCTTCCAGCCACTTACATTGTGTAGTGTAATACACAGGGCCTGTTTTTTGCTGCAGTCTCTCCCCCAAAAAAGGGAGATTTAAATTGCCAACAAGTTTATATACGTCAGTTCTGTTTGTCGTATATCTGCCAGCCACGTTGTGCCACTTACATTGTGTAGTGTAATACACAGGGCCTGTATTTTGCTGCAGTCTCCCCCCGAAAAAAGGGAGATTTAAATTGCCAACAAGTTTCTATACGTCAGTTCTGTTTGTCGTATATCTGCCAGCCACGTTCTGCCACTTACATTGTGTAGTGTAATACACAGGGCCTGTTTTTTGCTGCAGTCTCCCCCCCCAAAAAGTGAGAATTAAATTGCCATCAAGTTTCTCTACGTCAGTTCTGTTTGTCGTATATCAGCCAGCCACGTTGTGCCACTTACATTGTGTAGTGTAATACACAAGGCCTGTTTTTTGCTGCAGTCTACCCCCAAAAAAGTGAGATTTAAATTGACAACAAGTTTCTATACGTCAGTTCTGTTTGTCGTATATCTGCCAGCCACGTTGTGCCACTTACATTGTGTAGTGTAATACACAGGGCCAGTTTTTTGCTGCAGTCTCCCCCCCCCAAAAAAAGTGAGATTTAAATTGACAACAAGTTTCTATACGTCAGTTGTTTGTCGTATATCTGCCAGCCACGTTGTGCCACTTACATTGTGTGGTGTAATACACAGGGCCTGTTTTTTGCTGCAGTCTCCCCCCCAAAAAAGGGAGATTTAAATTGCCAAAAAGTTTATATACACCTTCTACCTTGTTTTACAGTACCATATAACGGTTGTTATTTTGGTTAGATTTTCCCCAAAAAAACAGTAAGTCTGGTGTAAGAGGCCGTGGGCGGTCGTTGCCAGCTGGTACTGATGGTGGTGGTGGTGGAGCATCTGGTGGTAGTGGGGAAAGCAAAATAGCACCTAAGGCTGGAGGTGTTGAGCCAGCGTCATCGTCTGGCTACACAAGGCCTCGAAAGCTCCCTTGTCTGGGAGTAGGAAAACCGCTTTTAAAGCCGGAGCAGCAGGAAAAATTTTGGCTTTTTTTGCTGACTCAGCCTCTAGCTCTTTTGCCTCCTCTTCAGAAAGTTCGAAATATAAAAGCAGCGAGTCATCAGTGGATGCTCCTGGTCAGGAACAAGTCGCTTCCTTGTGTCCTTCACCCAAAGCAAAAGTGAAGGATGCGGCAGGCGACACTACAGTTTACTCCATGGAGCTCTTTACACATACCGTGCCAGGGTTAGAAAGGGAAATATTTAACAGCCCATTACAAGATGGATCGGACATGGAGTGCACAGATGCACAGCCACAGCTAGATTATTATGCTGTTCCATTGACTCAGATCACTACATTGCCCTCGCAGTGTACTGAGCCAGAATCTGACCCTGATGACACTATGGTTCCCCGTCCCGAACGCTATAGCAACTTACACGGTGACACAGAGGAAGGTGCACATGACATTGAAGAGGAGGTGATAGATGACCCAGTTGTTGACGCAGATTGGCAGCCATTGGGGGAACAGGGTGCCGCTGGCAGTAGCTCTGAAGCGGAGGAAGATGATCCGCAGCAGGCATCTACATCGCAACAGCTTTCATCTGGCAGGCCCGTATCTGCCCAAAAACATTTGACAAAACCAAAAACACTTTTAGGACAGCGGGGCCATCCGGTAAAAGGAGAACAGTGTGCAATGCCTGAAAAGGTATTCGATAGTAGGAAGAGTGCAGTGTGGGAATTTGTTAACCAAGATCGAATGATCAGCGCAAAGTTATCTGTAAGAAATGCTCAAAGACCTTTAGCAGAGGGAAGAATGTCCAAAATTTAAATACAACGTGCATGCATAGACATTTAACCAGCATGCACTTGCAAACCTGGATTAACTACCAAACGTCCCATACCGTTGGTGCACTCGCTCAGATAGAAGGTAGTCAGCAACGCTACATTGCTTCCCTCACTGTAAGCCCACCGGTTAGGACACCACCAACAGCAAATGTGGAGGTATCGTCGCAAGGCCAAAGCAGTCAGGGAATCACACGGTTCTTGGTAGGAAACACTGTAGGTAGGCCAACATCAAGAATACCATCACCAACCCTCTCTCAATCTGCAATGTCCACCACCACCCCCGCTAGTTCCACCATATGCAGCTCTCCAGTCCAGCTCACCCTACAAGAGACTCTCGTTAGCAAAAGGAAGTACTCATCCTCTCATCCGCGTACACAGGGTTTGAACGCCCACATTGCTAGACTAATCTCGTTAGAGATGATGCCCTACCGGTTGGTTGAAAGCAAAGCTTTCAAAGCCCTGATGGCCTACGCAGTACCATGCTATGACCTACCCAGTCGACACTTCTTTGCGAGAAAATCCATCCCAGCCCTCCACCAGCATGTCAAAGACCGCATTGTCCATGCACTCAGGCAATCAGTCAGTAGAAAGGTGCACCTCACAACAGATGCATGGACCAGTAGGCATGGTCAGGGATGTTACGTGTCCATCACGGCGCACTGGGTTAATGTGGTGGATGCAGGGTCCACAGGGGACAGCAATATTGGGACAGATCTGCCTAGCCCACAGTCTAGGAAACAGTTGGCAGTAGGCGTTCGACACCCCTCCTCCTCCTCCAGAAGCGAAAGCTTGTCCACAGAGCGCAGTCGCCCGACCACTCCATTCGCAGCTGCCAGTGTTGCACACAAGGTGTCACATTATGGAACAGCTAGTGGTAAGCGTCAGCAGGCTGTGTTGGAAATGAAGTGTTTGGGCGACAACAGAGATACCGCGGAAGTACTGGCCGAGTACTTGCGGCAAGAAACTCAGTCATGGCTGGGCAGTGTACATCTTGAGGCAAGGCAAGGTAGTCAGTGATAACGGAAGGAATTTTATGGCTGCCATAGCCATTTCAGAACTGAAACACATACCTTGCCTGGCTCACACCTTGAACCTGGTGGTGCAGTGCTTCCTGAAAAATTATTCGGGGTTACCAGCCCTGCTCCTGAAGGTGCGAAGACTTTGCTCGCACATCCGCCGGTCGCCCGTACACTCCAGCCGTATGCTGAACCATCAGCGATCGCTGAAGCTTCCCCAGCACCGCCTAATAATCGACGTTGCAACAAGGTGGAACTCCACACTGCACATGCTTCAGAGGCTGTGCGAACAGAGGCATGCTGTAATGTATTTTTGGGAGGATACACATATACGGGCAGGCAGTTGGATGGCAGACATGGAGTTGTCTGGTGTGCAGTTGTCGAAGCTACGAAACCTCTGTCAAGTCCTTCAGTGTTTTGAGGAATGCACACGGCTGGTAAGTGCAGACGACGCCATCATAAGCATGAGCATCCCACTAATGCGTCTGCTGATGCAAAGTTTGACGCACATTAAGGAGCAGGCGTCTGCGAGGGAAGCCTTGATGACAGTCAGCCATTATCTGCTCAGGGAACTCTCCTGGACGAGGTGGCGGACGAAGAGGAGGAGGAGGATGATCGGGATGAATATTTATGGGAGGAGGATGCTTCTCAGGGGGCAATAGAAACTGGTGGCGTTGCAAGGTCAGGTACAGGGTTTTTGCGGGAGACAAGTGATGTTGATTTGCAAAAAGTGCTCCTCAACCCAGCACAAGCAGTGAATTGACACCTGGAACATTGGCCCACATGGCTGAGTATGCCTTGCGTATTCTAAAAAGGGACCCCCGCATTATAAAAAATGATGACCGATGACGATTACTGGTTGGCCTGCCTCCTGGATCCACGATGTAAAGGGAAATTACAAAATATCATGCCACATGAGAACCTTGAGCAAATATTGGCTACCAAACAAGCAACTCTTGTAGACCGTTTGGTTCAGGCATTCCCAGCACACAGCAGCGGTGATGGTTCTCACACGAGCTGTAGGGGGCAACATGGCAGAGGTGTTAGAGGTGCACAAAACAGAAGTGGCGTTGGACAGAGCGGTTTTATGACCAGGTTGTGGAGTGATTTCGCAATGACCGCAGACACGACAGGTACTGCTGCATCGATTCAAAGTGACAGGAGACAGCATTCGTCCAGTATGGTTACGAACTATTTTTCCTCCCATATCGATGTTCTCCCTCACAGGTCATTCCCCTTTGATTACTGGGCATCAAAAATAGACACCTGGCCTGAATTGGCAGAATATGCATTACAGGAGCTCGCTTGCCCAGCTGCTAGTGTGCTCTCAGAAAGAGTCTTCAGTGCTGCTGGTTCGATACTGACCGAAAAAAGGACTCGTCTGGTCACCCGAAATGGTGATGATCTAACCTTCATTAAAATGAACCAATCATGGATTTCAAATTATTTTTCCCCATTTTCCCCTGCTGACATGTAGCTTGCCTGAAAAATGTCTTGCTTTTGGCCTCCTCTTACTGACTGCTCCAATTCCTCCATTTGCAGCTGCTGAATGTCCACCATAGGCCATTTTTATACCTCCCTAAATGGTCTGACTCCCCCCACAGTTCCGTGGTCACTGATCACCACTTGGCGCAAGCACCCGTGCAAGTCCCGTTTGCCTGGACAGGTGGGTGTGCCCACTTTTGGGCAAAGGCACTGGCACAGGGTCCCTCATAGTACAATGAAGTGTCTCTGACGGTGGTGGTGCAATATGAGGGGCCCTGTGCCAGTACCGCCGCCCACGAGTGTCCCCCCAGCTCGAACAGTGCTCTACCACTTGCAATACTTACCTCTCCCTGCTCCACCACTGTGTAGTCAGTGCTGTTAAATCCTTCAATGGCACTGCCAATACAAATTTGTTAAAATGATAGATGATAGTAAAAATATACATGGTCCCTGGCCTCCATTTAGACCAGTTAATACTTTGCGCCAACTACCACTGTCTACTACTCAGCAGAGGAGCTCACCAGTGTACTTAGCTATGCGACCAGTTTATTTATGAACATTTTTTTGGCTGACATTTAGCCCACTTTATTATTTTGGCCTACTAACTGTGTCAGCCACTTATTACAGTTGTCCTCCTACTTAGTTACTTGGGCCTAGTAACTGTGTGAGCCTCTCATAACAGTTGTGCTCAGGGTCTGGCATGCTGGCATAGGGGTTCTTTGTTGCCTCAGGGTCTGGCATACTGGCATAGAGGTTCCTGGCTGCTGTTTGTCTCAGGATCTGGCATCCTGACATAAGGGTTCCTGACTGCTGGTTGCCTCAGGGTCTGGCATACGGGTTCCTGACTGCTGGTTGCCTCAGGGTCTGGCATACGGGTTCCTGACTGCTGGTTGCCTCAGGGTCTGGCACACAGGTTCCTGACTGCTGGTTGCCTCAGGGTCTGGCATACGGGTTCCTGACTGCTGGTTGCCTCAGGGTCTGGCACACAGGTTCCTGACTGCTGGTTGCCTCAGGGTCTGGCATACGGGTTCCTGACTGCTGGTTGCCTCAGGGTCTGGCACACAGGTTCCTGACTGCTGGTTGCCTCAGGGTCTGGCATACGGGTTCCTGACTGCTGGTTGCCTCAGGGTCTGGCATACGGGTTCCTGACTGCTGGTTGCCTCAGGGTCTGGCACACAGGTTCCTGACTGCTGGTTGCCTCAGGGTCTGGCACACAGGTTCCTGACTGCTGGTTGCCTCAGGGTCTGGCATACGGGTTCCTGACTGCTGGTTGCCTCAGGGTCTGGCACACAGGTTCCTGACTGCTGGTTGCCTCAGGTTCTGGCACACGGGTTCCTGACTGCTGGTTGCCTCAGGGTTTGGCATACGGGTTCCTGACTGCTGGTTGCCTCAGGGTCTGGCATACGGGTTCCTGACTGCTGGTTGCCTCAGGGTCTGGCATACGGGTTCCTGACTGCTGGTTGCCTCAGGGTCTGGCACACAGGTTCCTGACTGCTGGTTGCCTCAGGGTCTGGCACACAGGTTCCTGACTGCTGGTTGCCTCAGGGTCTGGCACACAGGTTCCTGACTGCTGGTTGCCTCAGGGTCTGGCATACGGGTTCCTGACTGCTGGTTGCCTCAGGGTCTGGCATACGGGTTCCTGACTGCTGGTTGCCTCAGGGTCTGGCACACAGGTTCCTGACTGCTGGTTGCCTCAGGGTCTGGCACACAGGTTCCTGACTGCTGGTTGCCTCAGGGTCTGGCATACGGGTTCCTGACTGCTGGTTGCCTCAGGGTCTGGCACACAGGTTCCTGACTGCTGGTTGCCTCAGGTTCTGGCACACGGGTTCCTGACTGCTGGTTGCCTCAGGGTTTGGCATACGGGTTCCTGACTGCTGGTTGCCTCAGGGTCTGGCATACGGGTTCCTGACTGCTGGTTGCCTCAGGGTCTGGCATACGGGTTCCTGACTGCTGGTTGCCTCAGGGTCTGGCACACAGGTTCCTGACTGCTGGTTGCCTCAGGGTCTGGCATACGGGTTCCTGACTGCTGGTTGCCTCAGGGTCTGGCACACAGGTTCCTGACTGCTGGTTGCCTCAGGGTCTGGCATACGGGTTCCTGACTGCTGGTTGCCTCAGGGTCTGGCACACGGGTTCCTGACTGCTGGTTGCCTCAGGGTCTGGCACACGGGTTCCTGACTGCTGGTTGCCTCAGGGTCTGGCATACGGGTTCCTGACTGCTGGTTGCCTCAGGGTCTGGCATACGGGTTCCTGACTGCTGGTTGCCTCAGGTTCTGGCATACGGGTTCCTGACTGCTGGTTGCCTCAGGGTCTGGCACACGGGTTCCTGACTGCTGGTTGCCTCAGGGTCTGGCACACAGGTTCCTGACTGCTGGTTGCCTCAGGGTCTGGCACACAGGTTCCTGACTGCTGGTTGCCTCAGGGTCTGGCACACAGGTTCCTGACTGCTGGTTGCCTCAGGGTCTGGCACACAGGTTCCTGACTGCTGGTTGCCTCAGGGTCTGGCACACGGGTTCCTGACTGCTGGTTGCCTCAGGTTCTGGCACACGGGTTCCTGACTGCTGGTTGCCTCAGGGTCTGGCATACGGGTTCCTGACTGCTGGTTGCCTCAGGGTCTGGCATACGGGTTCCTGACTGCTGGTTGCCTCAGGTTCTGGCACACGGGTTCCTGACTGCTGGTTGCCTCAGGGTCTGGCACACGGGTTCCTGACTGCTGGTTGCCTCAGGGTCTGGCACACGGGTTCCTGACTGCTGGTTGCACCAGGGTCTGGCACACAGGTTCCTGACTGCTGGTTGCCTCAGGGTCTGGCATACGGGTTCCTGACTGCTGGTTGCCTCAGGGTCTGGCACACGGGTTCCCGACTGCTGGTTGCCTCAGGGTCTGGCATACTGATTCCTGGCTGCCGGTTGCCTCACTCTGCTCACCTACAATATTTGTAGCTTATGATTTCCTCAGAATGTTTTTTTACTTCACTTCTTATGTGAAAAGCAAATAGAAAGCGAAATAAACAAGTACAATAATAGACCATGCTGCTATGTCACCATTCCCACTACAGCGATAAGGACACGGACATTGCGATAACACCCAGCTGTCGCCTCGCACTGTATTATGCAGGGTATGCAGCGATGCTCCCCTGGACGCTGCTAGTAATGGGCCGTTCTTCAGGGATTTCCAGTATCAGTCTATGACACACACCGTCAGGCACCACCCATTGACATGAATGGAGGGGGTGAGGGGCTAGTACTTCCTGTGTGACTGGGGAGGAGCGCGGTGCATTCACTGTGAAGATACAACTTTCCAGTCGGCTCCTTGTAACTTCCTACAGTGTTCGTGCTGAGCTGCCGGTAAGTGCCCGGGAATGGGGGGCGGCGTGTGCTGAAGGGGTATGGGGGGCGCCAGCACCGGAGACACGGGCGGGAAGAGACTAGCCATCTGTTGTTTACCTCCATAGCTGGTGTTTGTGTAGGTCCTGGGTGTAATAACATTACCGGTCATCTAATAACACACACTATCTGTACCTAATATACACTGCACATGTGTGCACTACAGCCATACACATTACCGGTCATCTAATAACACACACTATCTGTACCTAATACATGTGTGCACTACAGCTATACACATTACCGGTCATCTAATAACACACACTATCTGTACCTAATACATGTGTGCACTACAGCTATACACATTACCGGTCATCTAATAACACACACTATCTGTACATAATACATGTGTGCACTACAGCTATACACATTACCGGTCATCTAATAACACACACTATCTGTACATAATATACACTGCACATGTGTGCACTACAGCCATACACATTACCGGTCATCTAATAACACACACTATCTGTACCTAATACATGTGTGCACTACAGCTATACACATTACCGGTCATCTAATAACACACACTATCTGTACCTAATACATGTGTGCACTACAGCCATACACATTACCGGTCATCTAATAACACACACTATCTGTACATAATACATGTGTGCACTACAGCTATACACATTACCGGTCATCTAATAACACACACTATCTGTACATAATATACACTGCACATGTGTGCACTACAGCCATACACATTACCGGTCATCTAATAACACACACTATCTGTACCTAATACATGTGTGCACTACAGCTATACACATTACCGGTCATCTAATAACACACACTATCTGTACCTAATACATGTGTGCACTACAGCTATACACATTCCCGGTCATCTAATAACACACACTATCTGTACATAATACATGTGTGCACTACAGCTATACACATTCCCGGTCATCTAATAACACACACTATCTGTACCTAATGCATGTGTGCACTACAGCCATAAACATTACCGGTCATCTAATAACACACACTATCTGTACATAATATACACTGCACGTGTGTGCACTACAGCTATACACATTACCGGTCATCTAATAACACACACTATCTGTACATAATACATGTGTGCACTACAGCCATAAACATTACCGGTCATCTAATAACACACACTATCTGTACATAATACATGTGTGCACTACAGCCATAAACATTACCGGTCATCTAATAACACACACTATCTGTACATAATATACACTGCACGTGTGTGCACTACAGCTATACACATTACCGGTCATCTAATAACACACACTATCTGTACATAATACATGTGTGCACTACAGCCATAAACATTACCGGTCATCTAATAACACACACTATCTGTACATAATATACACTGCACGTGTGTGCACTACAGCTATACACATTCCCGGTCATCTAATAACACACACTATCTGTACATAATACATGTGTGCACTACAGCCATAAACATTACCGGTCATCTAATAACACACACTATCTGTACATAATATACACTGCACGTGTGTGCACTACAGCTATACACATTACCGGTCATCTAATAACACACACTATCTGTACCTAATACATGTGTGCACTACAGCCATACACATTCCCGGTCATCTAATAACACACACTATCTGTACCTAATACATGTGTGCACTACAGCTATACACATTACCGGTCATCTAATAACACACACTATCTGTACCTAATGCATGTGTGCACTACAGCCATACACATTCCCGGTCATCTAATAACACACACTATCTGTACCTAATACATGTGTGCACTACAGCTATACACATTACCGGTCATCTAATAACACACACTATCTGTACCTAATACATGTGTGCACTACAGCCATACACATTACCGGTCATCTAATAACACACACTATCTGTACCTAATGCATGTGTGCACTACAGCCATACACATTACCGGTCATCTAATAACACACACTATCTGTACCTAATACATGTGTGCACTACAGCCATACACATTACCGGTCATCTAATAACACACACTATCTGTACATAATACATGTGTGCACTACAGCTATACACATTCCCGGTCATCTAATAACACACACTATCTGTACATAATACATGTGTGCACTACAGCTATACACATTCCCGGTCATCTTATAACACACACTATCTGTACATAATACATGTGTGCACTACAGCCATAAACATTACCGGTCATCTAATAACACACACTATCTGTACATAATATACACTGCACGTGTGTGCACTACAGCTATACACATTACCGGTCATCTAATAACACACACTATCTGTACCTAATACATGTGTGCACTACAGCCATACACATTACCGGTCATCTAATAACACACACTATCTGTACCTAATACATGTGTGCACTACAGCCATACACATTCCCGGTCATCTAATAACACACACTATCTGTACCTAATACATGTGTGCACTACAGCTATACACATTACCGGTCATCTAATAACACACACTATCTGTACCTAATGCATGTGTGCACTACAGCCATACACATTCCCGGTCATCTAATAACACACACTATCTGTACCTAATACATGTGTGCACTACAGCTATACACATTACCGGTCATCTAATAACACACACTATCTGTACCTAATACATGTGTGCACTACAGCCATACACATTACCGGTCATCTAATAACACACACTATCTGTACCTAATGCATGTGTGCACTACAGCCATACACATTACCGGTCATCTAATAACACACACTATCTGTACCTAATACATGTGTGCACTACAGCCATACACATTACCGGTCATCTAATAACACACACTATCTGTACCTAATACATGTGTGCACTACAGCCATACACATTACCGGTTATCTAATAACACACACTATCTGTACCTAATACATGTGTGCACTACAGCCATACACATTACCGGTCATCTAATAACACACACTATCTGTACCTAATACATGTGTGCACTACAGCTATACACATTACCGGTCATCTAATAACACACACTATCTGTACCTAATACATGTGTGCACTACAGCCATACACATTACCGGTCATCTAATAACACACACTATCTGTACCTAATACATGTGTGCACTACAGCTATACACATTACCGGTCATCTAATAACACACACTATCTGTACCTAATACATGTGTGCACTACAGCCATACACATTACCGGTCATCTAATAACACACACTATCTGTACCTAATACATGTGTGCACTACAGCTATACACATTACCGGTCATCTAATAACACACACTATCTGTACCTAATGCATGTGTGCACTACAGCCATACACATTACCGGTCATCTAATAACACACACTATCTGTACCTAATACATGTGTGCACTACAGCCATACACATTACCGGTTATCTAATAACACACACTATCTGTACATAATATACACTGCACATGTGCACTACAGCCATACACGTTACCGGTCATCTAATAACACACACTATCTGTACATAATATACACTGCACATGTGTACATTACAGCCATACACATTCCCGGTCATCTAATAACACACATTATCTGTACATAATATACACTGCACATGTGCACTACAGCCATACACGTTACTGGTCATCTAATAACACACACTATCTGTACATAATATACACTGCACATGTGTACTACAGCCATACACATTACCGGTCATCTAATAACACACACTATCTGTACATAATATACACTGCACATGTGCACTACAGCCGTACACGTTACTGGTCATCTAATAACACACACTATCTGTACATAATATACACTGCACATGTGTACTACAGCCATACACATTACCGGTCATCTAATAACACACACTATCTGTACATAATATACACTGCACATGTGTGCACTACAGCCATACACATTACCGGTCATCTAATAACACACACTATCTGTACATAATATACACTGCACATGTGTGCACTACAGCCATACACATTACCGGTCATCTAATAACACACATTTTATGTACATAATATACACTGCACATGTGCACTACAGCCATACACATTACCGGTCATTTAATAACACACACTATCTGTACATAATATACACTGCACATGTGTACTACAGCCATACACGTTACCGGTCATCTAATAACACACACTATCTGTACATAATATACACTGCACATGTGTGCACTACAGCGATACACATTCCCGGTCATCTAATACTGTGTATTATTAGATGACCGGTAATGTGCATGGCTGTAGTGTACGCATGTGCAGTGTATATTATGTACACATAGTGTGGGTTATTAGATGACCGGTAATGTGTACACGTGCAGTGTATATTATGTACAGATAATGTGTATTATTAGATGACCGGTAATGTGCATGGCTGTAGTGTACATATGTGCAGTGTATATTATGTACACATAGTGTGGGTTATTAGATGACCGGTAATGTGTACACGTGCAGTGTATATTATGTACAGATAATGTTTATTATTAGATGACCGGTAATGTGCATGGCTGTAGTGTACATATGTGCAGTGTATATTAGTCTAAGTTCACATTTGCGTTGTGCGCCGCAGCGTCGTCGCCGCAACGCACAACGCAAACAAAAACGCAGCAAAACGCATGCACATGCGGCCCATGCGGCGCCAATGTTAAAAGATAGGGCCGCACGACGCATGCGTTTTTGAAAAGGTCGGCGCCGCCCGAAAAATGCAACATGTTGCGTTTGACGCGCCCAGGCAGGTGCGCCCTAACGCCGCATGCGGCACAAAACGCAACACAACGCATGCACATGCGGCCCCAATGTTAAAGATAGGGCCGCACGACGCATGCGTTTTGTTGCGGCTGCGGCGCAAACCGCAAATGTGAACGTACCCTTATGTACAGATAATGTGTATTATTAAATGACCGGTAATTTGAATGCATGTACAGTGCCTTGTGAAAGTATTCGGCTCCCTGGAACTTTTAAACCTTTTTCACATATCATGCTTCAAACATAAAGAAACCAAATGTAAATTTTTGTTGAAGAATCAACAAGTGGAGCACAATTTTGAAGTTGAACGAAAATTATTGGTTATTTTAAATTTTTGTGGAAATTCAAAAACTGAAAAGTAGGGCGTGCAATGTTATTTGGCCCCTTTAACTTAATACTTTGTTGTGCCACCTTTTGCTGCGATTACAGCTGCAAGTCACTTGGGGTATGTCTCTATCAGTGTTGTACATCGAGAGACTGATATTCTTGCCCATTCTTTCTTGGCAAACAGCTCGAGCTCAGTGAGGTTTGATGGAGATCACCTGTGAACAGCAGTTTTCATCTCTTTCCACAGATTCTCGATTGGATTGAGGTCTGGACTTTGAGGCTATGTGCACACGTCAGGTTTTTTTCCTGACAAAATCCGGAGAAATCTGCCAGAAAATCGTGTTTTTTTCCGCGCGTTTTTCTCGCGGATTTTTTGCGTTTTTTTTTTTTTTTCCCTGAATGCATGAAATCCGCAGAAAATCCACAAAAAGAATGAGCATGGCCATTCTTTTTGCGGATTGCGTTTTTTTTGCGGAAAAAAACGCATACATCTGCACAAAAAATGCGGAATGCATTCTAAATGATAGGATGCATAATTTGAGCGTTTTTTATGCGGATTTATAGCGTTTTTATCGGGAAAATCCGCAAAAAAAACGCGAAAAATCCGGACGTGTGCACATACCCTGACTTGGCCATTCTATCACCTGGATACGTTTATTTGTGAACCATTCCATTGTAGATTTTGCTTTATGTTTGGGATCATTGTCTTGTTGGAAGACAGATCTCCGTCCCAGTCTCTGGTCTTTTGCAGACTCAAACAGGTTTTCTTAAAGCATGGTCCTGTATTTGGCTCCATCCATCTTCCCATCAATTGTAACCATCTTCCCTGTCCCTGCTGAAGAAAATCAGGCCCAAACCATGATGCTGCCACCACCATGTTTGACAGTGGGGATGGTGTGTTCAGGGTGATGAGCTGTGTTGCCTTTACGCCAAACATATATTTCGATTTTGGTTTCATCTGACCAGAGCACCTTCTTCCTCCACGTGTTTGGTGTGTCTCCCAGGTGGCTTGTTGAAAATTTAAAATGACACTTGTTATGGATATCTTTGAGAAATGGCTTTCTTTTTGCCACTCTTCCATAAAGGCCAGATTTGTGCAGTGTACGACTGATTGTTGTCCAATGGACAGACTGTCCCACCTCAGCTGTAGGTCTCTGCAGTTCATCCAGAGTCATCATAGGCCTCTTGGCTGCATCTCTGATCAGTCTTCTCCTTGTTTTAGATGAAAGTTTAGAGGGATGGTCGGGTCTTGGTAGATTTGCAGTGGTATGTTACTCCTTCCATTTCGATATGATCGCTTGCACAGTGCTACTTGTGATGTTTACAGTTTTGGAAATCATTTTGTATCCAAATCCGGCTTTAAACTTGTCCACAACAGTATCACGGACCAGCCTGTTGTGTTCCTTGATCTTCATTATGCTCTCTGTGCTTCAAACAGAACCCTGAGACTATCACAGAGCAGGTGCATTTATACGGAGACTTGATTACACACAGATGGATTATATTTATCATCATTAGGCATTTAGTACAACACTGGATCATTCAGAGATCCACAATGAACTCCTGGAGTGAGTTTGCTGCACTGAAAGCCCCACTTTTCAGTTTGTGAATTTCGACAAAAACTTAAAATAAGGAATAAATTTTGATTAACTTCACAATTGTGTTCCACATGTTGATTCTTCACCAAAAATTTACATTTGGTATCTTTATGTTTGAAGCATGATTTGTGGGAGTAGGTTGAAAAGTTCCAGGGGGCAGAATACTTTTGCAAGGCACTGTAGTTCACACATGTGTAGTGTATATTATGTATAGATAGTGTGTCTTATTAGATGACCGATGTCACGGATCCCAGGGAGGATGTCTTTATAATCCCCGCCGGTCACAATAATATGCCATGAACCGGAGTTGTTTGGTTGCCCAGTTCTTTCTGAAGGGGATTTATCTATATCCCACTTCCCAGTTCCTGTTTGGAACCTGCAGCTCTCTGGCGCCCTCCTTACCCTCAGGTCAGACGGTACTGCACCTAGGATAATTAGTCGCCAGAAAGGCTGCCTTACTTTGTACTGGCTAATGGGCACACTGCAGCGGGGGCGATATAACTACTCCCACTCAGGCGGGAACTATAATTATCAATTCCGTCCGTCGCTACAAAGTCCCAAACGAACAGAACAAATCCGCTGCCACCGGCTCCGATTTCTTAATAACGGGTCTGGAGCCAACCCAAATTAGTAGCTTAATTCACTCCAGAGGACGTGACAGTACGTTATAGATAAAGGAGAAATAAAGCTAGTAATTTTATATATTTTACTCCAAAAAGGTAGGCAGTGTTTACAGAAGTATAGAAAAATATAATAAAAGTAGCCAAGTATTGTATGTACTGTACAATTACAAATAAAATGGGCTTAAAGTTGAAAAACACTTACTGTTCGTTATGTCATTTCATCTCATGGCAGACGATGTGCTGTGGGGGATGGACATACATCCAGATGCATTACAGATCTGTCTCGCAGCTAGACCCGGGACAAAAGACTAGTGAAGACTGATGTCTCGCTTATCTCCGTGCCCAAAACCAAGCCACTCCCCTTGTTGTGACCTCACTCAGAGGCTGAATACGCCCCTTTCTTAGAGTTATGACAAGCCATTTCTTTACATATCTCGCTGTGTGAACCTTGGAGACGAACGACACAATGATCATGATGCTCACCACGTCTTGGGGGTTCTTTTAAGTATAAACACGGCGTAGACATATGACCCGCTTATGGAGAAATCCATTCTTTGCATTTCGTTGGGCTTAGATTCTAGCGATTTCTCGGTGGACATTCGGAATATGTAACCCTTATATCTCTATCCCTGATCGGTGCCATTATACAGAACTTTTCAATAACAAAAGAGTCCCATGCGGTTTGGAAGTTGCTGTGCCAGTTATAGCTGGTATCAGGCGGGAGGGGGGGGGAATGAGGGGTTTAGACAGCAGACTGGCTTTCCCAGCACAAAACCATTAAAATTCCTCAGTGGAGATGGCAAGCTGGTCTCACATTACAGCTATATAGCAGGGGGGAGGGAGGAAGAGTGGCTTAGAATTCCAGCCTTGTGCTGGCAGGCAGAGGAAACTGCATCTGAGATCTCTGTATGTGTAATTGAAGTAATCAGAACTTCTTCCTATCTCCTGACAACCGGTAATGTGTAGGGCTGTAGTGTACACATGTGCAGTGTATATTATGTACAGATAATGTGTACTATTAGATGGTCTGTAATGTGTGTGTGTATGTACAGTACAGACCAAAAGTTTGGACACATCTCATGTAAAGATTTTTCTGTATTTTCATGACTATGAAAATTGTAAATTCACACTGAAGGCATCGAAACTATGAATTAACACATGTGGAATTATATACTTAACAAAAAAGTGTGAAACAACTGAAATTATGTCTTATATTCTAGGTTCTTCAAAGTAGACACATTTTGCTTTGCTGACTGCTTTGCACACTCTTAGCATTCTCTTGATGAGCTTCAAGAGGTAGTCACCGGAAATGGTCTTCCAACAATCTTGAAGGAGTTCCCAGAGATGCTTAGCACTTGTTGGCCCATTTGCCTTCAATCTGCGATCCAGCTCACCCCAAACCATCTCGATTGGGTTCAGGTCTGGTGACTGTGGAGGCCAGGTCATCTGGCGTAGCACCCCATCACTCTCCTTCTTGGTCAAATAGCCCTTACACAGCCTGGAGGTGTGTTTGGGGTCATTGTCCTGTTGAAAAATAAATGATGGTCCAACTAAACGCAAACCGGATGGAATAGCATGCCGCTGCAAGATGCTGTGGTAGCCATGCTGGTTCAGTATGCCTTCAATTTTGAATAAATCCCCAACAGTGTCACCAGCAAAGCACCCCCACACCATCACACCTCCTCCTCCATGCTTCACGGTGGGAACCAGGCATGTAGAGTCCATCCGTTCACCTTTTCTGCATTGCACAAAGACACGGTTGGAACCAAAGATCTCAAATTTGGACTCATCAGACCAAAGCATAGATTTCCACTGGTCTAATGTCCATTCCTTGTGTTCTTGGGCCCAAACAAGTCTCTTCTGCTTGTTGCCTGTCCTTAGCTGTGGTTTGCTAGCAGCTATTTTACCATGAAGGCCTGCTGCACAAATTCTCCTATTAACAGTTGTTGTAGAGATGTGTCTGCTGCTAGAACTCTGTGTGGCATTGACCTGGTCTCTAATCTGAGCTGCTGTTAACCTGCGATTTCTGAGGCTGGTGACTCGGATAAACTTATCCTCAGAAGCAGAGGTGACTCTTGGTCTTCCTTTCCTGGGGCGATCCTAATGTGAGCCAGTTTCTTGGTAGCGCTTGATGATTTTTGCAACTGCACTTGGGGACACTTTCGGAGTTTTCCCAATTTTTCGGACTGACTGACCTTCATTTCTTAAACTAATGATGGCCACTCATTTTTCTTTTCTTATCTTCTTTTTTCTTGCCATAATACAAACGGTCTATTCAGTAGGACTTTCAGCTGTGTATCGACCAGACTTCTGCACAACACAACTGATGGTCCCAACCCCATTTATAAGGCAAGAAATCCCACTTATTAAACCTGACAGGGCACACCTGTGGAGTGAAAACCATTCTCGGTGACTACCTTTTGAAGCTCATCAAGAGAATGCCCAGAGTATGCAAAGCAGTCATCAAAGCAAAAGGTGTCTACTTTGAAGAACCTAGAATATAAGACATAATTTCAGTTTTTTCACACTTTTTTGTTAAGTATATAATTCCACATGTGTTAATTCATAGTTTTGATGCTTTCAGTGTGAATTTACAATTTTCATAGTCATGAAAATACAGAAAAATCTTTAAATGGGAAGGTGTGTCCAAACTTTTGGTCTGTACTATATGTACCGGTGTATATATATTTTGTTAAAATCTATTTTATCCAGATATGATGTACACACCCTGACAGGTGTAATGAATGACAAATGAATATCAGTTCTTGTGGTTAAAGGGGCTGTCGGCACTCAAGAAATTGGGCACCAAACTGTGTAAAATATCTTGCATAACAAACTCGGCACTCCTTGGGTCCATGGCCATCTCTCCACCGCTGATGCTTTCCCGGTGTTTTGACTACAGTGTTGATATCACATTAACAGTTTGTGTCACCCCATTAGCTAGTCACTGAGCTCAGTGCTCTGTTCCCTCAGCCTCCTTGCACAAGCATGAAGCTCAGCTTTGCTTGCCGTCCGCTTCCATGCACAAGCGCTGCGCTCAGCTTTGTTTGCTGTCAGCCTCCATGCACAAGCGTGGCGCTCAGCATTGCTTGCTGTCAGCCTCCATGCACAAGCGCGGCACTCAGCGTTGCTTGCCGTCAGCCTCCATGCACAAGCGCGGAGCTCAGCGTTGCTTGCCGTTAGCCTCCGTGCACAAGCTCAGCGTTGCTTGCCGGCAGCCTCCGTGCACAAGCTCAGCGTTGCTTGCCGGCAGCCTCCGTGCACAAGCTCAGCGTTGCTTGCCGGCAGCCTCTGTGCACAAGCTCAGCGTTGCTTGCCGGCAGCCTCCGTGGACAAGCTCGGAGCTCAGCGTTGTTTGCCGTCAGCTCACATGCACAAACTCTGTGATTTGCTAGAGCAGTGGTGCTTGCTGTTGATGTGACATCCTCACTAGAGACAAAACCACAGGAATCGGAGGAGCATCAGTCTGCTGAAGAGTCCTCCTTCCTTGCTAACTTGGTTGTAGCTGATTGAGAAGAAGTTTTTCTTTTTTCTCCAAAACATTTTTCCATGACAACATTGAATTTTATGGCAGGTACATCGATGACCTGATTATATTATGGAAAAGCACAACATCTGAAGCTGAGAAATATATGTCCGATTTAAATAACAACTTTAATCTGAAGTTTACACATTTTGTTCACTTCCTCTATAAATTACCTTGATATTAACTTAACTGGTGATGAAAAGACGGGTACAGTTTCCATACTTCCCTACAGAAAGCCGAGATCAGACTGCAATGCAAGGGCTGGCTGGCGGTCTCCTGACTCGAGGGTGGGAATTGGTGACTGTAGGATATCACTGTATTTATTTTTTACCAGTTTCGTCTTTTTACATATTAATCTTTTCCTTTTGTAAAAAGCTCTTTGCGGTGGTGTGAACAGTGCTATATACGTTATTCACAAAGGTATTTTCTATCCATGAAATCCACTGTGCATGGCAGTAACGGTGTATGAAGTTGTAACAAATCTAATTCAGAGAATATCTGTCACACAAGTTCAGTGGCCTGAGGCTATGAAATCTGAATGATGTCGTTTTTATGCTACAAATATTACCAGAGATTTCACTCTTCATACATAGAGTAAAATGTGCGGCTCGACCACAACTACGGTATATGCTCAGTAGTATGGCCCCTCTGTGCACATACCGGATCAGCTGCTGTCACCGATGTGTCATTACTGGTCTTGTGGGGTCCTTGCCTCCATAGGTCAGAACTGGATTGTTCATGTTATGGTCATTGTTACAAATGTGCAAGACCCATCTGTGTAGGGCAGAATGTTGTTTTGGTCGTTGTTTTGTCTGTGTGTACAGCGGACAAGACACAGGTCAATGCTAGTAAGTGTGTTAGTGTATAGGAATGATGTCCTCCATCATGCACTAGTCTTTTTTTTCTAGTTTTGATGGCAGACCGCTCCTGCACCCATCTATGATGCAGATTATCGCACTCGCGTGCACACAGACCCCTACAGCTGGTGGGTAAGGCTACGTTCACATTAGCGTTGTGCGGGGCAGCGTCTACAATGCAACGCACAACGCCTGCAAAAACGCATGCACAACGCAGCTTTTTGTGACGCATGCGTTCATTTTTGCATGATTTTTGGCGCAGAAGAAACTGCATCATGCAGCGTCCTCTGCGCCCTGACAGTTGCGCCAAAATGACGCATGCGTCACAAAACGCAGGACAACGCATGTCCATGCGCTCCCCATGTTAAAAATAGGGGCGCATGACGCATGCGTCGCCGAGGCTGCGCCCGACGCTGCCTCGCACAACGCTAATGTGAACGTAGCCTAAGATGATTGACTTCAGCTGAAAAACTGCTAGCACAGGGACCATGTTAGAGTGATAGTTCCGGTGTTAGGGGTAAGTTTTCTTCTTGTGGAGAGTGACATACCGGCTCTGGCATGCCAAGGTAAGGAGGCTTATTCGCCGTGCAATGCTCTGGGAAATTTTTGAGGGGTATGAAAATAAGTTGTCCAAGTAGTGGACAACTTCTTTGTCATATAATTTTGGTCTGTATGGGGTTTGTGCGAAAATAATGGCAGTTTTCCCTTGCCTAGACATTCCAACTGCGGATCCTTCCCTCCCCCAACACCATGTGGAGAGGCCCCTTTTCCACATCGTTTGCTCCCTCCTGCTTTCATCTAATGCAATGGTCCCCAACCTTTCTGTCCCTGGGAGCCACATTCGGCTCTGAGAAAGGGTCGTGAGCCACATCCCACCTCCCTCACACTAGTGGATACCAAAGCCGCCATTATGAGTATAGTGATGATAACCAAAGCTTTTCCACAGATATTACCCCGACACAGTATACAAAGATCCAGGGGCTCCCACAAAACCCCCATTCAGTACTCTCCCACCGCACTGTCACAAACACCTTCTCTGGCAGGTAGCATCATCTTCTCTCCAGTGTACCTTACTTAAAGGGAACCTGTCATCAGTTTTGGCCGCTATAGGATACGGCCAGCGCCTTTCAGTGCAATCCGCAAGAAAACCGCAGCAAAAACGCACAAAAAAAGTAACAAATCCGCAGGTGCGTTTTCTGCCAGGAGAGGCAGAATCCGCACCAGAAATTCCTAAGCCTAATCCGCAATGTGTGCACATAGCCTTAGGGTATGTGCACACATAGAATGGTTCACTGCGGATTTTTCCGCAGCGGATTTGACAAATCCGCAGGGCAAAAGTACTGCTTTTTTCCTGCGGATTTACCGCATTTTTACTGCGGTTTTACACCTGCGGTTTTCTATTGGAGCAGGTGTAAAACCGCTGCAGAATCCGCACAAAGAATTGACCGCATGCACACTGCGGATTGCGTTTCCCATAGGTTTACATTGTACTGTAAACACATGGGAAACTTCTGCGGATCCGCAGCAAAATCTGCTGCGTGTGAACATAGCCTTACATTGCTTGTGCAATACACTGCAGATTTGACGCGTGTTTAAAAATGCTGCGTGTGCCGGCTACAGTGACCTGTTCAGAAGTTTAGATGGTAAAAATACATTTCTTCATTTCTGTCATGCCACTTTGCAGTAATTTCTGAAAAGCACCTGAAGGGTTAAGAAACTACCTGACAGCAATTTTGAATATGTTGAGGGGGTGCTGTTTTTAAAATGGCATCACTTTGGGGGGTTTAAAACATGTGGGACCCCCAGAGTAAATTCAAAATGTAATAGGTCCATAAAAAATTGTTTTGTAAATTTCCTTGAAAAATGATTGCTACATTTTTAAACCTTCTAAAATATTAACAAAATAAAACAACATTTGGCAAATGGTGCTGATGTAAAGCCGTCATGTGGGACATGTTATTTATTAAGGTTTTTGTGTGGTATGATTATCTGGATTAAAGAAATAATCATTCAAAGTCTGAAAATAGCTAATTTTTTTTTCCATTTTTGTAAAATGTCTGATAATTTTTATAAATAAAAGCAGAATACATCAACATAAATTTACCATTATTGTGAAGTACAAAGTTTTTTTTCGTGACACAATCTGAAAATCGGTACGATTTGTTGAAGCGTTCCAGAGTTATTGCCCCACAAGCTGACACTGGTCTGATTTCAAAAATTTGGCCCTGTCACTAAGGGGTTAAATGGGTTGTCTAATACTGGACCAGCCTTTCTTTAATGCTAAAGTGGTCTCAATAAAATCGCACATGCTCTACATCTCGGAGCAGCCATTTGGTGCTGTGATATCCAAGGCGCCGCTATCAGTGGTGAGCATGTGCTTTTCTTACTTTGATATGGGACAATTTTAGCATTTAACAAGAGGTTGTGCAGCAGTGGGTACCCCGTCTGTTACCTGCTCACCATCACACATCCTCTGATCATTTTGTAGTTGTCGGTATTGTCCACCAACAGGCCGCTATTTTCCTGTAAATCTTTCCACTGGCTTCTAATTTTCTTTGTTTTGAACTCCACGTTAATTTCTAAGGCCGTCCTGACATGGCCGCATACATCAGACTGTGGCTGAGAAGTTACTGGAAGTTGCGGCTCCGTCATCTCCTATGTTGTCACCTTACTATGACTCATCAGTGAAGCAATATCATACACAACACACGTCTAGATTGCTTATGGTTTAGTAATGTGAACGGAAAGAGGAACTTTGTGGTATATTTCTTGTCACCTCTGTAGTGACCGCCCAAGATGAAGTTTTTGTGTCATCATATGTAGTGGAGGACCATGCTTAGAATTAAAGGGAACCTGTCATGTGAAGAACGCTGTTAATCTGCAGGTTAATAGCATTCTGAACCTGCCCAGTGTCGGCACTTAGGCTATGTTCACACATAGCGTCGGGTCCCTGCGGGTTCTCCCGCAGCGGATTTGATAAATCTGCAGGGCAAACCCGCTGCGGTTATCCCTGCAGATTTATCACGTTTTGTCCTGCGGGTTCCGCTGCGGGATTTTACTCCTACTATTGATGCTGCATATGCAGCAATATGTAGCATCAATAGTAATGTTAAAAATAATAAAATAATGATATACTCACCCTCTGACTTCCCGATCTCCTCGGCGCTGCAGGCGGCGGTCCGGTTCCAAAGATGCTATGCGAGAAGAACCTTCGTGACGTCACGGTCATGTGACCGCAACATCACCGCAGGTCCTGGTCGCATAGCAAACCTGAGACCGGACGGTGAGTATAGCTTATTTTTTATTTTAATTCTTCTTTTTTTTTACACAAATATGGTTCCCGGGGCCTGGAGGAGAGTCTCCTCTCCTCCACCCCGGGTAGCAACCGCACATTATCTGCTTACTTCCCGCATGGTGGGCACAGCCCCATGTGGGAAGTAAGCGGATCAATGCATTCCTATGGGTGCAGAATCCCTGCGACTCTGCACAAAGAAGTGACATGCTGCGGGTTGTAAACCACTGCGTTCCCGCGCGGTTTTTCCTGCAGCATGTGCACAGCGGTTTGCGGTTTCGATAGGGTTTATATGTTACTGTAAACGCAATGGAAACTGCAGCGGACCCGCAGCTGCAAAATCTCCGCGGTAAAAACCGCATAGTGTGAACATGGCCTTAGAGCCTTGTTGACGTGAAGAAATGAACTTAATCCTCCCTGGTATTGTTTGGCGTTCATTCATGGGGTTGGCGCCGATACAGGTTCATTCCCTGCTCTGTGTATAGATGGCGGTGGCTGTAACCGCCCCCAGCACCGACTGACAGCTCGCTCAGCTTTAGGGTTGGCTGTCAGTCAGGGCCGGGGAAGTGGTTACAGCTATTGCTGTCTATACACAGAGCGGTGACTGAACCTACGCCGGCCCCCATGACTGAACGCCGAATGCTGCTGGGGGCAAGATTTCACCTTGGCAGAGGGGCTCTAAGTGCTGGGCAGGTTCAGAACGCTATTAACATGCAGATTAACCCCATACCTGCAGGTTAATAGTGTTTTTTCACATGACTGGTTCCATTTCACTTTTGTTTTGCCTCCTGCAGCCAGTATAACATCAAAATAAGTACAGATTACCGTAAGTCAATTATGATGTTGAACCATGTCAAACCTGAGTTTTAGCATAGAATTTCATCAAACAGTTCTCAAGTTCTCATCCTATAGATGTTTCTGAAAATTTATGCTGGTGTTTTAACCCCTTCATCCCCAGGCTGTTTTCCATTTTCTCATTTTTCGCTCCCCTTCTTCCCAGAGCCATAACTTTTTTTTTTTTTTTTTTACGTGTCCCTCAATATGGCTGTGTAATGGCTTGTTTTACGTGGGAGGAGTTGTACTTTTGAACCACACCATTAATTTTACCATAAAATGTACTGGAAAACTGGGGAAAAAAATTCCAAGTGCGATGAAATTGCAAAAAAGTGCAATTCCACAATTTTTTTTTTTTTTTACCATGTTCACGAATTGCTAAACCTGACCTGCCATTATGATTCTCGAGGTTATTCCGAGCTCGTAGACACCAAACATGTCTAGGTTCTTTTTTATTAAAGTGGTTAAAAAAATCCAAAGTTTCTTAAAACAAAAATTGTGCCATTTTCCGAGACCCGTAGATCCATTTTTCGGGATCTGGGGCTGGGTGAGGGCTTATTCTTTGCTCTCCGAGCTAATATTTTTTTGATACGATGTTTTGATCGCCTATTATTGCATTTTGTAGCAGTTTTGCGGTGATCATTATTTTTTTTTAATTTTTATTCTGTCGTTTTTGATTTTTTTTTTTTTTCTCGTTATGCCATTTACCAGATTAATTTATTTTATATTTTGATTGGGCATTTCTGAACGTGGCAATGACAAATGTGTATTTTTAATTTTTTTCCATTTTTATTGTGAATGAGGCAAAAAGGGAGGGGTGATTTGAACTTTTATATATATATTTTTTTTATTTTTGTAAATTTATAAAGAGATTTTTTCTACTTCATAAATGCTTCAATAGTTTTCTTAGGAGACTTGAAGCTGCGATTCTCTGATAGCAGGCACATAGGAGGTCTTTAGCCCTTCTATGTGTAACAGAATTGATCTACTATGAAGGCCAGCCACCGGGTGCCGCTCATAGCAGATTGGCAATGACAACCATGGGGGTCTCGTGCAAACCTCGGGTTGTCATGCCAACCCATTGACGCCTTTGGTCATGTGACAGAGGCGCTAATGGGCGCAGCTGGTGACGCGCAATCATGTTAAATACTGCTGTCCAACAGCCATGAGTGGATCGTGATTCCTCTCGTAGCTGCTGGGGCCACATGTCAGCTGATGAAATCAGCTGTAATGTGCTGGAAAAGATGTGGGCTCAGCGCTTGAGCCTGCATTAAAGGGGAAGACCCAACATATGACATATTATTAAATCCTATGTTGTGAAGGAGTAAAAAAAAACAAACCCAAATTTGCACAACGCGGATCAGGCTGTGACTTTGCGGCACATTCCATTGAAATTCAAGGCAAGAAGAATGAAAACAAAATCGTGGTCTCTGTAGCTCTGCCAATAAGGTGAAAATCGAAATGTATAGAAAAATAGTTTATTTATGCAACGCGTTTCAGAGTTAATAAGACTCCTTCATCAGGCGTATAACATTCAGAATGACTCGTCATGACCTTTAATAACATGATTAATCACGCAGCCTTTAGTCTTCTGGCCAGAGAAAGGGAGAACTTTGTGTTACTCATGATGATGCTAGTGGTGTTCTGTCATCGCAGTTTCTGCTGAGCAAGGCCTGTCATGTAACCATGTGCCCTAGTCTCTCCAGGTAGAGGACATTGTTTTCTGTGGAGCAGCTTGGCACTTACTGAAGAACTATAATCTGGGAAAGCCCTCGATATAGTGAAGCTGGTGTACACACAGTGTTGTGCGCACAATGGCGTCTTGTTGTTTAGTATACAGGAAATGAACATGGTGACACTGTATCACTATTGCATGTGATACAATGTCACAATGTTGTGCACACCTTGTTATTTCTCTGCATATCTAAGATCGAAAAGAACTTTTCAACAAAGTATTTGCAGAATAGCTATGTTTTTTCCTTTCTGACTGCCCCTAATCACAGTAGAGGGCTGTTCCAAAAAACTTTGTTTCGGCTTACTGTCCCATACATAGAAACAACGATATTGATGGTTGTGGACAACAGTCGGATGTGTATGGGGTCCTTAACCCCTTAACCCCCTAACCCCCGGAGCTTTTTCCGGAGTTGCGGTTTCGTTTTTCGCTCCCCTCCTTCCCAGAGCCATATCTTTTTTTTTTTTTTTTTTTTTTTTCCCCCGGTCAATATGGCCATGTGAGAGCTTATTTTTTGCGGGACAAGTTGTACTTTTGAATGACACTATTGGTTTTACCATGTTGTGTACTAGAAAACGGGAAAAAAATTCCAAGTGCAGTGAAATTGCAAAGAAAGTGCAATCCCACACTTGTTTTTTGTTTTGGCTTTTTTGCTAGGTTCACTAAATGCTAAAACTGACCTGCCATTTGATTCTCCAGGTCATCACGATTTTATAGACACCAAACATGTCTAGGTTATTTATTATCTAAGTGGTAAAAAAATAAATCCAAACTTTGCTAAAAATAAAATTGCGCAATTTTCCAAAACCTGTTGCGTCTCCATTTTTTGTGATCTGGGGTCAGGTGAGGGCTTATTTTTTGCGTGCCGAGCTGACGTTTTTAATGATACCACTTCGGTGCAGATACGTTCTTTTGATAGCCCCTTACTGCATTTCAATGCAATGTCGCGGTGACCAAAATAATGTAATTCTGGCGTTTTGATTTTTTTTTTTTTCGCTACGCCTTTTAGGGATCAGGTTAATTTTTTTTTTTATTGATAGATCGGGTGATTCTGATTGTGCCGATACCAAATATGTGTAGTAGGGTGCCAAGGAAAAATGAACTTTGCTAATTGGTAATTCTTACCCCTCAAATTTGTTCCTTTTGGCACAAGAATTCACCATGTAAAATATGTTGACGTTAAATTTAGATTTGCCACTTGCTCAAGGCATGTGAATTATTCCATGTTTCTCATTTTCCACAATATTGGTCACACAATAACCACTCAGTTTTGTCATCATATCTTTGACTGGATATACTATTTATAATTCAAAAAACATAGAATGGCAGTAAGCATTCTATTACAGTAAAATATGCATTACACAATTATGTACAATGTACAAGTATCAGTACTTAGTAGCAGTGTAGCAGTCAGTTCAGTTTTTCGCGTAAATATCATTAATCTGATCGGTAAACGGCATAACATACCATACATAATGTGGGATATGCACGACGATAAATACTAAACAAACATTTAAAACTGCAATATGATGTGACATTGAGCAACCAGTAAATGATAACTAATCTTAAAAAAAGAAAATTATAAAATATCTATGACCAAAAAGGAACAAAATTAGGAGGTAAGACCTTCAAAAACTTGCTACTTAATTTTTACCATTC
Source organism: Ranitomeya imitator (assembly GCF_032444005.1). Classification (NCBI taxonomy): domain Eukaryota; kingdom Metazoa; phylum Chordata; class Amphibia; order Anura; family Dendrobatidae; genus Ranitomeya; species Ranitomeya imitator. Next base: position 702,482,295 of record NC_091283.1, read on the forward strand.
ATTTCCTTGGCAACCTAATGTATAGGTTTGATTTTATTTGTATTGTTTTATTTTGAATGGGGCGAAAGGGGGGTGATTTAAACATTTTTATATAATTTTTTCTCTAGTCACCTTCCACGACGGCATATGGAGGTTGTCTCTTTGCCCTAATGGGGAACAGGAAACACAGAGAGGTTTAAAAGGACCTCCCACCTCCCACCTGCCAGTGTCTTTCCTGTTCCCCATGGGACAGGGAGAGGTCTCCAGGTGCTGTTGTGGCCGGCGACTGCGGTACCTTTGTGCAGGCTCTGCCTGTTGTAGCCGGGCAGCTGGTGGTCGCGTTCCGCCTCCTCCCCTGCTGCTCCCGTCGTCCTGCTATGCAGGTGCCTCAGGGACCCCCTCCCGGCCTTCCCGCGCCCCCACGAGGGCAAAGCAGGCCGGGGATCCCTCGCCGGGCTCCTCCATGAGCTGCTCGGCGTTCTCCCCCTCCATTGCCGGCTCGGCGTTCCGGATGTGACGTCGGCGGTCTCGCGCGTCACTTCCGGTCCCTCGTTCTCCTGGAAGCCGCTTCTTCCGGGTTCGCCGGCCGGCGTGTCGGACTGATGGCGTCCCCTCACATGGATCCCGGAGGGGGAGGGGGAACTACTGATTGCTGGAGGCAGGTGCGGACAGCGTTCTTAAACCCTGCTGAACCACCACTGAGGTAAGACTAATTTTCCCAGTATGGATGGTTCCTTGTGCCCTGCATCTGCGGAGCCCAGCGCTACCCCTGCTACAGTAAGTGTTTTGCAGGGATAGGATCCGGGAGGTAGTACCTATAGGGGGTTTTAATGTGCTCACTCCCCTCTCCCTTGTCATTTCAGGGAGAGAAGTCTGCCCCTAAAGCCGCTATTAAAAAGAAGTGCCCAGTCTGTTCTACTAAATTCCCTCTTAACTGGGACAAAAGACTCTGCCAGCCATGTACTGACAAGATTGTAAAAGCTGAGCAACCATCTCTGCTGGATGAAATTCGCTCCTTAGTAAAACAGGAGGTGCAATCTTCGTTAGCAGCTTTTACTACTCCTCCACCTCCACCTCCGCCGCCGCATTCCCCAGCTAAAAAGAGAAAAATTCAGGCGGTCGAATCAGACTCTGATTCAGACCTCTCCCATACTTCATCTGTGGGCTGGGAAGATCCTGTATCACCTAAAGCTGAGGTCAGGAAATACCTCTTTTCCTCAGATTACATTGAGGATTTAGTATCTGCTGTCCGTAATACTATGGGCCTAGAAGAGGAATATGAGCCACAGTCCGTACAGGATCAGATGTTTGGCGGACTCAGATCGGAGAAAAGAGTGGGGTTCCCGGTGCACGCTAACATCGTTAGTATGGTTAATCAGGAATGGGAACAGCCTGAGAAACGCCTCACTACTCCTGCAGAAATGAAGCATAGATTTCCTCTAGAGGGTGAAGTAATCAAATTGGACATTCCAAAGGTGGATGTGCAGGTGGCTAGAGTCGCCAAAAGAACAGCACTCCCTTTTGAGGATTCCTCACAATTAAAGGATCCTATGGACAGAAAGATTGAAAGCCTCCTAAAAAAGTCTTGGGAAACTTCAACGTCTATCCTTAAGGCCAATGTCGCTTCCACTTGTGTTGCCAGGGCCCTCTCCTGCTGGTTGGAGAAATTAGAGTCTCATATATCTCAGGGTACCCCGAGAGGTGAATTATTAGATTCACTTCCCATCCTGCATAGAGCCTCTGGGTTTCTGGCTGACGCTTCTCTGGAATCTGTTAGAGTGGCCGCCAGATCTCTCGTACTCTCCAACTCTGCTAGAAGAGCCCTCTGGCTTAAAATATGGAGCGGTGATATCACTTCAAAAGCCAAGTTGTGTGCTATACCTTTTAAGGGAGATTATGTTTTCGGTCCAGCCTTAGACGATATTCTTGACAAGGCTACTGACAAGAAAAAGGCACTCCCGGAGCAAAAACAACCAAGAAAACGGTTTTTTCGTGCCCCACAGTCTCAGCCCCCTCAAAGAGGGAAGGGCAAAACCGGCAGGTGGAGTTACGCCAAGGGTAGAGGGAAAAATATTTTTGTCCCCCAGCAGCAGCAGCAACAGTCCCAACAGGACAAGCAATGACTCCGACCCGGTGGGGGGGAGACTCTCAAAATATGTGGGTCAGTGGGAAAATATCACCAGTTCCCACTGGGTCCTCAATGTCATCAAGGAGGGCCTATTAATAGAGTTAATTTCTTCCCCCCCCTCAGGGTCTGAAAGTTACTACCCTTACGTCTTCAAGAGATCACAATTTGTTGACATTGGGTCTCAGAGATCTTATGAAATCAAATGTGATCTCACCAGTTCCACATCTGGAACAAGGAAAAGGACATTATTCCCGTCTATTCTTAGTACCCAAACCCTCAGGGGACGTAAGAATTATTATAAACCTAAAAGGTCTAAACCGACATGTGAAATATCGCAAGTTCAAGATGGAGTCTGTAAGATCTGCAATTCCTCTGATAGGACATCAGTCCTTTATGGCAACCATCGACCTAAGGGATGCATATTTTCACATTCCTATCCACCCGAGACACAGAAAATACCTCAGGTTTGCGATACGGGGAAGTCATCGAGTGGAGCACTATCAGTATGGAGTCCTTCCCTTCGGCATTTCCTCAGCACCAAGGGTATTCTCCAAGATCATGGCAGAGGCAGTGTCATTTATCCGGAGTCAAGGTGTCTGTATAGTGCCCTACTTGGACGATCTACTGGTAGTTGCCCCCACCGAGATGACCCTGATATCCCATGTGTCAACCACTTTGGAGATATTGAAGTCTCTGGGTTGGATTCCAAACATGAAGAAGTCTCAGCTTCAACCCTCAAGAACCAGAAAGTTCTTGGGGGTGGTTCTGGACTCAACAAAACAGATGTCCTTTCTCCCAGACGATCACAGGCTACCATTAGTAGCAAAAGTCAGAAAATTCAAGGAGATGAGATGTCCTACTCTTCGAGAAGGAATGTCTCTCTTAGGCTCCATGACAGCCTGTATACAATCAGTGGCTTGGGCTCAAGCTCACTCCAGAATTCTCCAAACCCACATTCTAGACAGGTGGGATGGTCAACCTGGCACTCTAACAAGAAGGATTCACACACCAGGTCGAGTGAAAGCATCCTTAACATGGTGGATGAATTCCAGAAACCTCCTGAAGGGAGTGAGCTGGATTCAGCTCCCGATAACTACGATCAAGACAGATGCCAGCAGGAGAGGCTGGGGAGCCATAGTAAATCATGTTCCTTACCAAGGTCTTTGGAACCAGTCGATCAGCGAGAAATCGTCAAATTTCAGAGAACTCAAAGCTGTGGAAGAGGCCCTGTTAGCAGCAAGCCGTCAGATTTCCGGTCAACATGTCCAGATCTATTCAGACAACATGACCACGGTGGCGCATATCAGGCGTCAGGGCGGCACAAAATTCCTCAGTTTGAAAAAGATCTCCGCTCGAATTTTTTATTGGGCCGAGAAACACTTACTGTCACTGACAGCAATTCATCTAAAAGGGACTGCAAATATTCAAGCAGACTACCTGAGTCGCCAGGACATTCATCCTGGCGAGTGGAGCCTGGACCTTCAAACGTTCAATATGCTAGTACAAAAGTGGGGTCTTCCAGAAGTCGACCTCTTTGCCTCTCACCAGAACGCAAAAGTCAAAACCTTTTTTTCCTTGAACCCAAGAGGCAATCCCAGAGGAGTGGATGCCCTAGTCCAAGATTGGCACTTCCAGCTTGTCTACGCATTTCCACCAATCCCAATCCTGGCAAAGGTTCTAAGGAAGATACGAATAGAAGGAACTCCGACTATCCTGATAGCCCCTTTTTGGCCCAAAAGAAGTTGGTTCAACTTGATCATCCAACTACAAGTGGATGGACCAGTAATGTTACCTCTAAAAAACGATCTCTTCTCTCAGGGTCCTATTCTCCATGCAGACCCTCAGAAATGGAATTTAGCGGCGTGGTTACTGAAGCCCAGGTCTTGAAAGCAAAAGGACTATCGGACTCTGTCATAGCTACTCTCCAAAAATCGAGAAAGCCAGTAACCAACGCCATCTACAACAAAATCTGGAAAAAGTTTTCGTCTTTTTGTCTACCTAACCTTCCAGACCCTCTCAAGCCTAATATACCTAACATCTTAGATTTATTGCAAAAAGGCTTAGGAATGGGTCTTAGGCCCAGTACTCTCAGAGTCCAGGTCTCGGCACTTAGCTCCTTTTTTGATCAAGATCTAGCAGGCCATCGCTGGATCAAAAGATTTTTAACATCAGCAACTAGGATGAATCCTAGAAAACAGATAATAGTTCCCCCATGGGATCTGAATGTGGTGCTTCAAGGTCTTACAGGCCCGCCTTTTGAACCTTTTTCCTCCTGCTCTCTTCAAAATCTTGCATACAAAACTGTGTTTTTGGTAGCCATAACTTCGGCTAGAAGAGTGGGTGAACTACAAGCCTTATCTATAAGAGAGCCGTATCTTCTAGTGAGAGATGACTCAATAATACTTCGTCTAGATCCTTCTTTTCTTCCAAAGGTAGTCTCTGATTTTCATCGTTCCCAAGAGATTGTTCTACCAACCTTTTGCCATAGTCCTGCAAATTCGGAAGAAAGAAGATTCAACACTCTGGACGTCCGACGTATTGTGCTGCAATACTTAGATCAGACCCGTGCTTTCAGAATCGATCATAACCTCTTTGTCCATCCCTCTGGGCAAAATAAGGGTAAAAAAGTAGCTAAAAGTACCATTGCTACATGGATCAAAAAGGCTATAACGGAAGCCTACCTTGCTCAAAACAAAATACCTCCAGTAGGGATCAAGGCCCATTCAACAAGATCTACGTCAGTCTCCTGGGCAGAAAGAGCAGGTGCATCCCCAGAGCAGATCTGCAGGGCAGCAACATGGTCTTCACTTCATACTTTCTCTAAACATTACAGATTAGATGTATTGTCCAATAAGGACTTAGTCTTCGGCCGTAAAGTTCTGCAGGCCGTTGTCCCTCCCTAGTGCCAAATTAGTTGGTATTCCTCCATATGCCGTCGTGGAAGGTGACTAGAGAAAATAGAATTATTCTTACCGTTAATTCGGTTTCTAGGAACCTTCCACGACGGCACTAATTTCCCACCCGATATATATTCCTGGATTAGTTCTGGGATTCGGAAGGTAAACCGGTGCTATGGGTTCAGTTGTAAGTCACTGGCAGGTGGGAGGTCCTTTTAAACCTCTCTGTGTTTCCTGTTCCCCATTAGGGCAAAGAGACAACCTCCATATGCCGTCGTGGAAGGTTCCTAGAAACCGAATTAACGGTAAGAATAATTCTATTTTTTTTCATTATTTTTAAATAGTGCTCTGTCCATATCATGACCCTCCATATCCTAGAAATCTTACCCATATTGTGGTGTCCTCTGGCTCCCCACCGTGCAGCCCCAACGAGCGTTTCGCATTGGCTTCGTCAGGGGGCATTGCTGCAGTGTGTCCCAAGCTTGATTTTAAATACGGTAGATCCCACCATACGTCCTAATCAATCACCGGCAACAGCGCATGTGTTCCGCTGGCCGCGCCGGGAGGTGCATCACTTCCGGCTTCCATGATGACGCTGTGGGTCACAGTGCCGTCGCGATGACCTCACTGGACCGCAAGCGTCCACACCTGGCGCCACAAGCAATACCCCAGAAAGCTGGCAGCCGAAGACATGCGCACAAGTGATTAAAGGAACGGTAAGTATATTAACCCATGCCCTACCTTATTCAATAATCTCATAAAACTCTGCAGCGGCCCATTATAGCGATAATTAGATACTGCAGTGTAGAAAAATGTGAATAAAAGAAAAAGAAAAAAGATATAACAATGTGTTTACAAATATAATAAAGTGCAATGTATTAATAAACAATAAGTGATATAAATTATATATTATACATTATAATGATAAAGTGATATATATATATATATACTAGCTATTGAACCCGTTCTACGCCCGGGTGGCGAGCATTTATATTGGTATATGGTCCCCATCCTGTCATGTGCTGCACCCATCCTACGTCCCCATCCTGTCATGTGCTGCACCCATCCTGCGTCCCCATCCTGTCATGTGCTGCACCCATCCTGCGTCCCCATCCTGTCATGTGCTGCACCCATCCTGCGTCCCCATCCTGTCATGTGCTGCACCCATCCTGCATCCCCATCCTGTCATGTGCTGCACCCATCCTGCGTCCCCATCCTGTCATGTGCTGCACCCATCCTGCGTCCCCATCCTGGTATGTGCTGCACCCATCCTGCGTCCCCATCCTGGTATGTGCTGCACCCATCCTGCGTCCCCATCCTGTCATGTGCTGCACCCATCCTGCGTCCCCATCTTGGTATGTGCTGCACCCATCCTGCGTCCCCATCCTGCGTCCCCATCCTGGTATGTGCTGCACCCATCCTGCGTCCCCATCCTGTCATGTGCTGCACCCATCCTGCGTCCCCATCCTGTCATGTGCTGCACCCATCCTGCGTCCCCATCCTGTCATGTGCTGCACCCATCCTGCGTCCCCATCCTGGTATGTGCTGCACCCATCCTGCGTCCCCATCCTGGTATGTGCTGCACCCATCCTGCGTCCCCATCCTGTCATGTGCTGCACCCATCCTGCGTCCCCATCCTGGTATGTGCTGCACCCATCCTGCGTCCCCATCCTGCGTCCCCATCCTGGTATGTGCTGCACCCATCCTGCGTCCCCATCCTGTCATGTGCTGCACCCATCCTGCGTCCCCATCCTGTCATGTGCTGCACCCATCCTGCGTCCCCATCCTGTCATGTGCTGCACCCATCCTGCGTCCCCATCCTGGTATGTGCTGCACCCATCCTGCGTCCCCATCCTGTCATGTGCTGCACCCATCCTGCGTCCCCATCCTGGTATGTGCTGCACCCATCCTGCGTCCCCATCCTGCGTCCCCATCCTGGTATGTGCTGCACCCATCCTGCGTCCCCATCCTGTCATGTGCTGCACCCATCCTGCGTCCCCATCCTGTCATGTGCTGCACCCATCCTGCGTCCCCATCCTGTCATGTGCTGCACCCATCCTGCGTCCCCATCCTGGTATGTGCAGCACCCATCCTGCGTCCCCATCCTGTCATGTGCTGCAACCATCCTGCGTCCCCATCCTGTCATGTGCTGCACCCATCCTGCGTCCCCATCCTGTCATGTGCTGCACCCATCCTGCGTCCCCATCCTGGTATGTGCTGCACCCATCCTGCGTCCCCATCCTGGTATGTGCTGCACCCATCCTGCGTCCCCATCCTGGTATGTGCTGCACCCATCCTGCGTCCCCATCCTGGTATGTGCTGCACCCATCCTGCGTCCCCATCCTGGTATGTGCTGCACCCATCCTGCGTCCCCATCCTGGTATGTGCTGCACCCATCCTGCGTCCCCATCCTGGTATGTGCTGCACCCATCCTGCGTCCCCATCCTGGTATGTGCTGCACCCATCCTGCGTCCCCATCCTGGTATGTGCTGCACCCATCCTGCGTCCCCATCCTGGTATGTGCTGCACCCATCCTGCGTCCCCATCCTGCGTCCCCATCCTGGTATGTGCTGCACCCATCCTGCGTCCCGATCCTGCGTCCCCATCCTGGTATGTGCTGCACCCATCCTGCGTCCCCATCCTGCGTCCCCATCCTGTCATGTGCTGCACCCATCCTGCGTCCCCATCCTGTCATGTGTTGCACCCATCCTGCGTCCCCATCCTGCGTCCCCATCCTGTCATGTGCTGCACCCATCCTGCGTCCCCATCCTGTCATGTGCTGCACCCATCCTGCGTCCCCATCCTGTCATGTGCTGCACCCATCCTGCGTCCCCATCCTATCATGTGCTGCACCCATCCTGCGTTTCCATCCTGTCATGTGCTGCACCCATCCTGCGTCCCCATCCTGTCATGTGCTGCACCCATCCTGCGTCCCTATCCTGTCATGTGCTGCAACCATCCTGCGTCCCCATCCTGCGTCCCCATCCTGGTATGTGCTGCAACCATCCTGCGTCCCCTTCCAGCGTCCCCATCTTGTCATGTGCTGCACCCATCCGGGGGCCTGAGCAGGCGGGGACACCGGCGCGCTGTGGGGGTCAGGTGCCGGTATCGCCGCCAGCTCAGGCCCCCCAGCACTTACTATACTCACCTGTCTGTCCCGTTCCAGCGCTGCGCGCCGCCATCTTCCCGGTCTCCTGGCTGTGACTGTTCAGTCAGAGGGCGGCGCCGGCGCGCATTAAGCGCGTCATCGCGCCCTCTGAACTGAAGGTCACAGGCCGAAGACCGGGAAGATGGCGGCGCTCAGCGGTGGAACGCGGGACAGGTGTATATGGCCGATACTCACCCTCCTGGCGGTCCCTGCTTCTCTGTTGGGGATCATAGTAACATCGTAACATAGTAACATAGTTAGTAAGGCCGAAAAAAGACATTTGTCCATCCAGTTCAGTTTGTCCATCCAGTGTGAACGCATACCGCGATCTCCCGGGAGCGTCACTCTGTGAGGCCCAGACTGCGCCGGCGCTTGCGCCTGCGCAGTCCATAAAGGCTTCGGACAGAGTGACGCTCCCAGCGTTATATTATATATATATATATACATACATACATACATACATACATACATACATACATACATACATACATACATACGCCATACAAACATAATTTATACACTAAATATCACATATATAATAAGGACTGCATAATGTAAATTTGATTGTCTAGAAAAATCACATAGAGAAACACTCTCCTCTGTGGTCACAACCAGGGGGCAATCCATTCTAGATGTTTTCCACTTTAATAACGTAGGTGTGATCTTTTATCAAGATGATATATCATATTAAACCAATGTGTCATCAATGTGAAAGTGTATAAGGAAGCTAAAAAAGATTAAATAAACAAAAGAAAAAAGTAAAAAAAAAATATAAAAACACACATACAGAAAAGGATTAAAACAGGAGACACATTTTTTAACTGAAATTCAGCTGTTCACTAAGACCAGCCGGGGCTGTAGTATTCAGTACAGTAATCCACCGGCATTTCCTCTGCGCTAACATCCGTGTGATATCTGATGCCTGGCTGAATCTTATCGATTCCCCAGATTCTAAGGTCCCTAGGATTGCATTTGTGTTGCAATCGAAAATGTTTGGGAATCGCCTTTAAATTGGTCACATCCTCCACGTCACGTGCCGCCGCAATATTTCTTACTTGCTCCCGTGTACGAATGCGTAACTCTCGGGATGTTAACCCTATGTAAATTAAATTACATGAGCACACTGCATAATAGACCACATGGGTTGTACTACACGTGATATACAGTATTCTCTTATTGAAAACTCGCGTTTACCATCAGATGACGTGAAGGATGTGGCCCTGACCAAGTTTTTACATGCCAGGCAATCGCCACATGGAAAGCGCCCTCCTTTTGGTTTTCCTGCTTTAAAGGGGTCTAACGGCTTAGCTATATAGTGGCTTTGTACAAGAACATCTTTCATATTACTACTTCTCCGTGCTGTCACTAGAGGGCGATCTGGGAGGCATTTCTGCAAAATCTGAATCGGCCAATGTTTATTCATACTACTTCTCATTAGATCCCATCAGTGATTAAATGGGGAAATGAATCTTATATAATCATCCGTTTTTTTGTTATTCTTTTTATCCACCACCAAAAGATCATTTCTTGAGGTGTTTTTTGCCCTCACATATCCTCTCCTAATTGATCTATTGCTATATCCTCTCTGTCTAAAGCGCTCCCCAAGGTCCACAGCCTGTCCTTCCAATAGAGGATCCGAGGTGCAGATCCTTCTGGCCGAAGAAATTGGCCAGTTGGAATGGCTCTTATTGTAGACTCCGGATGTGAGGATGATGCGTGCAATAGGGCATTGATTGAGGGTTCTTTACAGTACATATCCATATATGTCATACCATTATCCTTTTTTCCTCCGGCATTCCCTCTGCGCTAACATCCGTTTGATATCTGATGCCTGGACGAATCTTATCTCAAATCAGTCCAGCAAAATGTGAAGTCTTCTTTCCTTCCGAGATTTGCACTGTGCCTCAAAAGTATTTTTCCACCACATATGGGTTATCTGCTTACTCAGGACAAATTGCATAACAAATTATATGGTTCAGTTTTGCATGTTACCCTTGTGAAAATGCAAAATTTTGGAGGAAAAAAAAAACACTTTTTGGGGAAATTGCTTTTTTTTTTTTTTTTTCCTTCACAGCTCAATGTTACAAACTTCTGTGAAGCACCTTAGGGGTTCAAGGTGCTCACCACACATCTAGATACGCTAAGTTCCCCTAGGGGTCTAGTTTACAAAATGGTGTCACTTGAGGGGGGTTTCCACGGTTTAGGCACATCAGGGGCTCTCCAAACACAACCTGGTATCCCCTAATTATTCCATCAAATTTTACATTCAAAAAGTTAAAAGGCGCTTCTTACCTTCCGAGCCCTGCCGTGCACCCAAACAGTGGTATTCTCCCACATGTGGGGTTTCTGCATGCTCAGGAGAAATTGCACAGCAAATTTTTTGTGTTCGTTTGTTTCCCGTTACCTTTGCAAAAAACAAAATAAATAAAAAAAAAAATTAGGGTCTAAAGTAACATTTTTGTGGCATAAAGTTAAATGTTAATTTTTTTTCCTTTCACATCCAAAAGTTCCTGTATAGCACCTGCAGGGTTAATAAACTTCTTGAATGTGGTTTTGAGCACCTTTTGGGTTGTAGTTTTTAGAATGGTGTCACTTTTGGGTATTTTCTGTGATCTAGGCACTTCAAAGTCACTTCAAATGTGAATTTGGTCACTAAAAAAAAATTGTTTTTGTAAATCTTGTTGGAAAAATTAGGTCGCTGGTTATTTTTTAACACTAATATGTTCCCCAAAAAATGTATTTAACAAATTGTGCTGTGGGAAATGTTAATTAACTATTTTGTGTGATATAACTCTGATTAAAGGGCATAAGTTAAAAAGTTTGAAAATTGCAAAATTTTCAATTTTTTTTAACCAAATTTCCATTTTTTTTTTTTCCACAAGTCATATCGAAGAACTTTTACAACTATCCTAGAGTACAATATGCCATGAAAAAAGTATTCTCGGAATCAGAGGGATTTGGTGAAGCGTTCGAGTTATCACATAAAGTCTCAGTGGTCAGAATTGTAAACTTGGGGCCGGTCATGAAGGTGAAAAGAGGTTAGGGGTGATGGGATTAAAGCATTGTCACTCAGAAATGTCTCAAACTCATATGTACTCCCACTCTCCCTCACAATAAGGGTACCGTTACACTAAACGACTTACCAACGATCACGACCAGCGATACGACCTGGCCGTGATCGTTGGTAAGTCGCTGGGGAGCTGTCACACAGACCGCTCTCTCCAGCGACTAACGATCAGGGGAACGACTTCGGCATTGTTGAAACTGTCTTCAATGATGCCGAAGTCCCCGGGTAACCAGGGTAAACATCGGGTTACCATTGTAAAAGTAAAAAAAAAAAAACAGTACATACTCACATTCCGATGTGTCACGTCCCCCGCCGTCAGCTTCCCTGCACTGACTGTCAGCACCGGCCGTAAAGTAGAGCACAGCGGTGACGTCACCGATGCGCTCTGCTTTACGGCCAGCGCTGACAGACAGTGCGGGAAACTGACGGCGGGGGACGTGACACATCGGAATGTGAGTATGTACTGTTTTTTTTTTTTTTTTTACTTTTACAATGGTAACCAGGGTAAATAGGTTACTAAGCGCGGCCCTGCGCTTAGTAACCTGATATTTACCCTGGTTACAAGTGAACACATCGCTGGATCGGCGTCACACACGCCGATCCAGCGATGACAGCGGGTGATCAGCGACCAAAAAAAGGTCCTGATCATTCCCCAACGATCTCCCAGCAGGGGCCTGATCGTTGGTCGCTGTCACACATAACGAGATCGTTAGCGGGATCGTTGCTACGTCACAAAGCGTGACGTTGCAACGATATCGTTAACGAAATCGTTATGTGTGAAGGTACCTTAAGGAAAGGATCAGGGGGGAAGTAGCACATGTTTTTCCCAGTGAAACTGATAAGATGCTTTTTCAAAAAGGTTTTTGATGTGCAGAATCCACTTAAAAATCCAAATGTAAGTACTGTTGATAAACCTATCCTCAATAATGAGGTAAGTACGTACTCTGTGGTGTGAAGGATTCTACCAGCAGGATCTCGAATATGTATTTTTGTGGTTAAAATTTCACTGATAAATAATTGTAGCCAAGAAGGTTTCTCTGGGAGCAGGGCTCATCATATTGGTGCTCGCCGCAGTCTGCGTTATTTTTTGAAGTCCTCACAGTTTCCTGCCCTGGAAGACAAAACTATGACTGGTGACAATTGTTATCCGCATTGCATCTCCTTTACATCCTTTTTCCAAATTTATCTTTTTGTTTGCCAGAGTCTGTGGTGTGAGTGGTTTCCTATACTAATATTAGAATTCAAAAAACGTAACTCTTCTGGAGATGCTGCAGTGTCTGTCACGTATTGTTTTTCTCCTGTTAAGCACAGACACTATAATCTATCAGTTAGACACGTCTGTTAGCGGTGATACCTAGCGTCCTCAAACAGGGTATGATGTCACATCCTTGTGTGTGTTTTTTTTTTTTTTTTTTTAATTTTCTGGTAAATTGACTCCTCTCCGCCCATCAGGTTCTGCCCATTTGTTCTGCTTTCATTGTGTATCTGTTAAAGAAGCTTTTATTATTATAACTAAGTAAAGTGATAGAGTTTCAGAAAAGAAGCAACTTTGCTCTGCTACTTATTAATAATTCACTCCTTTTGGCATTCTTAAGTGTTTGGGTTTTTTTTTTACATTTTTTGTTATTTCGATTTTTGGACTTTATATACGTGCTCATTTTATGTTTTTGTATTATTCTTTATTTTTATGTAGAACTTTGTTTTTTCATCCTCATTTTTAGTGGCCAAAAATAAAATGTAGTTCTCACATGATTTTCTACACATTAATTATTCCATTTTTTATGGCACTCAATATTTTCTTTTCTACAGTCTTTGTTCCCAATACAGACCTGGTTCTGTTACTGCACACTCCTTACACCTCTGCCCCAGCTCTAATTGATGTCCCACGCTGAACGTATAGCCTGTCCACATTTTGGGTGTCATCTGCATTTATGTATTTGCTTATTTATATGTAAGTTTTTAATAAAACTTTTGGGCATAAATATACTCTTGTTTTGGGCTGTTGTCTTTATGCCTACATGTTGAGTAAACTTTAGAAGTTGTGGCACCAAGAACTACCTGGCAGATAGTTCCTAACTATCTGCCTGTTGTGCTCACTGCTGATCTCTGATGCCTACGAGCGATCACACAATGCTTCTGTCAAAGATTCTGCTATTTCCACTGATGTCACATTGATATGACAGTTGCCAAACTGTGGGAAGCCATCTGTCAATCAGCAAGACATCGACAGTCACACACCATTAACAGAGCAGCCTGGAAGAGGAAGATCTGCTCTGTTGAGTCTGTTTGTAGAAATACAGCTCTGGCAAAAATTAAGAGACCACTGCACAGTTTTATAAAAATCTGCTACTCTACAGGCCTGACAGCCATTCCATTCCAGTATTAGTTGAATTCCAGCCAGAGTACACCTCATTATACTTAATATGCTTCTGATTAGGTGATCACCTGAACCAAATCTTATTTAACGAAGGAAAGTATAAAAAACACTGCTGTGGTGTACACAATTTTCTTACAATGGGACAAACAGGATGGCAAAACAAGTGCTTGTAATAGCCCAAAAGTAATAGGAATGAAAAAAAATAACTTTTAACCATGCAAAAGGAGTTGAAAAGATAAGTCTTGAGTGCGGAAAAGGGCTTAATTCTGGCTTTACTAGCAGAGGGACACAGTGAGCATCATGTTGCCTCCATCCTTAAAATTTCTAAGACTGCAGTCCACTACAACAAGGTCAAGCAGCAGACATAGGGGACAACAAAGCTACAGACCGGCAGAGGGTGAAAACGACTCTCCACTGACCAGAATGACAGTCATCTTATTCGAATGTCACTCAGCAGCCACAGGATGACATCAAGTGACCTACAAAAGGAATGGCAAATGGCAGCTGGGGTGAAGTACATGGCAAGAACAGTTTGTAACAGGCTCCTAGAGACAGGACTCAAGTCATGTAAAGCTAAAAAAAGCCTCTCATCAATGAGAAGCAAAGGAGAGCCATGCTGAAGTTTGCCAAAGACCATAAGGATTGGACTATATGGACTGGAGTAAGGTAATCTTCTCTGATGAGTCTAATTTTCAGCTTTGCCCAACACCTGGTCGTCTAATGGTTAGACGGAGACCTGGAGAGGTGTACATGCTACAGTGTCTTGCACCCACTGTGAAATTTGGTGGAGGATCGGTGATCTGGGGATGCTTCAGCAAGGCTGGAATTGGGCAGGTTAATCTTTGCAAAATACGTATGAATCAAGCCGCATACAAGGTTATCCTGGAAAAACAGTTGATTCCTTCTTCTCAGGCAATGTTCCTCAACTCTGAGAACTGTTTTTTCCAGCACGACAATGGCCATGCCACACAGCTAGGTCAATCAAGGTGTGGATGAAGGACCACCACATCAAATCCCTGTCATGGGCAGCCCAATCTCCAGACTGAACCTCATTGAAAACCTCTGGAATGTAATTAAGGGGAAGAGGGATAGTCACAAGCCATCAAACAAGGAACTGCTTACATTTTTGTATTGTACCAGGAGTGGCATAAGATCACCCAAAAGTACTGTGAAAGACTGGTAGAAAGCAACAGTAATGAGTTAAAACATTAGTATGGTTTCTAAATGATTATTATTATTTTTTTTTTTTTTTTGCGTTATTTGAAGTCTGCAAGCAATGCATTTTTTTGTTATTTTGATCAAAATACAAAATGTATTGCTTGGAACATCGAAGACATGGTGTTAGTAGTTTATAGAATAAAATAACTATTTACATTTTAATATAAAATTACCTATAAAGAGAAAAATCAGACAAACTGAAAATTTTGCCAGAGCTGTAGAGAACAGTCAGCTCAGGTCAGTAGCATGACCATGAGGCTGGTCCGAACTGTCAGCAATTCAGAGCCCTCTGCGCTGGCAACACTGTCATGAGAACAACACTATAAAGTGGTTGTCCAGTCCAAAACGATAAGCCTGCAGTCCCTCTGTGTGACTTATGAATCCCCCAGCGACCACACAGCAGGGATTCACCAGTTTCAGACCCAGGAGTTGTATATACTCCAGGCCGGGCGTAGCCTTGCTCCATATATTTGTATTGAGCAAGGATGTTGTTCTTCTAGTGATGTGGCCTATCTCTATGCAAGTGTATGGAAGCAAGACTGCGCCTACTGGCCAGGAGTTGTCATAACTCATATCCTCGGGTCCCAGGTCTGAAACGGGCAAATTCCCGCAGCGCACAGTTCATAAGTCTGCAGTCACACAGAGTGACTGCAGATGTATCGATTTAGACTAATTAACCTCTTTAACAGATTGTCTTTCTGGCGCAAAATAAAAAATAATGCTGTTAATTGTGTGGTTAAAATGTACTACGTAGATCTTTACAAAATTTACATACCGGTATATTGTTCCCCATGCCAAGTTCACAGCATTCCAGCTCTCTAGGTTTTCTCCACATTTTACCTTGAAATTTAAATATTTCTCCATGTTCTGTATAAGTATGTGTTTGGAGGGTGGGAGGAAACCTGAGAACCAAGAAGAAACCCACACAAACTCCTTGCTGGAACTAGAACGCAGGACCGAAGCACTATAAAGTTACTGTGCGAACCACTAAGCCACCAAGCTGTCCATAGAAAAACATTGTAATGATATGCAAATTTTGAAAAATGTTAACATTTTCAAGACCTCTCAGTTCATTGAATATGAGTACATATATGGCAAAAAATCCCCTCACACACCTTTTGCTTCTACGGATGAGGTTATTAATGATTGCCTGAGGACTGTTCTGCCGCGCTGAATGCACTTCGCAAATCTTCAAAATTCGCTACTGGCAGCTCCCTGTGTAATTGCTAACCAATGACTTCCTTTATGGTTGTATCACTGGTTCCAACCCATAAACACTAAGCTGTCTCCGTATGGCTCCTTGGACACGAGCAAGCAAATCCCGGAACGAGTCTTGCGACATCGTATATTCCGGGAATTTGTCCGGGTTGGCATTAAGCTCGCCATACAGCGTGTGATAGGCTCCAGGACTCTCACTGAGTTCAATAATGACGTGTCTCCAAAAACGCCTACGACGTCTCCTTCTCCATCTTTCGCGATTTCTGTCTTGCTCCCAAGCAAACGCACAGGCAAGAAACAGCTTGATACTTAAATCCAGGTTGAAATAAAAGCTCTCCATGTGAAGATCCATCATGACACAGGATACAGTAGCAAACTGAAGATTTTAGCAGTCCAAGGGTCTATATATAGATATCCCATAATACACGCCCACTGTAGTCCCATTGGCGGTGTCTATCTATCTAGATCTTGTTTCTGTTAAGTTTTTCACCATGCGTACAAAAACGCAAGCAAAACGCATGGAAAAGCGGGAAAGCGCCACGTTTTTTAAACGCATGCGTTAATGTATGCATCTAAAAAAAACGCTGCCTTTGTACACGTTTCAAAGCGGTTTTTCCTTCATTTGCGGATGTGGATTAAACGCTGCGGATTCTAACGCAAATGTGAAACTAGCCTTAGACAATGTCATCAAAATGCCTTCTTGTGATTTGTGTGGACACTGTTTTGATGTCTTGGGCTTGGTATGTGTTGTCCAATTTTACTTGAAGTACAGTGTCACGATATGGTATGAAATATCATAAGTAGTTCTCTTGCTAGCCTGCGTGGGTTAAGCCCCCCTTCTTGGAGTGATGCTGTAACAGTTTGTAGCTTCAAATTCCTTCCCTTTCACTCAGCCAAGAGCTGCTTTGCCAATGTAGATGGGGGAGGAAGAGTTTAATACCTCTAGCTCAGAGAGCCGAAGTATTTACGACCGGCATTCTTGCAGTGGAAAGTGACAGGCTAGAACTGGATTCTAACTTTCCAGAAATGCATGGAAGTCCTTTGTCTTGTTTTGGTAAGATATTACACAACCCGTTTACGTAAAAAACACGAAAATATATATTATTTACACCCCTCGGTGGATCTATTCACCACGTAAAACCTGAGCTTCTAGCTCCATCTGTTAAAGAAGTAGGGTTTTCTCTGTAAATATGTATCCCAGATAGGACATATTTGATCTCATTAGAATGCTCACGTTAATCCGAGATGAATACTAGGTTTGTTATCACTATGACATGCTTTGTAGCGAAGTTATAGAAAGTAGATAGATTTAAGATTGAAGTTCTCAGAATGTAGAGAGAGGAGGGTCTGGATAAGCCAGCCTTTCTGTGATGTCACAGCCTTAAGGTTTTAAGTGTCTGGCAGGCTTCCCCAGCTCAGTCTTCTGCTTGATTTCTTCTTCTGGACTTCTTGTCTTCTCCTGAAGCCAGCAGCACGTCCAAATGAGCTGGGACGTATGGTTGCCTGCCATGCTTTGAACATGTGAGTGTTATCTTTTCTCCTTTATTCCCTTTATGTTATAATTACCCGTGTACATAATTGCAATTGTCTCATTTGTAACATCTTTATAAAATATTTTTGATAAAGCACTGCCTAATTTTTATTTTTATGGAATATAATATTTAATATTAGTTCGTTCTCCTGTTCTAAACCGTACCCTAAGTCTTCTGAAGGGAAATACGCTACTGTTACTGTTGTGTTGGGTTAGCTTCGGACCCGTTTAATCGAAGCTGGTGGCAGTGATACTGTGTGCAGACTGTTGAGTGATGCTGTAGCGGCTGCGGCGTTGATAATTATTGTTCCTGCCTGAGTGGGAGTAGTTATCGCGTCGCTGCAGCGTGCCCAATAGCCAGTACATAGCAGGCAGCCTTTCTGGCGACTAATTACCCAGGGTGTAGTACCTAATCTGACCTGAGAGTAAGGGGGGCGCCAGAGAGCTGCAAGTGTTAAGTGGAACTGTAAGCGGGATATACATAAATCCCTGCAGTTTGTGGTATATTGAAAGCAGTGGGATACCTAGAATAAGCCCCTGCTGTAAACTAAGAGGTCAATAGCCTTGTGTGTGTTTTCTCATCACATTGTTAGCAGTGGAGGGATAACTAAGATAAGCCCCCCTGCACATGTGATAGCCGTCTGTTGACCCAAAGCCACCCCGACCCGTGACTTAGGGGTGACGGTCACGGTGTGAATTGTGACAAATTGGTGGCAGCGGTCAGGGGAATCCTGACATACAGAATGGATTTTGGTGAAACCGTTAGTTGTGTCCTGGGAGCTGTTTTTCAACTTGACAACTCCAAAGCCCATTTTACTTGTGCTGTTGAGTTGTGAGCAGCCTGTGTATCCCGTGTATCATGTATTTTACATGTAGTTTAAGTGTGCTATAAGCATACACTTTGCTGAAAATAACCCCTTTTTCTTTTTGGAAACCATTTTGAAATGAATATTTCTTCTGTCTCCTGGTTCTTGTTAAAAGAAGGTGAAACTTTTTATAATACTAAGCCTTCAGGCTCCTTGCCCTGCTGGAAAGTGGATTTACCTCAAGGCTGAATGACAAAATAAAATAATATTAAATGTGTATCTTGCAGCCAGCATACTCTCATGCTTCCTCATTTTTACACAGCTGTCAGGCACGGTGCCAAAAAGTAGGGTGGTGCCATGTCATGGCTAGGTCAGTATCCTCTCATAGACCTAAAGTTCACGCTCAGGGCCTGGATCGCATTTTGCTGCTGCCAACGTGCATTTACGGTACTTTTGTTTCTTCCCTAGAAGTTGGTTACTACTTGTAATAAAGTGACAATGACCCTTCCTTAGGCCACGGTCATACATTCAGTATTTGGTCAGTATTTTACCTCAGTATTTGTAAGCCAAAACCAGGAGTGGAACAAATAGAGGAAAAGTATAATTGAAACATGTCACCACTTCTGGATTTATCACCCACTCCTGGTTTTCGCTTATATATAATGATGTGAAATGCTGATCAGATACTTAACATGTGAGCATGGCTTTATTGGAACAGATGTACCCAAAACAACTTGCGGAGAGAGGGGCAACAATTTGCAACTTGAAATAATAAAAAAAGAAACCAGATAGCCAGTGGAGAAGCTGCTATAAAGTGCAGCTTTCCATTCTGACTTGGAGGAATGGGTTTCTGCTCTCTTATGCCAAATTTCCTAGTACGGTAGGACACAAGGACAAGAGAGGTCTTGAAGAGACAAGCCTTCTGAGGGCTTGAGTTTCCTACTGATTATTGTTCTGTTGGCATTTATTTATTGATGCATATTACAGTGTCGTCATTCTTCTTCTTTAGGCCTCCTATCTGACACCATGCACTACTATCGATACAGCACAGCGGAAGTCAGCTGCTGTTACAAGTACCTTCTCTTCAGCTACAACATCATATTTTGGGTGAGTTTTAAGTGGTACTGTATATCTAAAGGGATACATCATAATTGTCATATGCTACAATTGTATTGTCCATGAGAAAAGTGTGCATATACATTATATGTTTGTATTTGTATTGGTGTAGATGTGTCTAACCTCTGCTAATGTTCTCTCCTTAGCTTTCTGGAATGGTACTTCTGGGAATTGGTCTGTGGGCTTGGAGTGAAAAAGTAAGTATTTGCATACTTTCTTTCTGACTAGTTAAACAAAAATCAATCATGATTTCCTTTCCAATGGAAGTGGCAAAAAAATGTGCTAAAGGGAACATGTCAAACTCCTATCCCCAAAACATTTACCGTATTTTTCATGCTATAAGATGCACCATACCATAAGACGCACTTAGGTTTTTGAGGAACAAATTAGGAAAAAAAAACTGAAGCAAAAAAATGTGGTCAATTCTGTACTTAAGATCACCTATCCTGGTAAATATGGTCCCCTCGTCCCTATCCTTGTATGCATGGCCCTCATCCCCATCCTGGTATGATTGGCCCCATCCCAGTCCTGGTATGCGTGGTCCCATGCTTATTCTGATATGATTGATTGGCCTCATCCCATTCCTGGTATCATTGATTGGCCCCATCCATTTCCTGGTATCATTGATTGGCCCCATCCCGTTCCTGGTATCATTAATTGGCCCCATCCCGTTCCTGGTATCATTGATTGGCCCCATCCCGTTCCTGGTATCATTGATTGGTCCCATCCTAGTCCTGGTATCCATGGCCCCATCAGAAAAGATTAAAAAAGCAAAAACTTTAGGGTAAGTTCACACAGGGCTTTTTTGCTGCGTTATTTCATGCTAATTTTCAGCTGCTTTTTACAGTACCAGCAAAGTCTATAAGATATCAGAAATCTCATGTACACACATTGGTTTTGTGTGTGATCAGTATTTTGTGTATTGCTGCATTTTTTGGACATAGAGAATGTCACTTCTTTCAGCATTTTGCTGCGTTTTTCCACCATTGACTTGAAAGGGTGTTGAAAAAACGCAGGTATTATTGTTTGCTGCGTTTTTGCTGCTGAAAATTCAAGGACATTAGCATGGACAAAGAGGAAGGAAACGCAGCAAAATAACGCACCAAAAACGCACCTAAACCTGCATTTTTGACGCAGCTTCTTTCCTTGCCAAGAAGGTAAGGTTTTGCTGCAGAATCAAAAGCAATAACGCCCCGTGTGAACTTACCCTAACTCTTACCTTCCTCCGCTCCCTCTCAGTCGCAGCGTCCTGCTCCGGTGCCAGCATCTGCTTAATGCTTGTAAGCAGCGCATGGCAGGGACGTCATGCGCTGCTCACAAGCAGAGCACAGCTGCCGGAATACTCACCGGGTGTTTATCAGAACAGACAGACAGACAGTAGCGCACACTGTCAGCCTGCTTCCTGTTGCTGGGGCCGGAGGTTACGTGTGCCGATACTTAAAAGAAATGAATATTCAGATGCAAACTCTGCTTCGGGAAAATGGCCGCCGCGATCTCCATCTGCGCACGCGCTGCATCCCACGGCCATTTTCCTGAAGCCCCGTGCAGCAGAGCACTCCATCTGCGCACGCGCGGCCTCAGGAAGATGGCCGCCCCCACCGATGACAAGGGTAATAGCGTAGATCGCGCGCTTTTTCTTCACCTGCGCGCAGTGGATTCGGCACTTGGACATGCGCACACCACTACGCCACCAACGGAACCGCCGGAAGCAACAGGAAGATTACAAGCGTTAAGCAGCTGCTGGCACCAGAGCAGGACGCTGTGACTCCGAGGGAGCAGAGGAAGGTAAGAGTAAAGGTTTTCTTTTTTTTTTCATCTTTTCTGATGGGGCCAGGAATACCAGGACTGGGATGGGGCCAATCATACCAGCAAGGGGATAGGGCCAATCAATCATTCCAGGATGCCAGGAAGAAATGAACATTCTTTGACCCCCATGGGTGTGGAATGCAGTGCATATTCATTTCTCTTTAGCAGCAGGCACAGGAGTTAGCCACAGCCGCCGGCTCCTGCCACTGTGACTCGCTGCTCCTCCGATACCGCTCCTCCACCTCCCCACAACAGCCAGAGCCAATATATCCAGACTATAAGAACCTTCCCCATTTTCCTCCACTTTTTGGGAGGACAAAGTGCATCTTATAGTCCAAAAAATATGGCATATGATTATTTAGCCGTTTAAAAGATGAGCCAGTTGGTCCATGTTTGACCCCACTGGTCCAGGTCTTGACTCATACTTACTGACTTGGTGCTTCAGGTTATCCACATGAACATTAATGGCAATAGGCTCTGTTTTGTATTGAAGCATCTAATGAGCATGTCCAAAAGTCATTCTGAGGGGCAGGGGCAGCTGAGACATCACCTGTTGTGATTGGTGGATCCTGTTTTATCCACTGTGTAGAGAGGTTGGGCTGTAATTGTAGTCCTGCCTCTGACGATAAAAAGCTTTGCTGGAAACTCATCCTGAAAGAACAGGAAGTATGAGTTTAAAAAAGCCCCAGTGCGTGAAAGCACAAATTACTAACTTTTAAGGTTAATTTTCTCCCTGTAGCTGCTCTTCTATTATTAATACAGCTAGACATGATGTAAATGCTATTTATCTGCAGATCACCATCATGTCTGTAGGTAAATAATGTTTCTAGATTTAACAGGTTCCCTTTAAAAAATGACATGTAAAGTTTTTTTTTTGACTAATGACGATTATGCTTTAATGAGGATATCAAATGAGAATATCAAGTCAATGTTTTGAGGGACTTAAGAAGATTGTATCAGCAATTACATCAGTGGTGCAGTAGAAATACATTGCGATACTTTTCTATTGCAGCTTATTGTCTTGTCCGCGATTTCCAATTACATTTGTTTCCCGTGTAAAATCTTGTCCTGGGTTAAATAACGTGTAGCCCCCATCCCCAGAGTCCAGCGCTACCTCTCACTGCTCACTTGCTGAAGCAGTGATGTGATGACTACCTTGTGCATAACTGCTGCAGCCAGTTACTGAGCTCAATTGCTCGTACCATCTAAATGGGTTGCCTCGGCATGTGCCATCATTGCTGCTGCCAGTAAGCGGAGACTGATGCTACTCGCTGGTCATATGTTTAGCTTGGCTGGGGAGGTGGCATCCTTTATATCCCACCTGACCATTGCAGCCAATCATTGACCTAAGCAGTGTACATCACTAAAGAGAACAAGGGTAATGCCAATGCTCATTTAAAGTGCATTAGGATCCAGCGTGCACGGAACCACGAGCCGACCACTCGTGCTGGCAAATGCAGAAAAGGAAGCTGTGATCCTGTCTAGGGTTGAGCGAAACGGATCGGACAAATTCAAAAATCGCCGACTTTCGGCTAAGTCGGGTTTCATGAAACCCGACCCGATCCTAGTGTGGGATTGGCCATGAGGTCGGCGATCTTCGCACTAAAGTCGCGTTTCGTATGACACTTTCAGCGCCATTTTTCAGCCAATGAAGGAGGACGCAGAGAGTGGGCAGCATGATGACATAGGTCTCGGTCCCCACCTTCTTAGAGAAGGGCATGACAGTGATTGGCTTGCTTTCTGCGGCGTCACAGGGGCAATAACGGGGCGTGCACGCCGACCGCCATCTTACTTCTGCCGATCATAGCATAGGGAGATGTTGCTGCAGCTTCATCAGAAGAAGGGATATAGTTAGGGAGGGAAGATTAACCCCAAAACTGCTTGTGCTGTAGCGATTTTCACTGTCCAACACCACCTTTTCTTTGCAGGGACAGTGGAGGCTATATTTTTGTGCATCAGCTCTGTAGCGTATTAGGCTGCCTTATAAGGCTCCCTGATAGCTGCATTGCTGTTTGCACGCCAACTGCTTTTTAAAAAGCAAAAATCCTGTTGCTCCTTTCTGCACAGTTATCTTGTTTATTTGTCCACACTTGTGTGCAGCAGTGCTTTTTATTGCTGCCATACTTTTCCTGAGATCACTGTAGGGAGATTGAAATTGTACTACAGTCCTTGTATTTTTTCATATATCTTCCAGCCACTTTCTGCCACTTACATTGTGTTGTGTTATGCACAGGGCCTGAGTTTTGGTTCAGTCTCCCAAAAAAAGGGAGATTTAAATTCTCAACAAGTTTATATACACCTTCTACCTTGTTTTACAGTACCATATAACGGTTGTTAGTTTGGTTAGATTTTCCAAAAAATTAGGATGTCTGGTGGAAGAGGCCATGGGCGGTGGTTGCCAGCTGGTACTGATGGTGGTAGTGGTGGTGCATCTGGTGGTAGTGGCAAAAGCACAATAGCACCTAAGGCTGGAGGTGTTGAGCCAGCATCATCGTCTGGCTACACAACGCCTCGAAGGCTCCCTTATCTGGGAGTTGGAAAACAGCTTTTAAAGCCGGAGCAGCAGGAAAAAGTTTTGGCTTTCCTTGCTGACTCAACCTCTAGCTCTCTCGCCTCCTCTTCAGAAAGTTCCAAATATAAAAGCAGCGAGTCGTCAGTGGATTCTCCCGGCTAGGAACAAGACGTTTCCTTGTGTCCTTCACCCAAACCAAAAGTGAAGGATGCGTCAGGCGACACTACAGGTTACTCCATTGAGCTCATTACACATACCGTGCCTAGGTTAGAAAGGGAAATTGTTAACTGCCCATTACAAGATGAATCTGACATGGAGTGCACTGATATACAGCCACAGCTAGATTATTATGCTGTTCCATTGACTCAGATTACTACATTGCCCTCGCAGTGTACTGAGCCAGAATCTGACCCTTATGAGACTATGGTGCCCCGTCCCGAAAGCTATAGCACCTTACACGGTCAGAGGAAGGTGCACATGACATTGAAGAGGAGATGATAGATGACCCAGTTGTTGACCCAGATTGGCAGCCATTGGGGGAAGAGGGTGCCGCTGCCAGGAGCTCAGAAGCGGAGGAGGATGATCCGCAGCAGCCATCTACATCGCAAAAGCTGTCATCTGGCAGGCCTGTATTAGGCCAAAAACGTTTGTCAAAAACAGTTGTAGGACAGCGTGGCCATCCGGTGAAAGTAGCACAGCGTGCAATGCCTGACAAGGTATTCCATAGTAGGAAGAGTGTAGTGTGGCAATCTTTTAACCAAGATCCGAATGATCAGTCAAAAGTTATCTGTAAGAAATGCGCAAAGACCTTTAGCAGAGGGAAGAATCTTCAAAATTTAAATATAACGTGCATGCTTAGATATTTAACCACCATGCACTTGCATGCCTGGACTAACTACCATACGTCCCGTACCGTTGGTGCACCTGCTCAGAATGAAGGTAGTCAGTAACGCTACATTGCTTCCCTCACTGTAAGCCCACCGGTTAGGACATCACCAGCAGCAAATGTGGAGGTATCATCGCAAGGCCAAAGCAGTCAATCCGCCATGACCACCACCACCACCACCGCTAGTTCCACCATATGCACTTCTCCAGTCCAGCTCACCCTACAAGAGACTCTCGTTAGGAAAAGGAAAGTACTTATCCACGTACACAGGGTTTGAACACCCACATTGCTAGACTAATCTCGTTAGAGATGATGCCCTACCGGTTGGTTGAAAGCGAAGCTTTCAAAGCCCTTATGGCCTACGCAATACCACGCTATGACCTACCCAGTCGGCACTTCTTTGCAAGACAAGCCATCTCAGCCCTCCACCAGCATGTCAAAGACCGCATTGTCCATGCACTCAGGCAATCGGTCAGTAGAAAGGTGCACCTCACAACAGATGTATAGACCAGTAGGCATGGCCAGGGACGTTACATATCCATCACGGCACACTGGGCTAATGTGGTGGATGCAGGGTCCACAGGGGACAGCCATAGTGGGACAGTTCTGCCTAGCCCACGGTCTAGGAAACAGTTGGCTGTAGGCATTCGCCACCCCTCCTCCTCCTCCTCCTCCACCTCCAGAAGCGAAAGCTCGTCCACAGAGCGCATTCGCACGACCACTCCATCTGCAGCTGCCAGTGTTGCACACAAGGTGTCCCATTATCGAACAGCTAGTGGTAAGCGTCAGCAGGCTGTGTTCCAAATGAAGTGTTTGGGCGACAACAGACACACCGCGTAAGTACTGGCCGAGTACTTGCAGCAACAAAGTCATGGCTGGGCGGTGTACATCTTGAGGCAGGCAAGCTAGTCAGTGATAACGGAAGGAATTTTATGGCTGCCATAGCCATTTCAGAACTGAAACACATACCTTGCCTGGCTCACACCTTGAACCTGGTGGTGCAGTGCTTCCTCAAAAATTATCCGGAGTTACCAGCCTTGCTCCTGAAGGTGCGAAGACTTTGCTCGCACATCCGCCGGTCGCCCGTACACTCCAGCCGTATGCTGAACCTTCAGCGATCGCTGAATCTTTCCCAGCACCACCTAATAATCGACGTTGCAACAAGGTGGAACTCCACACTGCACATTTTTCAGAGGCTTTGCGAACAGAGGCGTGCTGTAATTAATTTGTGGGAGGATACACATACACGGGCAGGCATTTGGATGGCAGACATGGAGTTGTCTGGTGTGCAGTGGTCGAAGCTCCAAGACCTCTGTCAAGTCCTTCAGTGTTTTGAGGAATGCACACGGCTGGTAAGTGCAGACGACGCCATCATAAGCATGAGCATCCCACTAATGCGTCTGCTGATGCAAAGTTTGCCGCACATTAAGGAGCTGGTGTCTGCAGTCGAGGAGGAGGGAAGCCTTGATAAGTCAGCCATTGTCTGCTCAGGGAACTGTCCTGGACGAGGTGGCCAACGAAGAGGAGGAGGATGATGGGGATGAATATTTATGGGAGGAGGATGCTTGTCAGGGGGCAATAGAAACTGGTGGCGTTGCAAGGTCAGGTACAGGGTTTTTGCGGGACACAAGTGATGTTGATTTGCAAGAAAGTGCTCCTCAACCCAGCACGAGCAGTGAATTGACACCTGGAACATTGGCCCACATGGCTGAGTATGCCTTGCGTATCCCAAAAAGGGACCCCCGCATTATCAAAATGATGACCGATGACGATTACTGGTTGGCCTGCCTCCCTGGATCCACGATATAAAGGAAAATTACAAAATATCATGCCACATGAGAACCTTGAGCAAATATTGGCTACTAAACAAGCAACTCTTGTAGACCGTTTGGTTCAGGCATTCCCAGCACACAGCGGCGGTGATGGTTCTCACACGAGCTGTAGGGGGCAACATGGCAGAGGTGTTAGAGGTGCACAATTCCGAAGTGGCGTTGGACAGAGGGGTTTTATGACCAGGTTGTGGAGTGATTTTGCACTGACTGCTGACACGACAGGTACTGCTGCATCGATTCAAAGTTACAGGAGACAACATTTGTCTAGTATGGTTACGAACTACTTTTCCTCCCTTATGGATCTTCTCCCTCACAGGTCATTCCCCTTTGATTACTGGGCGTGTAAAATAGACACCTGGCCTGAATTGGCAGAATATGCATTACAGGAGCTTGCTTGCCCTGCTTCTAGTGTGCTATCAGAAAGAGTCTTCAGTGCTGCTGGTTAAATAATGACCGAAAAAAGGACACGTCTGGCTACCCAGAATGTTGATGATCTAACCTTCATTAAAATGAACCAATCATGGATTTCAAATTATTTTGCCCCACCTTCTCCTGCTGACACGTAGCTTGCCTGAAAAATGTCTTGCTTTTGGCCTTGTCTTACTGACTTCTCCAATTCCTCCATTTGCAGCTGCTGAATGTCCACCGTAGGCCATTTTTATACCTCCCTAAATGGGCTGATCCCCCCACAGGGCCGTGGTCACCGCCTGGCGCAAGCACCCGTGCGAGTGCAGTTTGCCTGGACAGGTGGGTGCACCCACTCTTGGGCGACGGCACTGGCACAGGGTCCCTCATAGTACAATGAAGCGTCTCTGACGGTGGTGGTGCACAACCAACGTCAGACACACCGTCGTAATATGAGGGGCCCTGTGCCAGTACCGCTGCCCACGAGAGAGTGTTCCCCCCCCCCCCCCAGCTCGAACAGTGCTCTACCACTTGCGATACTTACCTCTCCCTGCTCCACCACTGTGTAGTCTGTGCTGTTAAATCCTTCAGTGGCACTGCCAATACAAATTTGTTGAAATGATAGAGGATAGTTAAAATATATAGGGGCCCTGGCCTCCATTTAGACCAGTTAATACTTTGCGCCAACTACCACTGTCTGCTACTCGGCAGAGGAGCCCACCCCAGTACCTAGCTATGCCACCTGTTTATTTATGAACCATTTTTTGGCAGACATTTAGCCCACTTTATTATTTGGGCCTACAAACTGTGTCTGCCACTCATTACAGTTGTCCTCCACTGAACAAAGCAATGCCGCCTGGTTAGTCCTGTTACCAATTTTGAACTGCATTTAGCCTACTTTATTATTTGGGCCTATATCTGTGTTTCCTCCTCATCCTGCCCATTGCCCAGCCACTGCTAGATAAGTCTGCTGGTACATTGACCCATACCACTACATTCCCCTTGCAATCTACACAGCCTGATTCTGACCCTGCTGAAAGTCAGGTTCCCCTTCCCGCATACTATGCCATCTTACCCGGGGACAAAGAGGAAGGTGCAGATGAAAGTGCAGGTTCCTTCATCAGGTGGGGGGCATACTCGTTGGCACTGGCACAGGGCCCCTCATAGTACGCAAAAGTGTCTCTGGCAGTGGGAGGCGCCACCTGCCGTCAAACACACCGCTGTACTATGAAAGGCCCTGTGCCAGAGCCAAGTGCCAACGAGTGGGCCCCTCTGCTTGCTCCGGATCATAGCACTTGCAAAGTTGAAATACCTCTCCCTGCTCCACCGCCGTGACGTAATCTGCGTTTCCTGGGCCCACGAAAATCTTGAGCCAGCCCTACCCTCACATAACTTTAGCCAAATGACCCCCAGTTTTCAATGCCTAACTATTATTATAAAGTACATTAAGATTGACAAGCTTAAGAAATAAGAATTGATGTTTTTGGCATTAAAATGGGCACTGTAGGTGTTTTCCTGTCCTCCACTCACTGCCAACTTTGATTCCCCATTGACTTGCATTGGGTTTCGTGTTTCGGTTGGCCCCCGACTTTTCGAAATAATCGGCCGATTTCACCTGACCCGACTTTTCACAAAGTCTGGTTTTGCAAAACCCTACTCATTCCGAAAAAAGTAAAAGTGGCTCAACTCTAATCCTGTCCACTGCTTTTAATTCTTTTTGATGGAATAAAGATTATTTGGGGAATTTTATCAGAAGCTGGAACTTTTTCTAACCTTTTCTACATCACTATGTGAAGCGCTGTGGAATTAATAGTGCTGTATAAGTGAGTAAAATAAATAAACTGGCTAACAAATTCCACATTAAAATGTAGTATCACCTCCTGATGTGCAAGTGAGTGACACTAACCTTTGTACCCTTGTATGCTGAAATCACCACTCAAAAAAGCTTGAGTGGTGCATTTAATGTATGGTCCCTGGCCTCGCTCGTATATTCACCCTCCAGCATCTTCACTTTTCTTTTGCACCACTTTGTTCCCACGTTGCCATCTTGTGACTGCAACTTCTGATTGATTGGCCGGAAGTCAGAAGTTATGTCACAAGCTTGCAATGCAAGTCTATGAGAACCAGAAGGTGACGCTCATAGACTTGCATTTAAGAGTGACCTCCGGCTCGTTCCATGAAACACTGGAGCAATTCGGCAGGTCACAAACTGCCGGAGATTGTCGGAAGTGGCGGTGATAGAAGTGGAAGACAACAGGTGGGTATGAGACTTAAGTGCATCACACAAGCGGTAAAAAAAAAAAGTCCTTCCTGTGGTGAGGACATGCTCCTACTCATAGAAGTAAGTTCTTTTGTTCTTGGTCACTGGAGGAAGTGGTTCATTGTTGTGCTGAATTTGTAAAACTGTTATTGTGATGTAAAAAAAAAAAGTGCTACCTTGTAGCCAAAAAGTCTGTGTAAATGCTCTTATACCCAGAAAGACAAAAGTATTTCAGGAGTGATACCTGTACTGGCTAACAAGAAAAAATATAGTTGTACGCTTTCAGAGATGATTCTACATGGACTAATTTCACACCTCCAACAGACTGACACAGTGTGGACACTCTTCACTCCTCCTCCAAGGCTATGTCCAGATATATACTAGTTGATTCAGTGCACACAGGCGGCCATAGTTCTCGGCAGTGGGAACCCTGTGCACACAGGACAGGGCATCACCGAGAACAATTATTATTTTTTTTTTATGCTACATAAAAAATTATTTCACCCTATGAACGAGTGTTTTGCTCGTAATTGTGCACTTTGTTTCACCCACACAGTGAAGTAGAGTACAATATTTTGTTCAGTCTGTATCCTCTCGCAACTGTATGGCTGGACCATATACTGCATCTTGACAATCAGGTAGTGGTCCTATAGCCTGGTCATTCCCACATGTAGTTGAAGACTAAGCATGAGAAGAGGTCCTATCCCTGTTGTGATCCTGCTATTCTTGCTTCCCTTGATCGTTTTTTTTCTTCTTTCTCTTAGTGGGTGTTTGTTCCCACCCCCCCATTCACCTCCCTCCTCCACCTCCCTCCTCCACCTCCTTCCTCCTTTGTAGCCTTGGAAGGGTTAAGGTACCGTCACATTAAGCGACGCTGCAGCGATATAGACAACGATGTTGATCGCTGCAGCGTTGCTGGAGAGCTGTCACACAGACAGCTCTCCAGCGACCAACGATGCCGAAGTCCCCGGGTAACCAGGGTAAACATCGGGTTACTAAGCGCAGGGCCACGCTTAGTAACCCGATGTTTACCCTGGTTACCATTGTAAAAGTAAAAAAAAAAACACTACATACTTACACTCCTGTCGCATCCCCCAGCGTCAGCTTCCCTGCACTGTGTAAGCGCCGGCCGGAAAGCAGAGCGGTGACGTCACTGCTGTGCTCTGCTTTACAGCCGGCCGGCGCTGACGCTGGGGGACGTGAAAGGAATGTAAGTATGTAGTGTTTTTTTTTTTTACTTTTACAATGGTAACCAGGGTAAACGTCGGGTTACTAAGCGCAGCCCTGCGCTTAGTAACCCGATGTTTACCCTGGTTACCAGTGAAGACATCGCTGGATCGGCGTCACACACGCCGATTCAGCGATGTCAGCAGGTGATCCAGCGACTAAATAAAGTTCTGGACTTTCAGCAACGACCAGCGATGTCACAGCAGGATTCTAATCGCTGCTGCGTGTCAAACACAACGATATCGCTATCCAGGACGCTGCAACGTCACGGATCGCTATCGTTATCGTTCAAAAGTTGCTGAGTGTGACGGTACCTTTTAGACTGGGATAAGCATAGTTATCTTTTTTTGTGTGTTTTCCTGCTGTGGGTAGCATTTAGGATGGTGAACATTTGGTTGTCTTATATGCACAGTGTTTGAGGGCCTAATGCTGGTGTTTTCTAGTTAAGAGTGAATATTGCCTAACATAGCAATACATGGAGCCGCACGCTCCGCTCTGGAGTGTCGGTGCCAGAGCTTGGTTTAAAGGGAACCTGTCACCCCGTTTTTTCAGATTGAGCTATAAATACTGTTAAATAGGGCCTGCGCTGTGCGTTACTATAGTGTATGTAGTGTACCCTGATTCCCCACCTATGCTGAGAAATACATTACCAAAGTCGCCGTTTTCGCCTGTCAATCAGGCTGGTCAGGTCAGGTGGGCGTGGTGACATCGCTCTTTTCTTCCCCAGCTTTCCGTTGGTGGCGTAGTGGTGTGCGCATGTCGCAGTGACGAATCCACTGCGCGCACGTGAAGAAGCAGCGCGCGAGCTGCGCTATTACCCTCTGTCATCGGTGGGGGCGGCCATCTTCCTGGGGCCGCGCGTGCGCAGAAGAGATCGCGGCGGCCATTTTCCCAAAGCCGAGTTTGCATCTCGGCTTCAGGAAAATGGCCGCCGTGATCTCTTCTGCGCACGCGCGGCATCCCGCGGCCATTTTCCTGAAGCCCCGTGCAGCAGAGCACTCCATCTGCGCACGCGCGGCCCCTGGAAGATGGCCGCCCCCACCGATGACAGGGGGTAATAGCGCAGATCGCGCGCTGCTTCTTCACGTGCGCGCAGTGGATTCGTCACTGCGACATGCGCAAACCACTACGCCACCAACGGAAAGCTGGGGAAGAAAAGAGCGATGTCACCACGCCCACCTGACCTGACCAGCCTGATTGACAGGCGAAAACGGCGACTTTGGTAATGTATTTCTCAGCATAGGTGGGGAATCAGGGTACACTACATACACTATAGTAACGCACAGCGCAGGCCCTATTTAACAGTATTTATATCTCAATCTGAAAAAACGGGGTGACAGGTTCCCTTTAAGATTACCCCTTAGCCTTCGTTTATCCAAACTAAATAGCCCCATGTGTAATAATCTATCTTGGTATTCAGACCCCCCCCAGAGTTTTAGAATTAAGCACATAGTTATTCATCTTATTACTTCTACCCAAGTGCATGACCTTACATTTTTCAGCCCAAGCTTCTAGTTTACATAAATCCTCCTATAATATAAAATTGTCCTCCTCTGTATTGATTACCCTGCAGAGTTTAGTGTCATCTGCAAATATTGAAATTCTACTCTGTATGCCCCCTACAAGGTCATTAATAAATATTAAAAAGAAGAGGGCCCAAAACTGACCCCTGTGGTACCCCACTGCTAACCGCGACCCAGTCCGAGTGTGCTCCATTAATAACCACCCTCTTTCCTATCCCTGAGCCAGCTCTTACCCCACTTACACATATTTTCCCCTATCCCCATTATTCTCATTTTATGTATCAACCTTTTGTGTGGCACCGTATCAAAAGCTTTTGAAAAGTCCATATACACTACGTCCACTGGGTTCCCTTGGTCCAGTCCGGAACTTACCTGTTCATAGAAATTGATCAGATTAGTCTGACATGAACAGTCCCTAGTAAACCCATGTTGATATTGGGTCATGAGGTTATTCCTCTTCAGATACTCCAGTATAGCGTCCCTTAGAATGCCCTCCAGGATTTTACCCACAGGAGAGGTTAAGCTTACTGGCCTATAATTACCGAGTTCAGTTTTTGCCCCCTTTTTGAATATTGGCACCACATTTGCTATACGCCAGTCCTGTGGTACAGACCCTGTTATTATGGAGTCTTTAAAGATTAAAAATAATGGTCTATCAATGACTCTACTTAATTCCTGCAGTACTCGAGGGTGTATCCCATCCGGGCCCGGAGATTTGTCAATTTTAGTGATTTTTAGACGCCGCCGCACTTCCTGCTGGGTTAAGCAGGTGACATTTAATGGGGAATTTTTGTTATCACTGCTCATATTGTCTGCCATGGGATTTTCTCGTGTAAATACTGATGAAAAAAAATATTTAGAATTGAGAGTCCTCAGTGGTTGATACCTTTTAAAGGAAAAAAAGTCGCTGTTCATTTGTGCACGTTTCTTCAGAAGTGGTTTTAGTTCCATAAATAAATAAACCACTGAGGACTCTCAATTCTAAATATTTTTCTATCCACTGGCTAACACGGTACCAAGATATATTTCTTTCCTGTATCATGATGAAAAAAAGTCATTTACTACATTGACTTTTTCCTCATCCTCTTCCACCATTTCACCCAGACTATTTTTAAGGGGGCCAACACTATCATTTTTTAGTTTCTTACTATTTACGTAGTTAAAGAATATTTTTGGATTCTTTTTACTCTCTCTGGCAATGAGTCTCTCTGTCTCAGTCTTAGCTGCCTTGATTTGCTTTTTACAGAATTTATTTAATTTTCTGTATTTTATTTAATGCCTCATCATTACCTACTTCCTTTAATTCTCATAGTATGGATTAGAATGGCCATTATTAACGTTTATAAGGCATGGGCCTGCGCTCCTCCCCCCTTTCAGATAACGGTGCACAGTGTGCTAGCAGGCAAAGTATGTTGCGTTGGAGTAAAGACAATTTTTTTCATTTAGGATGAAATGGTGGCAGTAGACTAACACATGTTGTATGTGCCCCTCGCCCATCCCCCCCCCAATGAAGACTATGAGGGAGAGCTTTTTCAGTGAGTGCCAAAAATCAGTATTGTTCTGGTTAGCCAATAAAGGTATCATTTTTAGAATACTTCCGTCTTTTTTTTACGTTTAAAAGTATTTGCATAAAGCTGTTTTTGACATAATTTACATTTTTTCTGTTTCATACCTTTAAAAAGGATACTTTGTAGTAAAACACTATCACAATTCTTCCAGTTTTCAAGCAAAATATTTTTTAACACTAACTATTCTTCCATCTATATACACGGTGTTCCAAATTATTATGCAAATGATATTTTTCTCGGATTTTCCTAAATGGTCGGTGCAAATGAGTCTAATAAATCATCACCCGTTAGATTATACATCGAATTTTATTGAAGAAACCTCCCAATGATAACAGTATACTCTCCAAAAAAAATAAAAACTCAAGATGCACTGTTCCAAATTATTAGGCATAGTAGAATTTCTAAACATTTGATATGTTTTAAAGAACTGAAAATGCTCATTTGCGAAATTTGCAGCATTAGGAGGTCACATTCACTGAACAAAAAAGCTATTTAACTCTAAAACCTCCTAACAGGCCAAGTTACGTGTTACCTTCTTTGATATCACCTTCACAATTCTTGCATCCATCGAACTTGTAAGTTTTTGGAGAGTTTCTGCTTGTATTTCTTTGCATGAAGTCAGAATAGCTTCCCAGAGCTGCAGTTTTGATGTGAACTGCCTCCCACCTTCATAGATCTTTTGCTTGATGATACTCCAAAGGTTCTCTGTATGGTTGAGGTCAGGGAAAGATGGTGGCCACACCATGAGTTTATCTCCTTTTATGCCCATAGCAGCCAATGACTCAGAGGTATTCTTTGCAGCATGAGATGGGTCATTGTCATGCATGAAGATGCTTTTGCTCCTGAAGGCACGTTTCTACTTTTTAGACCATGGAAGAAAGTTGTCAGTCAGAAACTCTAAATACTTTGCAGAGGTCATTTTCACACCTTCAGGAACCTTAAAGTGTCCTACCAGCTGTTTCCCCGTGATTCTGGCCCAAAATGTGACTCCTCCACCTCCTTGCTGACGTCGCAGCCTTGTTGGGACATGGTAGCAATCCACCAACCATACACTACTCCATCCATCTAGACCATCCAGGGTTGCTTGACACTCATCAGTAAACAAGACTATTTGGAAATTAGTGTTCATGTATGTCTGGGCCCACTTTAACCATTTCTGCTTGTGAACACTGTTAAAGGGTGGCTGAATATTAGGTTTATGCACCACAGCAAGCCTTTGAAGGATCCTACACCTTGAGGTTCGAGGGACTCCAGAGGCACCAGCAGCTTCAAATAATTGTTTGCTGCTTTGTAATTGTATTTTGGCAGCTGCTCTCTTAATCCCATAAATTTATCTGGCAGAAACCTTCCTCATTATGCCTTTATCAGCACGAACACGTCTGTGCTTAGATTCAGCCACAAATCTCTTAACAGTACAATGATGACGCTTAAGTTTTAGGGAAATATCTAATGTTTTCATCCCTTGACCAAGGCATTGCACTATTTGATGCTTTTAGGGAGCAGAGATCCTTTTTCTTTCCCATGTTACTTGAAAACTGTGGCCTGCTTAATAATGTGGAACATCATTTTTAAGTAGTTTTCCTTTAATTTGAATCACCAGGAAAACTAATTATCACAAGTGTTTTTAACCCCTTACCGGCATCGGACGTACTATACCGTCCGATGCCGGCTCCCCTGCTTTGATGCAGGGCTCCGCGGTGAGCCCGCACCAAAGCCGGGACATGTCAGCTGTTTTGAACAGCTGACATGTGCCCGTAATAGGCGCGGGCAGAATCGCGATCTGCCCGCACCTATTAACTAGTTAAATGCCGCTGTCAAACGCAGACAGCGGCATTTAACTACCGCTTCCGGCCGGGCGGCCGGAAATGACGTCATCGCCGACCCCCGTCACATGTCCGGGGGTCGTCGATGCGTCTCCATTGTAGCCATAGAGGTCCTTGAGACCTCTATGGTTACTGATTGCCCGTCGCTGTGAGCGCCACCCTGTGGTCGGCGCTCACAGCACACGTGCAATTCTGCTACATAGCAGCGATCAGCAGATCGCTGCTATGTAGCAGAGCCGATCGTGCTGTGCCTGCTTCTAGCCTCCCATGGAGGCTATTGAAGCATGGCAAAAGTTAAAAAAAAAAAGTTTAAAAAAATGTGAAAAAAATAAAAAAAACATAAAAGTTTAAATCACCCCCCTTTCGCCCCAATCAAAATAAATCAATAAAAAAAATATCAAATCTACGCATATTTGGTATCGCCGCGCTCAGAATTGCCCGATCTATCAATTAACCTGATCGCTAAACAGCGTAGTTGGAAAAAAACTCGAAACGCCAGAATTACGTTTTTTTGGTCGCCGCGACATTGCATTAAAATGCAATAACGGGCGATCAAAAGAACGTATCTGCACCGAAATGCTATCATTAAAAACGTCATCTCGGCACGCAAAAAATAAGCCCTCAACCGACCCCAGATCACGAAAAATGGAGACGCTACGAGTATCGGAAAATGGCGCAATTTTTTTTTTTTTTTTTTAGCAAAGTTTGGAATTTTTTTTCACCACTTAGATAAAAAATAACCTAGTCATGTTAGATGTCTATGAACTCGTACTGACCTGGAGAATCATAATGGCAGGTCAGTTTTAGCATTTAGTGAACCTAGCAAAAAAGCCAAACAAAAAACCAATGTGGGATTGCACTTTTTTTGCAATTTCACCGCACTTGGAATTTTTTTCCTGTTTTCTAGTACACGACATGCTAAAACCAATGATGTCGTTCAAAAGTACAACTCGTCCCGCAAAAAATAAGCCCTCACATGGCCAAATTGACGGAAAAATAAAAAAGTTATGGCTCTGGGAAGGAGGGGAGCGAAAAACGAACACGGAAAAACGAAAAATCCCTCGGTCATGAAGGGGTTAAGATTGAATTCAGTGATCCATTGAGCCCCGTGACACAATACCATCCATGAGTTTATTTGAAAAACAAAACAATTAAATCTTTGTGACACTTAAATCCAATTTGCATAATAATTTGGAACACAGTGTAGTATTGTTGTGTTTTTTTTTTTGTTTTTTTTAAATATTCATGTAAAGGGTTTATATAAACAGATATATAAAAATAGTGTTTGCGCTTGGTGGCAAGAGCTGGCCTAAGCCCAATTTCCGTTTTGGTGCCGGTTTTTCATGCAATCTTTTGCAGCCAAATTGAAAAATAAAAAAATGAGAAAAACTCTTTCACCTTTTGATTCCAAGTTGTCCTGCGTCCGAACTGGGAAGTGTGAAATGGGCCGTAAATGTCAGATGTCAGTTGCACATAGGCCCACGTTTATTACAAATTGTGCCTTTTGTACCAATGTAGGTGGAGAGAATAGTTGGCAAGAACTGTGGCCTATTTATTTTAAGGTGCAGGGTTCCTAATAAATGTGGCATGTAGAAATTGTCTTGTTGCAGCCGTATATTTGTGCAATTAATTTGCGCCTTTTAATCTTTTCTTTTTGATAAAAAGCGTCTAAAACTTCCTATAACGTGCTCATCTTTTTCATTTTTTTTTTCAGGGGATTTTGTCTGATATAACAAAAGTGACTCGGCTTCATGGTTTTGACCCTGTATGGTTGGTTCTGGTAGTAGGGGTCATTATGTTCACACTCGGCTTCGCTGGATGTGTTGGTGCTTTGAGAGAAAACATTTGCCTTTTGAAATTTGTAAGTAATTCAACAGGACTAAAGAATTGTATGGATTAGGGAATTTTTTTTATTTATTTTCTCTACAATTAATGTATTTTAGGCTAAAAACTTCTGCAGTTGAGTTTTATAACATTATTTTGTAGTTTGTCTTTATAGCCCCTCTTCTGTTGCGCTGTCTGTTGGCTGCAGAATGAGTGAACAGAAATCTGTCAGTCAGGCCACTATGACAGTGAGACGGAGAGTCTGTAACTTGTTTATCTGTTTCTTTCTGAGCTTATCTCAGCTGATTTATGAAAACGGACCAAATCAAAGTTGAACCTTCAGAAAAACAGAGGCTGTGCAGTCAAACAGTGCAAAATTTGTAATAATCGCTATTGCAAAAATTATTCTCCGTAACAATGGACAACTGCTTTAACCCCTTTCCAACATCGGCTGTGTATTTATGGCACAAGTTGAAGTAGACGTATGGAGCTTGTCTACC
The DNA here is from genome assembly GCF_032444005.1 of Ranitomeya imitator. Taxonomy (NCBI): domain Eukaryota; kingdom Metazoa; phylum Chordata; class Amphibia; order Anura; family Dendrobatidae; genus Ranitomeya; species Ranitomeya imitator. The sequence goes on from NC_091283.1 coordinate 702,519,946, forward strand.
ATATTCATGGCAGATAATGGCTATGGTACATAGCCAGGATCTGCCTGTAATAGCAAAAGGTGGCTCCACTCTCTTCTATTAACCACTTAAATGTCTGTGACAACTGTATTTTATGTGCTCTGTCATTACTGTAGCTGGGCTCCAAAGGAGACATATATAGCATCGGGATTGCTCGCTATTCCCGCCCCCTGCACAGAAGCTCTGCCCCCCAACACATCACCACACACAATCCCGCCCCCCACCCCATTACCACACACAATCCCACCCCATTACCACACACAATCCCGCCCCCCACCACATCACCACATATAATCCCGCCCCCTACCACATCACTACACACAATCCCGCCCCCCACCCCATTACCACACACAATCCCGCCCCCCACGTCACCTCACATAATCCCGCCCCCCACCACATCACCACACATAATCCCGCCCCATCACATCACCACACAATCCCGCCCCATCACATCACCACACAATCCCGCCCCCCCACCACATCACCACACACAATCCCGCCCCCCACCACATCACCACACACAATCCCGCCCCCCACCACATCACCACACACAATCCCGCCCCCCCACCACATCACCACACACAATCCCGCCCCCCCACCACATCACCACACACAATCCCGCCCCCCCACCACATCACCACACACAATCCCTCCCCCCCACCACATCATCACACACAATCCCGCCCCCCCACCACATCACCACACACAAACCCGCCCCCCACCCCATCACCACACACAATCCCGCCCCCCACCACATCACCACACACAATCCCGCCCCCCCACCACATCACCACACACAATCCCGCCCCCCCACCACATCACCACACATAATCCACCCCACCACGTCACCACACACAATCCCGCCCCCCACCCCATTACCACACATAATCCCGCACCCCACCATATCACCACACATAATCCCGCCCCCCAACACATCACCACACATAATCCCGTCCCCACCACATCACCACACACAATCCCGCCCCCCCACCACATCACCACACACAATCCTGCCCCCCCCACCACATCACCCCACACAATCCCGCCCCCCACCCCATCACCACACACAATCCCGCCCCCCACCCCATCACCACACACAATCCCGTCCCCACACATTAAATTGTACCTGGTAGAAGTCAAGGAAAGATCTTTGAAAATGACTATACATTTAATTGTGTTTACAGAGAAATTTTAACTTAATTTATGTTTCGTTATGAAATTTATTTAGATGACCCATAGAAGCGCATATTGCGTGAAACTGCCGTCGTCCTGCTTCATTTGCCTGCATAACCTGCACTTGTTTTACCCGTAATACCTTGTCCATAATCTTTATTATGCAATAAAGGACTAAGGTTGTTTTTTCACCAATAAGTGGAGTGTTGCTGCTTTTTTCTTGTTTTATTGCCTCCCTGAGAAACAGCTTGGCATCCCTTCAGAGTTAAGGAATCGCTTTCCCCTTGACAGACATGTTTCTTTATGGGAGATGCCTAAAGTAGATTTGCACGTGTCTAGGGTGACCAAAAAGACGGCTCTCCCTTTCGAGGATTCATCCCAGCTCAAAGATCCTATGGATAGTAAGCTCTTGATCTTCCTGAGAAAGTCCTGGGACACATCTACTAATCTATTCAAGATGAATGTGGCCTCGATGTGCGTTGCCAGATCTCTATTCCTTTGCCTGCGCACGTTGGAGGATCACGTTACACAGGGGACCTTCAGGGAGGAGATTCTGTCTCTCTCCCTCTCCTTCAGAAAGCCAGGAGATTCCTGGCTGATACATCTGCTGAGTCCGTCCGGGTAGCAGCAAGATCCTCAGTCCTCTCTAATTCAGCTAGGAGAGCTTTGTGGCTAAAATCATGGGGGGGCGACCTTACCTCTAAAACTTAACTTTGCACCATTTCCTTTCAGGGACACCATGTCTTTGTAGCTTTTTCTAGGATATCATCAAGGACTGGGGCAGATAAAAAGAAATCGCTTGCCAAACAAAAAAGTTCTAGGAAACGTTTTTTCATGCCCCCTGTGACCAGCTCTCCCAGAAGGATTTCAGGGGGAAAGACAGAACAGGGCGATGGAGTTATCCTAAAGGTGGGAAGGGCTAAAACATCCTTGTTTCCCACCACCAGCAAAACCCTGACAATGACTCAGAGGTCGACTCTCGCGTTTCTTCACTCGATGGCAAGCCAAACCATTGGGTTCTCTGTACCATACGGGAAGGTCTGAGATTGGAATTCGAGAGTCCTCCCCCGCAGCGGCTGTTAATTAACTTCCCTGCATTCTCCACATCTCCAAGAGTCCTTGCTATGAGACCAGCAAGATCTACTTCAAGCGAGAGTGATCTCTCGGGTGACACAGCAGGAGTTGGGAAGGGGACAGAATTATGGCGGAAGCAGTAATTTTACATCCGGCGCCAGGGAGTTTGCATAATGCCATATCTGGACGATTTTCTCCATCCCCCTCCATACATCACTCGCCTGAACCTAGATGTTTTAAGACCCTGGAGAACCTGGAATCCCTAGGCTGTATCCTGAATTTGGAGAAATCAGATCTTCATCCTTCTTCAAGGATGAATTTCCTGGGAGTTTTTTTTGGGATTCAGAGAAGAGAACATCCTTCTTACCCAGGGATCGTCAACTCTTCCTCGTTCAGAGGATCTCCAGGTTCAGAGACCAGAGGTCGCCAACCTTAAGGGAGTCCATGTCTGCTCTGGGATCTCTAACTTCATGCATCCAGGCAGTCTCCTGGGTGCAGAGCCATACACAAATTCTTCAGTCTCATGTGTGAGAAAACATCAAAACATACTGACCAGGAGAATTCCTCTTCCCGGTCATGTGAAATCGGCCCTCATGGTGGCTGGACTACCGAAATTTCCAGCGGGGGTCAGCTGGGATCGGCTTCCCCTGAAGGTACTCTGTTCAGACTCCAGTCGAAGAGGCTGGGGGGCTGTGGTTGAGGGATCCTACTTCAAAGGACTATGGCCCCAGACATCAGTTCCAGCTCCTCAAATCTGAGGGAACTGAAAGCAGTGGAAATAGCATTGAAAGCTTCATCAGCCATTATCCAAAATCATCACGTGCGTGTCTATTCAGACAACATGACCACAGTAGCCTACCTCTGGCATGGAGGCATGAAATACGACAGTTTGAAATTAAACACTGCAAGGGTTTTTTCCTGGGCAGAAAAACATCTGTTGTCCATCTCTGCAGTACATCTGAAAGGGTCACACAATATCCAGGCGGACTTCCTCAGCAGGAAGGTCATCCATCCAGGAGAGTGGTTCCTGGACCAAGCGGTCTTCTTGTCCCTAAATTCGATGTAGGGGAATCCCGATGTGGACCTGTTTGCCAATGGTCAGAATACAAAGGTGAGGACTTTCTTTTGCCTCAGTCCCGCGAATGGATCTCGGGATAGACTCCTTCTCCCATCCGTGGAAGTTCAACCTGGCATATGCCTTCCCACCAATCCCTATGCTCGCAAGGACACTGCAGAAAATTCGGTTGGACTGAGTCACCATGATTATAATAGCTCCTATGTGGTCAGGAAGAAGCTGGTACAGCGCTTTGATGGACATGGCTCAGGAAGGGCCCTCGCTTCTCCCTCAAAAGGTTGGCCTCCTTCATCAGGGTCCTCTACTATATCCAGATCTCCACAGATTGAACCTTGTAGCTTGGCTACTGAAGCCTAAATCTTAAAAGCCAAAGGGCTCTCGGATGAAGTAATTTAGACCCTTCAGAAGAGCAGAAAGCCAGTCACTAACATCACTAACACTATTTACAGCAAAGTTTGGAAAAAAATTTCATCCTGGTGTTTCCCAAATACTCCTGATCCCTGCCATTCCAACATCGCACAGATTCTAGACTTTCTTCAAAAGGGGTTGGATTGGGGGCTTACACCCAGTGCACTGAAGGTGCAGGTGTCCGCTCTTAGGCTACGTTCACATTTGCGTTGTGCGCCGCTGCGTCGGCGACGCAACGCACAACGCTAATAAAAACGCACCAAAACGCACACAAAAACGCTGCGTTTTGCGACGCATGCGTCGTTTTTTGCCTAAATTTCGACGCAAAAAAAATGCAACTTGTTGCGTTTTCTTTGCCCGACGCTTGCGGCAAAAAAAAACGCATGCGTCGCACAACGCAGCACAACGCATGTCCATGCGTCCCCCATGTTAAATATAGGGGCGCATGACGCATGCGTCGCCGCTGCGTTTCCCGACGCTGCGTCGGGAAACGCTAATGTGAACGTAGCCTTAGTTCCATTTTTGATCAGGACTTAGCTGGCCACGCATGAGTTAAATGCTTTGACATCCACAACTAGAATTCGTCGTAGTCAGGTTCCTCCTGGAATTTGAATTGAGTTCTTAACAGCCTAACCCAGGATCCATTCGAACCTCTGTTATCCCCGAATCTAAAAAACCTGACCCGAAAAACTGTTTTTCTTGTAGCAATTGCCACTGCTAGACGCACAGGGGAGTTGCAGGCCCTTTCAGTACAGGAGCCCTATTTAACTATCACTACAGATAGCATTATCCATCGGTTGGATCCCTCCTTTATGCCTATAGAGGTTTTGGACTTCCATAGGAGTCATGCCATTGTGTTACCCTCATTCTGCCCAAATCCTTCCAACATGAAGGAAGAAACATTCCACATCCTGGATGTCCTCAGGGTTGTTCTCTTATTACCTTCAACAGACCGAAGATTGGAGAATTTATCAGAACTTATTTGTTCAGTTCTCAGGACGAAATAAAGGCAAGAAAGCAGCAAAAAATACAATTGCTAATTGGATCAAACAAGCTGTTTGTTTGGCATATTCATCACAAAGTCTCTCCCCTCCTGCATCTCTGAAGGCTCATTGTACTCAGGCAATATCTACATCATGGGCAAAAAGAGGGAACACATCATCTGAGCAGATATGCAGAACTTCATTAGATTTGGAAAACTACGAGAAAAAAAATTAAAGTAATCCGCACATCCATAAAGTTTTGTTACGGCCAAATACCAGGAAGCATCAGAAACATTGCAGCTTTATTTAGAACATGACATACCAACAAGAGACAAAAACCACAACGTTAAAAATGCAAGTAAAAAACACAATGAAAAGCTGCTTTGCCAAATGTACCTAAGGGTATGTGCGCTCTCACTCTCATCCACACACACACTCTCTCTCACACACACACACACACACACACACACACACACACACACACACACACACACACACACACACACACACACACACACACACACCTCCCCAAATACTACATACACAGACACACAACTCCCCAAATGCTACACACACACTCACACAAAACTCTCCAAATACTACACACACTCACACAAAACTCCCCAAATACTACACACACACACTCACACAAAACTCCCCAAATACTACACACACACACACACACACACACACACACACACACACATACTCACTCACTCACAAAACTCCCCAAATACTACACACACGCGCGCACACACTCACACAAAACTCCCCAAGTACTACACACACTCACACAAAACTCCCTAAATACTACACACACTCACACAAAACTCCCCAAATACTACACACACTCACACAAAACTCCCCAAATACTACACACACTCACACAAAACTCCCCAAATACTACACACACTCACACAAAACTCCCCAAATACTACACACTCACACAAAACTCCCCAAATACTACACACACACTCACACAAAACTCCCCAAATACTACACACACACTCACACAAAACTCCCCAAATACTACACGCACACACTCACACAAAACTCCCCAAATACTACACGCACACACTCACACAAAACTCCCCAAATACTACACACACACTCACACAAAACTCCCCAAATACTACACGCACACACTCACACAAAACTCCCCAAATACTACACGCACACACTCACACAAAACTCCCCAAATACTACACACACACTCACACAAAACTCCCCAAATACTACACACACACTCACACAAAACTCCCCAAATACTACACGCACACACTCACACAAAACTCCCCAAATACTACACGCACACACTCACACAAAACTCCCCAAATACTACACACACACTCACACAAAACTCCCCAAATACTACACGCACACACTCACACAAAACTCCCCAAATACTACACACACACTCACACAAAACTCCCCAAATACTACACACACACTCACACAAAACTCCCCAAATACTACACACACACGCACACACTCTCACACTCACACAAAACTCCCCAAATACTACACACTCACACAAAACTCCCCAAATACTACACACTCACACAAAACTCCCCAAATACTACACACACACACACACACATACGTGCACACGCACACACAACTCCCCAAATACTGATTGTGGGAATGTAGCCTGTGGGATCGGGCACACATGGAGTATGTGCAGCAGAGTGTTCTGCAACAAAAGCCATGTTGGCAGCAAAAATGCTGCTTAGAATATGCGTGATTTTCTGCCTTTGTAATTGTGTTTTTTAACTATTCATTTGAATGGGTGAAAAAAAAACAGTGAAAACACTGAAAGACTGGACATGCTGCAGATTAAAAAACAAACCAAAAAAAAACGCTTTGGTTCAAATCCACAAGGAAAAAATAATCCGTGTATGAGATTTGATATCTCATGGGATCACAGACCACACAGGACACCACTGATGAATATAACCCCATAGACTACAGACTCTATTGGTGAATAAAGGCCACAGTGTTTATCAATGATTGCCTAATAATTAACCAGTCAAATAAACTATCATAAAACTAATAAAATCGCATCGCTATAAAAACGAGACATTAAAGTTTCACAAACTTATAATTCAGATGAGGTCTATCCAGCTCACACCTGGGCGACCACCCAACAGGAAAACACCACGACTTATAGCATATCCAAGGAAGCTGCTTCCCCGGCGGGCTCGGACACCGCTGTCGGGCATCTCCGGCTTATATCATCTTTTGATTGGCAGAAGATGTGTAAGTGGGAATCAGATGTCTGTTGTCCCAAACTGTCTGACTGGCTGAAGAAGGACCCAGATTACCCCTCCTTGCATGGTGTGGGGGTTTGGAGCCCATACCAACCCATTAACCTGAGGTAAAATATAGGGGAGGACAAAGTTAAATCCATTACACACCATTTTAAACGAATATCTAAAATGAGGAGAGAGAACGAGGTATAGGGTGTTGCGATTCCATGTGTCCCTCACGCTAATTGCTCTAAAGGCTCATACATTCACTTTGCTGGTGCTGTAAAACGCTGTTTGTTTGTTGTTGTTTTTTAATTTAAATTACAGCAAAAAATGCAGCGTGTGAACAAGCTGTGAGATTATCAGTGCTGCTGGGGATCAGGCTGAATCGGCCTCCGATAGTAATCATTGATCTTGTGGTGGGGGACAGTGCTCAGTAGCAGGAAACACAAGGATGAGCGAACGCTAACACTTGTCATTTCCCCATAACTCTCTTATATTTCCGCAGTTCTGTGGGGCCATTGTTCTCATCTTTTTCATGGAGCTGGCTGTTGCAGTGCTGGCCTTCCTTTTCCAAGATTGGGTGAGAGACCGAGCCAAGGAATTTTTTGAGAACAACATAAGAGCTTATCGAGATGATATAGACCTGCAGAACCTCATCGACTCCCTGCAGAAAGCGGTATGGTTCCCTGACAAGCAGTCAGCTTCTCGCACTTCTCCGCCATTGTGTTCCATATGTCCATGTAACAATGTGTCTCTAACAGAACCATTGCTGTGGTGCCCAAGGACCAGATGACTGGGACTTGAATGAGTATTTTAACTGCACTGGTGAAAATCTCAGTCGAGAAAAATGTGGCGTGCCGTTCTCCTGCTGCATCGCCGACCCAGCCGTAAGTTTATTCTTCCATCCATGTGATAACCGGAAAACTCCAAACCTTTCCCAGACTGGGTCACACACACATTCTGCTCCAGTGACTTGAATGACTGGACCCATGGTGCAGCCTTCTAGAACGGGTCCTGGCTATTTTACACCTTCAAAATGACTGTGATTTTGCTCAGTCTGTTGTCGTCGTTTTTTTTTTTTTTTTTTACCAGCTCCATAGAATGGGTGACATTGCTTTGTAAATCAGTAATACAGGTGTCCATTTTTTCCTGTGTGTGTGAGAAGACCCAGGTATGTTGTCTGTATAGCGCAGATGACACAAACTGCCAGGTGAATGAAAGCTAAGATTCCAGAGCAAGTCGCCCCTGTAGCTCTAGTCTTTATTAAGAATTTTACAATGTGCCTTATTATTTTGTTTTTTTTCCACAGCAATCTGTAGTGAATACTCAGTGTGGTTACGACGTTCGTAAAAAGGTAATTAATTTCATGTGCCATTGATATTGGCGGAGAGCGGTATGCACTGCGGTCGTGTGTATGGGTATGGTTTAGCAATTCAGTTCCTGTTAATCAAAGAAATATAAAACACTTCTTTACATTTCATATTGCAATGAAGCCACAAGGTAAGGAAGCGGGGAGACAGGTAAGACGTGTAAAAACTGCTGACAGATAAGAAGCACTTCTTTCATTAGGAGGCACGCACAGGTTAATGAATTCGGTGCATGTTATCCGCGCTCTGTACCTCGCCAGAACTATCAAATAGTTTAGGTGCAGCACACTCTTTGTTTGAATAAAGAAAATGCTATTGGCAATAGTCAGAATTCAAAGTTGCTGTGACTTTAAAAAAAAAATGATGTTTCGTCTCCTGCTGAGCCTTGTTCATGTGGTCACAGTGGTAGAAGTACACATGAAAGTGGAGAAGCACCAAGGGCTGCCGGCATAGAGAAATAGCGATTTGCTCAAAGCATATGGCAGCTACATGTCCTTGGTGCTACTCCACTTTCATGTGAATTTCTACCACTGTGACCATGTGAACAAGGCTCATCAGGAGACGAAATGTCGTTTTTTTTTTTTTTTTTAAGGTCACAGCAACTTTGAATTCTGACTATTTCCATTAACCTTTTTGTTATTCATGCAGAGAGCGCTGTATATGAACTATGTGCTATTATCCCGCTTACCTGTAATCTCTAAACAGAGTGATGAACCTTTTACTTATTTACCGTATATACTCGAGTATAAGCCGACCCCCCTAATTTTGCCACAAAAAACTGGGAAAACTTATTGACTCGAGTATAAGCCTAGGGTGGAAAATGCAGCAGCTACCGGTTAATGTCAAAAATAAAAATAGATACCAATAAAAGTAAAATTAATTGAGACATCAGTAGGTTAAGTGTTTTTGAATATTAATATTGAATCAGGAGCCCCATATAATGCTCCATACAGTTCATGATGGGCCCATAAGATGCTCTATATAAAAATGTGCCACATATAATGCTCCATACAGTTCATTATTGCCCCATAGATGCTCCATATAAAGCTGTGCCCCATACACAATGCTCTGCACCGTTCATTATTGCCCCATAGCTGTGCCATATAGTGCTCTGCACCGTTCATTATTGCCCCATAGCTGTGCCATATAGCTCTGCACCGTTCATTTTTGTCCCATAGCTGTGCCATGTAGTGCTCTGCACCGTTCATTTTTGTCCCATAGCTGTGCCATATAGTGCTCTGCACCGTTCATTTTTGTCCCATAGCTGTGCCATATAGTGCTCTGTACCGTTCATTTTTGTCCCATAGCTCTGCCACATAGTGCTCTGCACCGTTCATTTTTGTCCCATAGCTGTGCCATATAGTGCTCTGCACCGTTCATTATTGCCCCATTGATGTACCATAGAAAGCTCTGCCATTGCTGCTGCTGCAATAAAAAAAAAACACACATACTCACCTCTCTTGCTTGCAGCTCCCAGCGTCCGCTCCCGACTCTCCGCACTGATCAGGCAGAGGGCGCCGCGCACACTATATGCGTCATCGCGCCCTCTGACCTACACAGTCAGAGTGGAGAGACGCCGGGAAGATGGAGCGGCGCCGGGAAGACAGAGCGGCGCCCGGCGTGTGGAACGTGGACAGGTCACTATGCGATACTTACCTGGTCCTGGCGTCCGGCTCCTTCTCCCACACAGCTGGTCTTCGGAGCCGCAGCCTCTTCCTCTATCAGCGGTCACCGTTACCGCTGATTAGAGAAATGAATATGCGGCTCCACCCCTATGGGAGTGGAGTCCATATTCATTTTTCTAATGAGCGGTCCCACGTGACCGCTGAAGAGGGGAAGAGCTGCAGCACCCGAAGCCCGTGGGACGGCAGGGGGAGCGCCAGGATCGCCGGGACTAGGTGAGTATGTCTCAGCGCCCTCTCACCCGCCGACCCCACCGCTACCGTGACTCGAGTATAAGCCGAGAGGGGCACTTTCAGCCCAAAAATTTGGGCTGAAAATCTCGGCTTATACTCGAGTATATACGGTATTCATCAGAACGAAGACTTCAGTCCGGCACTACAGTGACATTTCTGGTGTAAGAAATGCGGCTGTTTTTCATGGATTTGATTGGCAGGTGTTGCCTTGTCTCACCCAGTGTCCTCTCAAGCTCAACCTGTTGGATGGAGTGAGCCGTGAAAACAAGTCTCAAAACTTTTGCTCAACTCCGTATTGTGCAAAAATGTTGAGACTTTTTAAATTACCAACGACCCCCCCCAACGAACCTATCCATTACAGTAAATGGCTGCCCACTCTCCCCAGTCCCACAAGCTCGCTGCCTCGGGGTAATCCTTGACGCTGATCTCTCCTTCAAACCACATATCCAAGCCCTTTGCACTTCCTGCCGACTTCAACTCAAAAATATTTCACGAATCCGTTCATTCCTCAACCATGAATCTTCAAAAACCCTAGTCCATCCTCATCATCTCTCGCCTTGACTACTGCAACCTCCTGCTCTGTGGCCTCCCCTCCAACACTCTCGCACCCCTCCAATCTATTCTAAACTCTGCTGCCCGACTAATCCACCTGTCCCCCCGCTATTCCCCGGCCTCTCCCGTCTGTCAATCCCTTCACTGGCTCCCCATTGCCCAGAGACTCCACTACAAAACCCTAACCATGACGTACAAAGCCATCCACAACCTGTCTCCTCCATACATCTGTGACCTCGTCTCCCGGTACTTACCTACACGCAACCTCCGATCCTCACAAGATCTCCTACTCTACTCCCCTCTTATCTCCTCTTCCCACAATCGTATACAAGATTTCTCTCGCGTATCACGCCTACTCTGGAACCCTCTACCACAACATATCAGACTCTCACCTACCATCGAAACCTTCAAAAAGAACCTGAAGACCCACCTCTTCCGACAAGCCTACAACCTGCGGTAATCACCGATCGACCAAACCGCAGCATGACCAGCTCTACCCTCGCCTACTGTATTCTCACCCATCCCTTGTAGATTGTGAGCCCTTGCGGCAGGGTCCTCTCTCCTCCTGTACCAGTTATGACTTGTATTGTTTAAGATTATTGTACTTGTTGTTATTATGTATACCCCTCCTCACATGTAAAGCGCCATGGAATAAATGGCGCTATAACAATAAAAAATAATAATAATAACAATAATAATAAAAAATTATTTTTCACCATTGTTCTAGCTTAGAACTAGAAGACAAAATAGGCGTTTTCCTGGTGATAGGAAACAGGGAAGAGTAGATGGAATCCGCTCACCCGATGGAGGTGTGCAGGTCAGGCACAACTCTGATGACAGTAGTAGTGAAGTGGTAGTACTATAGTCTGCTGCTCCATTTGTTGCTCATTAACACAATTGAGGCCAAAAATGTTATGGTGGGCGCTGTCACGATGAAGACATGGATGCGAAGATGTGGAAAAACAAGAATCATTTATTAAAAAACAGCGTTTAATAAATGTTCACTGTTTTTCTAAACCTACTCATCCATGTCTTTATTGTGACTGCGCCCACCACATTTTTTTTTCTTCATATTTTTCACCTCACGTTTGTTTTTCTGGCTTAATCTGTTTGAATTGGCCCCATAGTGTTTTGATCCATAGGCTTAATTTATGCTCAAAAACCTCCACAAAAATACGGTGTGCAGATTCCCTAAGAACAGTCTTCCCATACAGTCAGTAACGTAGTCGAATTACTGCTCATAGTGATGCAATTCCCCTTGTCAGTAGGTTGTACAGGTCCTTCTCAAAAAATTAGCATATAGTGTTAAATTTCATTATTTACCATAATGTAATGATTACAATTAAACTTTCATATATTATAGATTCATTATCCACCAACTGAAATTTGTCAGGTCTTTTATTGTTTTAATACTGATGATTTTGGCATACAACTCCTGATAACCCAAAAAACCTGTCTCAATAAATTAGCATATCAAGAAAAGGTTCTCTAAACGACCTATTACTCTAATCTTCTGAATCAACTAATTAACTCTAAACACATGCAAAAGATACCTGAGGCTTTTATAAACTCCCTGCCTGGTTCATTACTCAAAACCCCCATCATGGGTAAGACTAGCGACCTGACAGATGTCAAGAAGGCCATCATTGACACCCTCAAGCAAGAGGGTAAGACCCAGAAAGAAATTTCTCAACAAATAGGCTGTTCCCAGAGTGCTGTATCAAGGCACCTCAATGGTAAGTCTGTTGGAAGGAAACAATGTGGCAGAAAACGCTGTACAACGAGAAGAGGAGACCGGACCCTGAGGAAGATTGTGGAGAAGGACCGATTCCAGACCTTGGGGAACCTGAGGAAGCAGTGGACTGAGTCTGGTGTGGAAACATCCAGAGCCACCGTGCACAGGCGTGTGCAGGAAATGGCTACAGGTGCCGCATTCCCCAGGTAAAGCCACTTTTGAACCATAAGGCTATATTCACACTTAGCGGTTTTTACCGCGGAACCGCCGCGATTTTGATGCTGCGGGTCCGCAGCAGTTTCCATAGCGTTTACAGTAACATGTAAACCCTATGGAAACCGCAAACCGCTGTGCACATGCTGCGGGAAAAACCGCGCGGGAACGTAGCGGTTTACAACCCGCAGCATGTCACTTCTTTGTGCAGAATCGCTGCGATTCTGCACCCATAGGAATACATTGAACCGCTTACTTCCCGCATGGGGCTGTGCCCACGTTGCGGGAAGTAAGCGGATAATGTGCGGGTGGTACCCAGGGTGGAGGAGAGGAGACTCTCCTCCAGGCCCTGGGAACCATATTTGGGGTTAAAAAATAAAAAATCTGGTTATACTCACCCTCTGATGTCCGGAGCTCCTGGGCGCTGCACGCGGATGTCCGGTCAGAGTTGCTGTGCGACCAGGACCTGCGGTGACGTCGCGGTCACATGACCGTGACGTCACGAAGGGTCCTTCTCGCACAGCATCTCTGGAACCGGACCGCCGGGTGCAGCGCCGAGGGATCGGGACGTCAGAGGGTGAGTATAACCAATTTTTATTATTTTTAACATTACTATTGATGCTGCATATTGCTGCATATGTAGCATCAATAGTATAGGCGGAAACCCGCAGCGGAAAACGCGGAACAAACCGCGATAAATCTGCAGGGAGAACCGCAGTTGTTTTGCCCTGCAGATTTATCAAATCCGCTGCGGGAAAACCCGCAGAGGGACGCCGCAAGGTGTGAACATAGCCTAAACAGCGGCAGAGGCGCCTGACCTGGGCTACAGAGAAGCAGCACTGGACTGTTGCTAAGTGGTCCCAAGTACTTTTTTCTGATGAAAGCAAATTTTGCATGTCATTCGGAAATCAAGGTGCCAGAGTCTGGAGGAAGACTGGGGAGAAGGAAATGCCAAAATGCCTGAAGTCCAGTGTCAAGTACCCACAGTCAGTGATGGTGTGGGGTGCCATGTCAGCTGCTGGTGTTGGTCCACTGTGTTTCATCAAGGGCAGGGTCAATGCAGCTAGCTATCAGGAGATTTTGGAGCACTTCATGCTTCCATCGGCTGAAATGCTTTATGGAGATGAAGATTTCATTTTTCAGCACGACCTGGCACCTGCTCACAGTGCCAAAACCACTGGTAAATGGTTTACTGACCATGGTATTACTGTGCTCAATTGGCCTGCCAACTCTCCTGACCTGAACCCCATAGAGAATCTGTGGGATATTGTGAAGAGAAAGTTGAGAGACGCAAGACCCAACACTCTGGATGAGCTTAAGGCCGCTATTGAAGCATCCTGGGCCTCCATAACATCTCAGCAGCGTCACAGGCTGATTGCCTCCATGCCACGCCGCATTGAAGCAGTCATTTCTGCAAAAGGATTCCCGACCAAGTATTGAGTGCATAACTGAACATTATTATTTGATGGTTTTTTTGTTTGTTATTAAAAAACACTTTTATTTGATTGGATGGGTGAAATATGCTAATTTATTGAGACAGGTTTTTTGGGTTATCAGGAGTTGTATGCCAAAATCATCAGTATTAAAACAATAAAAGACCTGACAAATTTCAGTTGGTGGATAATGAATCTATAATATATGAAAGTTTAATTGTAATCATTACATTATGGTAAATAATGAAATTTAACACTATATGCTAATTTTTTGAGAAGGACCTGTATATGCCCCAGAACTGATATTTTATGAAGCGTACAAGCCTTTATTAGAACAAACAGGTCAGTGAGATTTTGAGAATTTGAAACTCCCTAAATCTCACCGACATGTCTGTTATAGTAAAGACTTGTACTCTTTTTAACAGTTCTGAGGCAAATACTCTACCCTTACCCTTGTCAATATGGTGTCATCATCAACATTATTTGGACTGTATGTGAGACTGTTTAGAAAGACGCCCTTAAAGGGAACCGGTCCCGTGAATAAATGCTATTAATCTGCAGATATAGGGTTAATCTGCGGGTTAATAACATTGTGAACCTGCCCGGCGCCAGCCCTCAGACCCCTGCTGCCAGGAGGAAATTAGCTATATTCCTCCTGGTAGTGTTCGGGTCTCAGTCATGGGGGGTGGCACTAGCGCAAGTTTTCACCCCTTTGTGTATAGAGCATTTACTATAACTGCTCCCTGAGCCCTGACTGACAGCAGCTCAGCATTGGGGCCAGATGTCAGTCATTTCTGGGGGAGTGGTTATAGGAGTCTCTACATAGAGCTTTGAGTGACATTGCCCTGGTGTCACCCCCATGACTGAAAATGCAACATTAGTAGGAGGAATCAAGTCCATTTCCTCCTGGCAGAGGGAATCTAAGTGCCGGCGCGCTGGACAAGTTCAGAACGCTATTAACCTGCAGATTACCACCATAAAAATTCATTGCGGGGTGGCTGCCTAGTGAAAAATGCACACAAATGGAGCATACATAGGATGCCATTCACACAGGTACGTGTGATGCACAGTATCCATTAATAACACCCAGCACTATGCGTGCACCCCTCAAGGACTGACGCACCAGTTCATGCAACCAACACTGCTGGGAGGAATAAAGTTAATTTCCTCCGTGCAGCGGAGGTCTAAAGGTACCTTCACACTCAGCGACGCTGCAGCGATACCGACAACGATGTCGATCGCTGCAGCGTCGCTGTTTGGTCGCTGGAGAGCTGTCACACAGACCGCTCTCCAGCCATCAACGATCCCGAAGTCCCGGGTAACCAGGGTAAACATCGGGTTACTAAGCGCAGGGCCGCGCTTAGTAACCCGATGTTTACCTTGGTTACCAGCGTAAAAGTAAAAAAAAAACTACATACTTACCTACCGCTGTCTGTCCCCGGCGCTCAGCTTCTCTGCACTCCTCCTGCACTGACTGTGAGCACAGCGGCCGGAAAGCAGAGCGGTGACCTCACCGCTCTGCTTTCCGGCTGACCGACGCTCACAGCCAGTGCAGGAGGAGTGCAGAGAAGCTGAGCGCCGGGGACAGACAGTGGTAGGTAAGTATGTAGTGTTTGTTTTTTTAACGTTTACGCTGGTAACCAGGGTAAACATCGGGTTACTAAGCGCGGCCCTGCGCTTAGTAACCCGATGTTTACCCTGGTTACCAGTGAAGACATCGCTGGATCGGTGTCACACACGCCGATCCAGCGATGTCTGCAGGGAGTCCAGTGACGAAATAAAGTTCTGGACTTTCCTCAGCGACCAACGATCTCCCAGCAGGGGCCTGATCGTTGGTCGCTGTCACACATAACGATTTCCTTAACGATATCATTGCTACGTCACAAAAAGCAACGATATCGTTTACGATATCGTTATGTGTGAAGGTACCTTAAGTACCGGCATTGGGCAGGTTCAGAATGCTTTTATCCTGCAGATTACCCCCCATATCTGCAGGTTAATAGTGTATATTTCATATGACAGGTTCTCTTTAAACTACTTGTACAACTTTTTGTCATACCCTTCGCTTGGCCCCAGTAAAATAGTAAAGTTTATACTCCCCTCCCATGCTGGCATAGTTCCCGCGGCGGTGTCGGCACTCTTATCTCCTCGGGGGTCTTATGTGGTGGTGTGATGCTGGCGCCCAATCAGTGCTGGCGTCACTGTCCCCGCTTTCGGAGAAATCGAACATGAAGAGGAATTCGGAGATCACCTGCAGCCCAAACTGCCTCTTCATGTTTGATTTGTCTGAAGGCGGGGGCAGAGACGCCAGCACTGGCATCACAAGTCACAGCACCACACCAGAACCCCAGGGAGAGCAAGGGCCGAAACGCCGCAGGAGAGTATGGGCTTGATTATCTTATGGGAGCCAAAGGTTTTGATCAAAGAGGTTGTCCTAATAATGGACAACCCCTTTAAGCAGAATGGTAACCCCTAGTTGTCAGTGTATTCATTTTCTTCCAGGAGGAATAGCAGAGGATCAGTAAAATGCATAATTCTTAGAAAACATGCACTATTTATTTTTTCCATTAAAAATAACATTAGATTGTAATAGTGAAGACTCCTACGTAGTTTGCTGTGAAGCTTGGTACTTGGTAACAACAAGTGTGCGAGCCATTTCCTGCGTCGCCCGCAGCTCCTTGTAAGCATGTGGCACATTGCCTTTTTGTTTCTGTCTTTTCTATAGTCACAATTAGACTACTGGCTCTTTTGACTTTTCAGTCCTGTGTAAACAGACAAATGGCCTTTCAAAAGTGGCTACTGGAAACTCCTCTTCGGGGTAGCCCTGGCTCTCCGGGCCTGGTGTCTTCTACTAGTCATTGATTGCAGAATGGGTTGTAATAACTTTCCTGAGATTGCCAAGCCACGAAGTGAGAGGAGCATAGCCACCCTCCAAAGTTGTTATTGTGCGACTGGATTCATGTCCTATTCCATCAGTCACTATGGTGGTTTGTGGCCTGTACACTGTGCCCTGAGGACCGCCTCTTGCCTGCCGACATCCGCAGCTCTTCTTTTGATTAGCCGGCCTGGCACAACGTCACTTGTGCCTCACATTGCAATATTAATAACTTTGCGTCTCACTGTCTGATCAACAGAAGATCCACGGATGCTGACGGGTAAGATGCAGTGCTTCCTCTCCTGTGCTGACTGAGCGACTGGCCTCAACGACATGCTGGTCAGGTCAGGAGTGTTCACCTCACTTCTCCCAGAATTCCATAGTGGAGCCATGATTATTATTATTTTTTTCTTCTTTTTTTAATTTAAGTATATTCTGTTAAAAGACGTGTGTCAAAGATATATTGTTGTTTTTCAAGAAAACAAATATGCTGTATGTCTCTTGAATGTAATTCTAAATATACTGAGATTGCTTTCCTAAAGAAAGTGGCTCATTGAGGCCATAGACTAGTGGCAGCAGTATTCCTGGTCCGCCATCATATGTGTATAAACCACAGCTCTCCTGACAGGATGGTGCATACAAGTCAGACGTACTAGGCACTCACATAGACATGAGGTAATGTGAGTTTACGATGACTGTCATGGACTCTGGCCTTCATCGGGTGCACAGATAGCTTTCCCAGAGGGACATGGGATGCCCACAGTGGTGACAACTACAGAAGTCCTACTCTTCTCTACTCTGTAATAGCCCTCTGTGACCCGATGAAGGACCTAGACGTCATAACCTCACTTTGTATTGTGTACATTTCCTGTTCTCTCAGCTGAGTGCCTAGTCATTGGACCACCACCACTGGAAATGTTTTTGACTTCTCAGACTTTTGTCTTTCAGCTGTATAGTTGCCAGACTCTGCATGTTCTGATATAGATGTGTATACACTTGTTTTTGTTACAGACGCCTGCTGAAAGAGCTACAGTGACCTACGTAAAGGGTTGTATATCGGCTTTGGAAGCATGGCTGCCTAGAAATATATACATTGTGGCGGGAGCTTTTCTGGTGATTTCCATTTTACAGGTACGTGTGTGGGCCAGTACATCTGTATTATGTTCTCAGCACTTAAGGGATCAGGTGTGACTTCTATATGGATCTTGCAGAATTAAATCTATGGGGTTACTGATGGGGTATAAAAAGTAAGATTGTCATTTTGATCCCTCGAAGCTCAGCACCTGTTGGCTGGGACATGAATGACTACAAGTGTAGCTGTTCTTTTGTATTTCAATGATGTCCCCGGATCAGGAGATCCAGTGTTGTCACCAGGCAGCCATGTTTTATTACCAAGCTGCTAAATGTGAAATTTTCCACAAGTCGCTGCCTCTGCCATGGATTTGCTTATATGGCACAGTTCAGTGTTGATGTCGACGTGTCAGCTGGTGGAGTGTTGCCTTATGTATTATCTATTATAGAGTTTATTTTTGATCTATAATTTAAGGCTTAAACTACAGATAAATAGTCAATTCTATCTTTTCAGCTGCCTAGTAATGTAATAATGACTTTGCATAACCTGTTGTTTTCTCCGTAGATTTTTGGCATTTACCTAGCTCGGACCCTCATGTCTGACATTGAAGCAGTAAAGGCCGGATTCCGATTTTAAGGTCCCACCTGCTAGACTGGAAGCCTTCAGAGTACCTCTGTACGACGACTCCTGTAAACGTATATTATCCACTGGAGACTCCGAGCCAACACCCATGTGGCCCTGCATTGTAGAAACGAAGGCTGGGAACCCAGAGAGAAGCCCCTCTATGGACAGCATTGGAGTGATGGGTGTATGCCATCCCTGATCTCTCCCTATAGCGCCCCCTCTTTCCTGCTGCGTGAAGCACTCCTCTGCCATCGGGGGCCCTTACCTGAAAGTAGCATGATGTGAGGACATTGCTCTGCAGGACACATGGGATTAGCTCTGGTTTGTACATTGACTGTGAGATGTTGTTGGACCATAACCACTGTCACGCCTGGGTGACCTCTATAAGCTTAACGCAAAGGCCGTCCCCAGTGTGCATATGCATTAAGTCCGTTTCTTCTTGCTTTCCCCTTCCTCCTCTGTTATGTCTGTTTCTTTAGTAATGCCTTCACCTTGCTGTAAGATACCAAAACACCATTTCAAGACGTTATTTAATTTTTTTAACTGTGTAAATAATTTGCAGAGGTTGTCCTCTTCTTGGTCAACCACTTTTTTTAAATGCAAATGTCCAATAATAAAATAAAATCCCCTTCTACTCCCCACCTGCCAAGTCTGCTGACGCTTGCCTGACGTTATGACACCTGAGCACTGCACCTGACCAGCGGCCGCTGAGGAGCTGTAGTGCGCACGTGTCGTTGCAATGACACTGGAGCGCTGGCAACATGGCTGGCATGGTGCCGGTGTGGGAACTATAAGGGTTTTTTTTTTCTGTGAGACTTTTTAAGGGGCTGTCGATATAGTGGGCAACCCCTTTTAATGTGTGGTCTGTGTATTTCAATCAATAGCACATTGCATACATGCAAGCTAAATGTTGTGTCATAGATTAGGTATGTCACTGTGAAAAATACACATTGGATTTTGAGAAAACACGGCACATTTGTATGATGATTGTCTTAGGATTTGAGGATTGTTAGCCTTAACAATAATGCACACAACCTATGTGCACACATTGCTGATTTTTCGCGTTTTTTCGGCAGTTTTCCGCTGCAAAAATACTTAAACCGCTTACATTAAGCATTCTATCATTTTTAATGCATTCCGCAATTTTTGTGCACATGTTACGTTTTTTTCCACGATAAAAACGCATTGCGGAAAAAAACTCGCTGCATATTCATTAATTTTGCAGATTTTTCACGGATTTCCCGCTATATTATTGCATTGGAAAGCTCCGGGAAAAAAACGCGTAAAGTATGCGTGCAAATTTCCTGCAAAAGTAGTCCGGAATTGCTCAGGAAAATTCTGCACACTTTCCTGAACGTGGGCACATAGCCTTAGGCTAGGTTCACATTACGTTAATGCTGCCCGTTCAACACATGCGTAAAACGGGCTGCGTTAACGCAAGTGCCGAAATGTGATCACGCTAGTGTAGATTGAGCGAACAGATTCTCTATCTGCGCTAGCGGTGACTGACCCGGAAACACTGCAGCCCACGTCCCAGGGTCCGTCACTCAATGATGGCCCAAAAACGGCGTGCGCTAGTGATGCGTCCGACAAAGGGCTTAATGGCGGCGTTAACAGACTGCCTATAATGCAATCTGAACCTAGCCTTAGTCACAGAAAGCACCCCAAAAAGTGGATAAAAATTAAGTGCCACCCCTGTCAACAGGTTGTGTGTAGTATTGCAGCTCAGCACCCTTTACATTAGTAGCTTTAGAACCAAACACAACTCCTAAAAAAAAAAAAAAAAAACAATCCCCTTCCTGTACACCCCTATGGCTCACCCCTCCTGTACACCCCTATGGCTCACCCCACCTGTACACCCCTATGGTTCACCCCTCCTGTACACCCCTATGGCTCACCCCTCCTGTACACCCCTATGGTTCACCCCTCCTGTACACCCCTATGGCTCACCCCTCCTGTCCACCCCTATGGTTCACCCCTCCTGTACACCCCTATGGCTCACCTCTCCTGTACACCCCTATGGTTCACCCCTCCTGTACACCCCTATGGCTCACCCCTCCTGTCCACCCCTATGGTTCACCCCTACTGTACACCCCTATGGTTCACCCCTCCTGTACACCCCTATGGCTCACCCCTCCTGTCCATCCCTATGGCTCACCCCTCCTGTCCACCCCTATGGCTCACCCCTCCTGTACACACCTCCTGTACACCCCTATGGCTCACCCCTCCTGTACACCCCTATGGCTCACCCCTCCTGTACACCCCTATGGCTCACCCCTCCTGTACACCCCTATGGCTCACCCCTCCTGTACACACCTCCTGTACATCCCTATGGCTCACCCCTCCTGTACACCCCTCCTGTACACCCCTATGGCTCACCCCTCCTGTACACCCCTCCTGTACACCCCTATGGCTCACCCCTCCTGTACACCCCTCCTGTACACCCCTATGGCTCACCCCTCCTGTACACCCCTCCTGTACACCCCTATGGCTCACCCCTCCTGTACACCCCTCCTCTACACCCCTATGGCTCACCCCTCCTGTACACCCCTCCTGTACACCCCTATGGCTCACCCCTCCTGTACACCCCTATGGCTCACCCCTCCTGTACACCTCTCCTGTACACCCCTATGGCTCACCCCTCCTGTACACCCCTCCTGTACATCCCTATGGCTCACCCCTCCTGTACACCCCTCCTGTACACCCCTATGGCTCACCCTTCCTGTACACCCCTCCTGTACACCCCTATGGCTCACCCCTCCTGTACACCCCTATGGCTCACCCCTCCTGTACACCCCTCCTGTACACCCCTATGGCTCACCCCTCCTGTACACCCCTCCTGTACAACCCTATGGCTCACCCCTCCTGTCCACCCCTATGGTTCACCCCTACTGTACACCCCTATGGCTCACCCCTCCTGTACACCCCAATGGCTCACCCCACCTGTACACCCCTATGGCTCACCCCTCCTGTACACCCCTATGGCTCACCCCTCCTGTACACCCCTATGGTTCACCCCTATGGTTCACCCCTATGGCTCACCCCTCCTGTCCACCCCTATGGCTCACCCCTCCTGTACACCCCTATGGCTCACCCCTCCTGTACACCCCTATGGCTCACCCCTCCTGTACACCCCTATGGTTCACCCCTCCTGTACACCCCTATGGTTCACCCCTATGGCTCACCCCTCCTGTACACCCCTATGGCTCACCCCTCCTGTACACCCCTATGGCTCACCCCTCCTGTACACCCCTCCTGTACACCCCTATGGCTCACCCCTCCTGTACACCCCAATGGCTCACCCCACCTGTACACCCCTCCTGTACACCCCTATGGCTCACCCCTCCTGTACACCCCTATGGCTCACCCCTCCTGTACACCCCAATGGCTCACCCCACCTGTACACCCCTCCTGTACACCCCTATGGCTCACCCCTCCTGTACACCCCTATGGCTCACCCCTCCTGTACACCCCAATGGCTCACCCCTCCTGTACACCCCTCCTGTACACCCCTCCTGTACACCCCTATGGCTCACCCCTCCTGTACACCCCTATGGCTCACCCCTCCTGTACACCCCTCCTGTACACCCCTATGGCTCACCCCTCCTGTACACCCCTATGGCTCACCCCTCCTGTACACCCCTATGGCTCACCCCTCCTGTACACCCCTATGGCTCACCCCTCCTGTACACCCCTATGGCTCACCCCTCCTGTACACCCCTATGGCTCACCCCTCCTGTACACCCCTATGGCTCACCCCTCCTGTACACCCCTATGGCTCACCCCTCCTGTACACCCCTATGGCTCACCCCTCCTGTACACCCCTATGGCTCACCCCTCCTGTACATCCCTATGGTTCACCCCTCCTGTTCAGCTTGCGTGCTAATACTGCTTCTGCTGTAATCAATTGGAGCACGCCACTGCCATCTTGTGGTTTCTGTAAATAATACAACATATGAAAATGTTCAACTGGATTGTCTTTTACAAAAATGTGTTTTGCATAGAAACTGAATATTTTAAAGCATTTGCTATGCAAATACTTTGATATGTTTACATTTCTTCCTTTTTAGTCTGTATTACTAGAACATGTTTAGTAACGTTATTTGGTATGGTCAATATTTCATTCTTGCTTTTCCCAAATTTCAGCAATTTCTTGAAAATAAACAAAAACAAACAAACAAAATCACCCTAAGGGACTGCTGACAAATAATGTTGGGTAAAACTAGCTTTGTGGCCTTTGTACTTTACAGAAGTGAAATGATTTTGCCGTTGGGTTTTATCATCATGAGCACTTTGTAGCCTAGAGAATTCCCCTTAATTCTTGTCCTTCCCTGATGGCATTGCACCTTCATATACCAGGAACGTGCAGGATCAGCCACAAACTCCCATCAGATCTGCATTTGTTCCCCAGCAGAGCCCACCGCTTGGAGTTTGTATTGGGGGAGATTTATGAAACGCTGCCAATCACACTGCAGAAAAATGAAAGCCGCGCTGTGATTGGTTTCCATGGGCTGCATTTTAGACAGTTTGATAAATCTAGGCTATTCACGTAAAAAGAATTCTGGAAATAATGGGCAGGAGATGGGTTTAATATGTATGTATATGTATCTAATCTTTCCTCACCCTTTGGCCCTCTAATGGTCTGATGATCCTCACCAGTTTGCGTTTAATTCCTGCCGTGATCACATTCCATTACTTATACCGATCACTGCTGCAGCCAATCAATTGCTCTACGAATCAAGTGCCATATTTCCAGCTTTACTGCTGTGGCCAGTCACTACCTGTGGGGGGCAGAAGAATGACGTATGGCACGTGATTGCTGAAGGAGGTAAGCAGTGTGGATCACCAGAGCTCTGCTAGAGGGAAGTGTATGTTACTCTGATGTTTAACCCTTCCCAACATGTGACATACAGCTGCCCGTAACAGCAGTAACTGGATTGAACTCAAACTGCTGCTGCTCAGCCATTTAAATGCTGCAGTCAGTCACTGAGAGTGGCATACACATGGTGCACTGATTGCCATCCGGGTCCATGACTGGGCTTCATAGCAGAGTGTCAGTTTGACTATATACTATAATACTGTTGTTTTGCAGTATATAGAGCAAGCAATCCTTCAGGATCAGAGGCCCTAAGGGGACTAAAGTCCAAATTTTCTTTACATTATAGAGAGAGATAAAATTTGCATTATCCCCATTTTCCATGTTTTAAATAAAAGTATATTTGGCTTGGCCACTTCCATAAAAGTCCTCTATCAAATTATAAAGTTAACCCATACAGAAAAACAAATCGAAATGCAATTACTTGCAGTCAATATATTGTATGTGCCCCAAAATAATAAATATATACACTACCGTTCACAAGTTTAGGGTCACCCAGACAATTTTAGTGTTTTCCATGAAAACTCATACTTTTATTAATCAAATGAGTTGCCAAATGAATTGAAAATCTAGTCCAGACATTGACAAGGTTTGAAAAAAAGATTTTATTTGAAATAATAATTTTCTCCTTAAAACTTTGCTTTAGTCAAAGAATGCTCCCTGTGCAGCAATTACAGCATTGCAGACCTTTGGCATTCTAGCAGTTAATTTGCTGAGGTAATCTAGAGAAATTTCACCCCATGCTTCCAGGAGCCCCTCCGACAAGTTGGTTTGGCTTGATGGGCACTTTCTGAGTACCATACGGTCAAGCTGCTCCCACAACAGCTCAATGGGGTTGAGATCTGATGACTGCTCTGGCCACTCCATTACAGATAGAATACCAGCTGCCTGCTTCTTCCCTAAATAGTTCTTGCATAATTTGGAGGTGTGCTGTGGGTCATTGTCCTGTTGTAGGATGAAATTCGCTCCAATCAAGCACTGTCCACAGGGTATGGCATGGCGTTGTAAAAAGGAGTGATAGCCTTCCTTATTCAATATCCCTTTTACCTTGTACAAATCTCCCACTTTACAAAGTGTGTATAAAAAATCAAAACTTGTGGTATTCAGGTTCTGTCTTGCTTGTGACTAAGCGCAATGTTGAGGACAGATTGTCCAACCTGTATGAGAAAGATGGATGAGTATTTTCGAAATCCCTTTAAGGAGAGGTGAGCCTCTCAAGGGTGAAAAAGAAATGATTATAAAAACTAAATATAAGGAGAAAACAATAGAGGCATCACCGGCAGACTATAAAAACGTAGAAAAATCAAATTAGAGTAAAAAATTCAAATATTGAGATCCAGACTAGTAGGTCCTCTTGGTTACCACTAGTGTGATGAGAAGGATAGAAAATTGTCTTTGAAGCAATCCCTGTTTGGGAGAAAATGAAAGTTAGTTTTGAACATAAATGAAGTGTAACTTGAGTTATAATTTTAGAGAGTGTGGCTGCTGAAAAGTCGATTACAACTTGTAAGCTATTGTCTGTAGACTCCACTGGTGTCCGCCAAAATTTGTTCATTCCTGACAAGTTGTTGACAGGCTCAGTGAGTAGTCTTATTGATTTAACTTTTATTATGTTGTGAGCCTCCTTGATGAGTTACCTTGTGAATAATAATCAGTTGTGCCGTGGCAGTGCGCAAGCTGTGAGGGGGACCAGAGGGCGCAGCATGCCTCTGGTAGCACTGCTTATATGAAGCGCGGCCCACCTCCGCCGACTCTTCGCTTCTTTGTGGCGCTCACGATCCTGCACCAGGAGCTAGGGACCTACACGGGGCGAAGACGGCAGCCCACAGCCCCAAGAAGGTATAAGGGATGAGCCGAAAGTGTCGCACGTGCCGCTTTCAGATTGGTCTGGAGCGGGAAGCAGGGAAAGGCCGCTATGTAGTTATTGTAGCGTTACTCCGGTGGTGTGGTGAGAGCATACCTGACGGAGCGGTAATTCCGGTGAGTGTCCCCCGGCGTCGGCGATGTTGCTAGTTGCTCCAGAGTGCCGGGCTTCTGGCGGCCTGCGACCGCAGGCTCAGCGCGCACGACGGGTCGCCGGACCCACCACAACGCCGCCGCCCGTAGTACGCACTCGCTGCTTGGCCTCCAGGCTCCTCACTCCAATCTGTATTAGAGCTGTGGGATCCTTTATGGCAGGCAGACGGTCTCAGTTGAGGTTGCCGCTATTGGTCCCGGTGCTTGATTTTTCTGTCTTCACCTACGCAATAGTCCGACGCAGGCCTTGAGAAGGAATAGGATCACAGGGAGAATCACCCAAAAAAGTGGCAGATTTTCCTTACAGTCCCGGTATAAGGGCTTCATGATGGGTAAATTAAGCAAGCTTGAGCCTGAGTAGAGGTTGGGTCAGGCTATGGTGCACACTGTGGTGAGGCCTTGAGCCTGTTGAGTAGACCTCAGGAAGGCCTCAGTAGGCCTCAAACTGTTAAATGTCCAAATTGCTATATATTTGCATAATTAGGGTCTCAAACTGTTCCTAGGCCAAGGCAGAGACAGCCTATCAGATAAGAACCGATGGATGGCTTCATAAAGTTGATATCAATGTCGGATTGGAGGTAAAACCTCAGGAGCTCCCAATTTCTGTGTCTCACATGTCCTGAGACCGAAGCCATGCCCCCCGAATAGCCTTCATTTCTAAGAACAAGAATAGTCTGTCGAGTTTCACATGAAAGTTATTTTTTTCTGGCCATTTTGAGAGATTAATGAAACCAACAAATGTAATGCTCCAGATTCTCAACTGGCTCAAAGGAAGGTCAGGTTTATAGGTTCTCTAATCAGCCAAACTATCTTCAGCTGTGCTAACATACTTGCACAAGGGTTTTCAAGGGTATTCGAACCATCCATTAGCTTTCTTACACAGTTAGCAGACACAAAATAGCATAAGAACACTGGAGTAATGTTTATTGGAAATGGGTCTCTATACACCTATGAAGATATTGCATTACAAACCAGACGTTTGCAGCTAGAATAGTCATTTCCCACATTAACAATATATAGAGTGTATTTCTGAATCATTTAATGTGATCTTCATTGGAAAAAAACTGTGCTTTTCTTTCCAAAATAAGGAAATTTCTAAGTGACCATAAACTTTTGAACGGTAGTATATATATTGGAATTGCAGTTTTTTTGTTTCACCGCACTTATTTTATGACATACTAATAAACTAAAAGAATAATAGTCATTCAAGTCCAAAGCTTATCCTGCTAAAAAAAAACAAAAGCCCTTGTATAGTTATGTCAATGGAGGAATAAAAATATTATGGCTCTTAGAACAAGGGAAAAAACAATGAAAGTGAAAATCCAATTGTTTGTGGCAGGGAGGGGTCAACCAATTCCCTGCACTTGGCAGATTTTTCTCTAGTAACCCCCCACGACAGCACACCTGGAGGATGTTACCCCTTTCCTAATAGGGACAGGAAATTGACAAGAGGTTAAATAACCCCTCCCTCATCCTCCCCTCAGTGTTTTTTCCTGTCCCTACTAGGGATGAAGAGGTCATCCCAGGTGTGCTGTGCCGGCAGCGGTCACCGGGGGGAGTAGAGATTCCATGCCGGGCAGCTGGGGAGCAGACTTACCTCTCTTCCCCGAGCGCTGCTCCCGTCTCTCCGGACTCGGGACTTCCGCCACCAGTCCGCACCGATAAGGCAAGGTCTGGGCGGCATTCTTCGGCTGGAGGCCTCCCTGAGCTCTCCAGCCCCTCTCCTCCTCCAGCGCTGTGCGCGCGATGGGGGCTTCCGGTCTGAAGCCGGCGGCAGGAAGTGACGTCAGACGCCGGCCGGCTTCGGTACTCAGGAGGCTCCCTTTGCGTTCCACGCTGGAACGCATGACAGTTAGCGTGGATATCGGCGGTTTCTCCCCCCACATCCGGACATTGGAGGAGGAGGTCCTCTCACGGGAGGACAGGTGCTGTGTCCGGTCGCCTATTTAAGAGCCCCGGACAAGAAGACGTCTCAGGTAAGACCACAGTGTGGTGAAATCATGGAGACGTCTGCCTCGCGCTCTGCTCTTGCAGATCCCAGCACCATCCCGGCCCCAGTAAGTAATCTGGCCCAGGGTGTCCTTTCCCTGATGTGGGTTGTAGTCTTATGATTCCTTCTCCCCTTCTTTTTTAGGGGGACAAGGAACCCACATCAGGAAGTAAAACAAAAACTTCCCGCAAATGCGCAGTTTGTATGAAGAAGCTGTCCTCTTCATACAAGAAATCATTGTGCAAAGAATGCACAGACAAAATTATCAGCGAGGAACGGCCATCCCTGATAGAGGAGATTAAAACCTTAATCCAGCAGGAGATTAAAACATCTCTGGCCACTCTTTCCCAGCCTACACCATCTCCTAGTGCCCCTCCTGAGGCTAAGAAAAGGAAACTTAATCCACAGGAGGAAGAGCAGGAGGACTCTCAAGGAGAGACGTCGGACGAACCCCCAGAGGAGGGTGAATTATCCCTGGACTCTGAAACTGTCCAGCAAGAGAGATACTACTTCTCTTCATCTGATATAGAAGAACTCCTTACGGCTGTAAGGAAAACTATGGAGGTTGAGGAAGAGAAGACGGCCCAGTCAGTACAAGAAGAGATGTTTGGAGGACTTCGTTCTAGGAAGCGTCAGGTATTTCCTATTCACCAAAACATCCGGGATTTAGTTCTGGACGAGTGGGAATCCCCAGAAAAGAAGCTGACTACTCCAGCAGAAATCAAAGACAGATTTCCTGTGGATGCTGAGACAGCGTCATGCTGGTCTGAAGTTCCAAAAGTGGACGTCCAGATTGCCAGAGTAGCCAAAAAGACCACGCTACCATTCGAGGATGCCTCCCAACTGAGAGACCCTCTGGAACGTAAAATGGACGGACTACTAAGGAAGTCGTGGGAAACGTCAGCGTCTTTACTGAACATCAATTCCGTATCCACTTGCGTGGCTAGATCGATGCATCGCTGGCTGGGGCAGCTAGAGGAGCACTTGTCCTCAGGTACTCCGAGAGAAGATATTCTGGCCTCCTTGCCTATCTTCCAGAAAGCAACAGGCTTTTTAGCAGATGCTTCTGCAGAATCCGTGAGAGTGACGGCGAGATCTTCCGCACTGTCAAACTCGGTAAGGCGTGCACTCTGGCTAAGATCCTGGTCTGGGGATATGACTTCCAAGATGAGGCTGTGTTCTATTCCTTTTAAAGGAAAGTATATGTTTGGACCAGCCTTGGATGACCTTTTGGAGAAGGCTTCAGACAAGAAAAAGACCTTACCAGAACCTAGAAACCCTAGGAAAAGACCCTTCCGCGCTCAGCAGGAGCATACTCCTCAATACAGAGGAAAGGGTAAAACAGGTCGCTGGAGCTATCCGAAAGGAGGGAAAGACAGGAATCTTTTTCTTTCACAACCCCAAAACCAGAGAAAGCAATGACGCCGTCATAGTGGGGGGTCGGATTTCGAACTTCCTCCCAGTCTGGCAAGAGATCGGTGTGGATCAGTGGACCTTAAGATTGGTCAAAGAGGGGATGAAAATAGAGTTTATATCATATCCCCAAAAAAGAATGAAAACTACAACGTTATCAACACCGAAACTACAGTCCACCCTGAGAACTGGGATAGAAGATCTCTTAATCAACAACGTGATCTCCACAGTCCCAAAAGACGAAAGAAACAAGGGCCATTATTCCAGCCTATTTCTGATAAGGAAACCAAACGGAACCCATCGGATGATAATCAATCTGAAACCGCTGAATCAATATGTAACCTACAGAAGATTCAGAATGGAGTCCGTCAGATCGACAGTACCCTTAATAGGGCAAGACTTCGTCATGGCAACCATCGACTTACAGGACGCATATTATCACGTCCCAGTCCATCCAACCTATCGGAAATTTCTAAGGTTTGCAGTCACCAGAGGAGAAGTCATAGACCACTTCCAGTTCAATGTCCTCCCATTCGGACTATCATCAGCTCCAAGGATCTTTACAAAGGTCATGTCCGAGGTGATGGCGTACATCAGAAGTCGACGGATATGCATAATCCCATACCTCGACGACCTCTTGATAGTGGCTCCCACGGTTCCAATTCTACAGGAACATCTTCAAACAACAGTCCAGATCCTGTCATCTCTGGGTTGGGTGATAAACCCCAAAAAATCGGATATGGTTCCGTCCACAACAAAGATCTTTTTAGGGGTCTTATTAGACTCCCACAGACAAACATCTTTCTTGCCCGAACAAAAACGGTCCCTGCTTACATCAAGGATAAGAACATTGCGGGACAAGAAGAGAGTATCTCTAAGATGGGCCATGTCGGTTCTAGGTACCATGACATCTTGCATCCAGATGGTGGCATGGGCTCAAGCCCACACCAGGATACTTCAGACTCATATTCTGTCAAGCTGGGACGGATCCCCAGGTTCTCTAGACAAAAAGATCCGGATACCACCGCATGTAAAGTCCTCATTAACATGGTGGCTACAAAAAGAGAACTTAATGAAAGGAGTTCCCTGGTTGCAGGTCCCAGCAGTGACCATAACAGTAGATGCCAGTGGAAAAGGTTGGGGAGCTACGGTAGACCAGCACATATTCCAGGGATTCTGGTCAGCCGAAATAGCACAACAATCCTCGAATTTCAAGGAACTAAAAGCAGTAGAAGAAGTTCTCAAAGTGGCGGTAACTCTTGTACAAAATTCCCACTTAAAAATATACTCAGACAACATGACAACAGTTGCCCACCTTCGCCACCAGGGAAGTACAAAACACGAAGATCTAAAAAGAATATCAGCAAGAATATTTTCGTGGGCCGAAGAACATGTTCTCTCCATATCCGCCCTACACATAAAAGGGGAGATAAACGTACAAGCCGACTTCCTGAGCAGAACAGAGGTCCATCCAGGAGAATGGAGCCTAAACCCAGAAGTCTTTCAGATACTAGTCAAAAGATGGGGACAGCCAGAAGTGGACTTGTTCGCGAACAGTCAGAACGCAAAGGTAGACCAGTTCTTCTCGCTAGATCCGATGAATCCGGGGTTAGCTGTGGACGCATTGGTCCAGCCATGGACATTCTCGCTAGCATACGCGTTCCCGCCATTGCCGATCCTACCAAAAGTCCTGCAGAAAATAAGGGCAGAAAAACTCAAGGTGATCCTAGTGGCTCCACTTTGGCCCAAAAGAGGTTGGTTTGGGGCCCTCATCAGTCTAAAGATAGATGGGCCAATAGCACTTCCACCGGTCAAAGACCTTCTCTACCAGGGGCCAATACTGCATCCAGATCCCGAGAGGCTACACCTAAATGCCTGGCTTCTGAATTCTCAATTCTGAGAACTAGAGGACTATCAAAGAGAGTAATTGAAACATTACAAAAAAGTCGCAAAACGGTAACTAATTCTATTTACCAAAAGATCTGGAAGACGTTCATCACGTGGTGTGCTCCTGAGCAACCTAACCCAGATAAACCAAACCTAGCCAAGATCCTGGATTTTCTACAAGATGGGCTGGAGAAGGGTCTCAGACCCAGCACCCTCAAGGTACAAGTGGCAGCCTTGAGCTCTTATTTTGACCAGTCTCTAGCCAACCATAGATGGGTAAGAAGATTCATGACGGCGGCATCCCGCATATCTCCAAGACCCATAAATATAGTTCCATCCTGGGACCTGAATATAGTCCTGAAAGGACTTACACTGCCACCATTTGAACCCTTATCTTCCATAACCATGGATAAACTCGCTTGGAAAACCACCTTCCTGGTAGCTATAACAACAGCCAGAAGAGTGGGTGAACTACAAGCCCTGTCAATCAATGAGCCCTACATGAAGATTCTTCAGGACAGGCTTATCCTACGATTAGACCCATCCTTTCTCCCAAAGGTCGTCTCCGATTTCCACAAATCGCAGGAGATAATTCTTCCATCATTCTATCAAGAACCAAAGAATGAGGAAGAGGAACATTTCCATACTTTGGATGTTCGAAGAATGGTACTCTATTATCTTCATGCATCAGAGAAGATTAGAAAGGATCAAAATCTGTTTATTCATCTTCTCGGCCAGAATAAAGGGAAGAAGACTTCCAGATCCACAATTGCAAATTGGATCAAAAGAGCAATCCTGGAGGCTTATCAAATTCAGGGCCTTCCTCCACCAGGAAAGCTTACAGCCCATTCTACTAGAGCAACAGCTGTCTCCTGGGCCGAGAAAGCCAGTGCTTCCATCGAGCAAATATGCAGAGCGGCTACGTGGTCCTCGGTCCATACGTTCTCCAAACATTACAGGCTTGACCTGATGTCAAAAGAAGACTTAGCCTTCGGAGAAAAAGTCCTTAGTGCTGTAGTCCCTCCCTAAAAATTACTCTTGGGTACTGCTCCAGGTGTGCTGTCGTGGGGGGTTACTAGAGAAAATAGAATTATTCTTACCGTTAATTCGGTTTCTAGTAACCCACCACGACAGCAGGAGTAATCCCTCCCTTTGCTTAATATACGTTCTGAAAAGAATAAATATAATTTGAAGCATTCATTCTCCTGTGGTCCTTTATAATAACACTGAGGGGAGGATGAGGGAGGGGTTATTTAACCTCTTGTCAATTTCCTGTCCCTATTAGGAAAGGGGTAACATCCTCCAGGTGTGCTGTCGTGGTGGGTTACTAGAAACCGAATTAACGGTAAGAATAATTCTATTTTTCTTAAATCCTTGAAATTCCTTTTAAATGATGTGGTGGTCAATGTATCTAATTTGGTGTTAGTACCACCCACCCCCAGAGGGACGGTTTCCCTCACCTGACACTTTATTTTCCAGCAGCCTTTGCTATCTATCACCTTACACTATCAACAGCATTTATTGTGATGGGGCTTAATTTTGCTCCCGCCTTAAAATCCGCCACTTTTTTGCTTTGCTATATTTAATGAAGCGCTAGAGAGCCACAGTATGGAGACCACTGTGCTATAGATCACATGGACAAATGTTTAAACCCATCTTAAAGGGGTTTTCCAGTATTCTTGTCCCCTAGCCACAGTTACAAAAAAATAGACTGCTCTTTCCTTGCACTCTCTGGTCCAGCGCGGAGTTTCTGCCACAGGTGCCAGTATGTGTCATTGTCAGCGCTGATGTCATGTCGGCACCACTGCAGCCGATAACTGAGCTCAGCGGCTCTGCCCGAGGTAATGGCCGTGCCGTGACTAAGTGATGTCCGCCCCTCAGACAATGACAGATATTTTGAAGATTGGTGGAAACTCTGCATTGAACATGGAGAGGGTGAGTAAAGCCCCCTTTTTGTATTTAAAACAAACTGCCGTGGACATGGGTTTTCCAAAATGGCGAATTGAAAAGGCATAAAAAGAATGCTCATATGCTTTCAATTTGTTTAGTCTTTTTGAGCCTCTTCTAATCACTTCAGGCATCAAAACTGTTAAAGAAGCGACCCGACCTTTCAGCAGCATTTCGCTGACCCAGAAAAGTGAAGATTTCTGAAATGTCGTCCACGTGGTTTTTTTTTTTTGCCGATTTGAATCCGTTTAAAATCTCTCAATATAAATGTCAATTCTTTCAGCTTTTTTACAGCATTTATCACCTATTCTAATAAAGTGCACTAAAAAAGGGAAGCCAAAATGAATGGAAAAATGTTATCACTTTATTTTTTTAATGCAGCCGTTTTCCGACCAAGAGACACGTTTGTGATGCAGAAATAACTGCAGCAAATACTTAGTGTGCACTTACCCTTGCTCTTCCCATTGGCGAGTGCCGTGATTGGCACATGTGCTGACGATGTCGGGGGAAAATGCCTCTTCTGAACATTTCTCTGTTTATTCTTATTTTGATCCATGTGATATATTTTTTTCCACGGAGACCAATTTTGAAAGTAATCATTCTCCCAATTCATTGTACGGATCTGTACGTTTATCTGCTGTGTATAGACATTGTGACAGCTCATCTCTGAGGCCTACTGAATTATGCTTTTACCTCTGTTTAACCCACCCAACGCTTATTGCATTGTATAAATTCTGAAAAAATGTCGTCCTGTTCAATCGGATGCTGTATTTTCGAAGTTTCACCCACTCACCCGACTTCTGATACGGCTCCTAAAAGGGTTTGAAGCCCTTTATGTAATTATTAGTGATGAGCGAGTATACTCATTGCTCGGGTGGTCTCCGAGTATTTTGTAGTGCTCGGAAGACTTAGTTTTCATCTCAGCTGCATGATTTACGGCTGCTAGACAGCTTGAATACATGTGAGGAATGCCTGTTTGTTAGGGAATTCCCACATGTATTCGGCCTGTCTACAAGTCGCAAATCATGCAGCTGAGACGACGAAAACTAAATCTCCGAGCACTACAAAATACTCGGAGACCACCCGAGCATGCTCGAGAAAACCCGAACAACAATGCTACATCACTAGTAATTATGCACTACTGCTTACATCTAACAGTAATTGGGCTTTAGATCCATTAATGGAGTATAAATCATGTTATCAGGAATCGGTACGAGATGAGAAGCAAAGGGTCTGTAAATAATTTCTTAGTGCGTGCAGATGTGAAATCATGTAAATACGTTGTGTGAATATGAAGATCTCTATAAAGTGCTTTCAAAGCAGTTCCCCTCTGTCAAACCTTCTGTCACACATCTCGTATGCTTAGAGATTATGGTTGTCTGTGTTTTCATGTGTTATCGTTACCACTAGAAGAGAACTTATGACGGCTATAGAAAACTATTTTTAAATAAACTTTTTTTTTTTGTAACGTATTTTTATGTTTGTCATCGTTTTTACTCAGTGCGCTATTGCTGCAAGTTCTGCACTCAGTAGAATTGCAGTGGTAATATATGGCCTTAAGAAGCAGTAGTGGTTCATCACACTGACTGAATCTACAGGGTGGGCCATTTATATGGATATACCTAAATAAAATGGGAATGCTTGGTAATATATGGGAGGGGGAAAACTTTTTAAGATGGGTGGTGACCATGGCGGCCATTTTGAAGTCGGCCATTTTGGATCCAACTTTATTTTTTCAATGGGAAGAGGGTCATGTGACACATCAAACTTATTGAAAATTTCACTAGACAAACAATGGTGTGCTTGGTGTTAACGTAACTTTATTCTTTCATGAGTTATTAACAAGTATATGACCACTTATAAAATGTGTTCAAAGTGCTGCCCATTGTGTTGATATGTCAATGCAACACTCTTCTCCCACTCTTGACACACTGGTAGCAACACCGCAGAAGAAATGCTAGCACAGGCTTCCAGTATCCGTTGTTTCAGATGCTGCACATCTCGTATCTTCACAGCATAGACAATTGCCTTCAGATGACCCCAAAGATAAGTCTAAGGGGGTCAGATCGGGAGACCTTGGTGGCCATTCAACTGGCCCACGACGACCAATCCACTTTCCAGGAAACTGTTTATGTAGGAATCCTTGGACCTGACACCCAAGATGGTGCACCACCACATGACCCTCTTCCCATTGGAAAAAATAAAGTTGGATCCAAAATGGCCATCTTCAAAATGGCCACCATGGTCACCACCCATCTTGAAAAGTTTTCCCCCTCCCATATACTAATGTGCCACAAACAGGAAGTTATCACCCACCATTCCCATTTTATTTAGGTGTATCCATATGAATTGCCCACCCTGTAGATAATACCCTCCTAGCAACACACTGGATCTCATTTGACCTTCTGAACTGCAGCAGTTCGTCGGGGCATGAATTCCACAATTGTCTGGCTAAGCTATTGCCACAAACCCGATGGAGAAACCAACAGCCAGTACTACCTCATCCCAGAGATGCTCTTTGGGATTAGGGGACTGGGAAACAGAAGCTTGCTGCTGTGTTTCTGTACAAAAATCCAGAACAATGCAACCCTATATAAAATATATGCAAAGCCTTGAAAAAGTATTCACACCCGTGAACTTTTCCACACTTTTTCAAAAAGTTGTGCCATGATTGTACTGACACAGTGATTAGGGCTGAACATCCCTCCCTGATTGAGGAAATAGGAACCATTGTGAAACATGAGGTTCAGTCCTCTCTCCTCTAAGAAAAGGAAAATATATGTTGAGCCCTCTTACTTAGATTCAGAGGAATCCTTCAGTTCGACCTCAGTGAGATGGGAAGAATCTTCACCTCGAAGAGCTTCTGAAAAAGGCAATATTTTTTTCTCCATGGAATTTATGGAGGATCTAGTTTGCTCAGTATGTAAGACTATGGGTTTTCAGGAAGAACAAACCCCAAAAATGATCCAGAATGAATTGTTTGGTGGTCTAAAGGCGGAAAAGCACATAGCATTTCCTGTACATGAAAATGTCCTAAACATGATTTCCCAGGAGTGGGAATCTCCAGAGAAACGCCTAAGTATCTCATCTGAGCTAAAACAGATTTCCCTTGGAGACCCATAAATCACAGGGAACCTCTAGAGGGCAGTTATTGGACTCCCTTCAATTATTGAAATTGCCTCTTCAGAAAAAAAGAGGACTTAAACTCTATAGCGCTACCTGTTGGAAGTTGATTGTGACTTGTAGGATCGCTACTTCCAACAGGTGGCGCTATAGAGTTTAAGTCCTCTTTTTTTCAGAAGAGACAATTTGCGTATTAAACTTCCCAGAGGAGCATTGCACGGCGAATAAGCCTCCCTACCTTGACAAGCCAGACCTGGTATGTCACTCTCCATGAGGAGAACTGTTACCCCTTAGACCACAGTCTAGAGCCTCTCATCTAGTCAAAGTAGTTCTCATGCTTTGCACTGACGAGGTCCAACAGCCCGAAACACCGTGTCTGCGAATTGAGATACTGATTTGGCTTTTATCCTAAGTCATATTGCACGACTCGTTAAAGGGTTGATTGCGATTTGTAGGATCGCTACTTCCAGCAGGTGGCTCTATAGAGTTTAAGTCCTCCTTTTTTCTGAAGAGGCAATTTGCATATTAAATTTCCCAGAGGAGCATTGCATGGCGAATAAGCCTCCTTACCTTGACAAGCCAGAGCTGGTATGTCACTCTCCATAAGGAGAAACGTTACCTTAGACTTCAATTATTGGAAAATTCTTCAGGTTTCCTAGCTGATGCCTCAGCCAAGTTGGTCCGTATAGCCGTAAGAGCTATGACCCAATCCAACTCCTCTAGGAGGGCCCTGTGGCTTAAAATGTGGAGCGGAGATGTAGCATCAAAAATTAACCCCTTTACCCCCAAGGGTGGTTTGCACGTTAATGACCAGGCCAATTTTTACAATTCTGACCACTGTCCCTTTATGAGGTTATAACTCCGAAACGCTTCAACGGATCCTGGTGATTCTGACATTGTTTTCTCGTGACATATTGTACTTCATGATAGTGGTAAAATTTCTTTGATAGTACCTGCGTTTATTTGTGAAAAAAACGGAAATTTGGCGAAAATTTTGAAAATTTCGCAATTTTCAAACTTTGAATTTTTATGCAATTAAATCACAGAGATATGTCACACAAAATACTTAATAAGTAACATTTCCCACATGTCTCCTTTACATCAGCATAATTTTGGAACCAATTTTTTTTTTTGTTAGGGAGTTATAAGGGTTAAAAGTTGACCAGCAATTTCTCATTTTTACAACACCATTTTTTTTTAAGGGACCACGTCTCATTTGAAGTCATTTTGAGGGGTCTATATGATAGAAAATTCCCAAGTGTGACACCATTCTAAAAACTGCACCCCTCAAGGTGCTCAAAACCACATTCAAGAAGTTTATTAACCCTTCAGGTGTTTAATAGGAATTTTTGGAATGTTTAAATAAAAATGAACATTTAACTTTTTTACACAAAAAATTTACTTCAGCTCCAATTTGTTTTATTTTACCAAGGGTAACAGGAGAAATTGGACCCAAAAAGTTGTTGTCCAATTTGTCCTGAGTACACTGATACCCCATATGTGGCAGTAAACCACTGTTTGGGCGCATGGGAGAGCTCGGAAGGGAAGGAGCGCCGTTTGACTTTTCAATGCAAAATTGACAGGAATTGAGATGGGACGCCATGTTGCGTTTGGAGAGCCACTGATGTGCCTAAACATTGAAACCCCCCACAAGTGACACCATTTTGGAAAGTTGACCCCCTAAGGAACTTATCTGGATGTGTGGTGAGCACTTTGACCCACCAAGGGCTTCACAGAAGTTTATAATGCAGAGCCATAAAAATAAAACAAAATTTTTTTCCCACAAAAATTATTTTTTAGCCCCCAGTTTTGTATTTTCCCTAGGGTAACAGGAGAAATTGGACCCCAAAAGTTGTTGTCCAATTTGTCCTGAGTACGCTGATACCCCATATGTGGGGGGGAACCACCGTTTGGGCGCATGGGAGGGCTCGGAAGGGAAGGAGCGCCATTTGGAATGCAGACTTAGATGGAATGGTCTGCAGGCGTCACATTGCGTTTGCAGAGCCGCTAATGTACCTAAACAGTAGAAACCCCCCACAAGTGACACCATTTTGGAAAGTAGACCCCCTAAGGAACTCATCTTGATGTGTTGTGAAAGCTTTGAACCCCCAAGTATTTCACTACAGTTTATAACGCAGAGCCATGCAAATAAAAAATATTTTTTTTCCACAAAAATTATATTTTAGCCCCCAGTTTTGTATTTTTCCAAGGTTAGCAGGAGAAATTGGACCCTAAATGTTGTTGTCCAATTTGTCCTGAGTACGCTGATACCCGATATGTGGGGGGGAACCACCGTTTGGGCGCATGGGAGGGCTCGGAAGGGAAGGAGCATCATTTGGAATGCAGACTTAGATGGATTGGTCTGCAGGCGTCACATTGCGTTTGCAGAGCCCCTAAT
Source organism: Ranitomeya imitator (assembly GCF_032444005.1). Classification (NCBI taxonomy): domain Eukaryota; kingdom Metazoa; phylum Chordata; class Amphibia; order Anura; family Dendrobatidae; genus Ranitomeya; species Ranitomeya imitator. The sequence continues at coordinate 702,558,366 of NC_091283.1, forward strand.
GTACCTAAACAGTAGAAACCCCCCACAAGTGACCCCATATTGGAAACTAGACCCCTCAATGAACTTATCTAGATGTGTTGTGAGAACTTTGAACCCCCAAGTGTTTCACTACAGTTTATAACGCAGAGCCGTGAAAATAAAAAATCTTTTTGTTTTCCCACAAAAATTATTTTTTAGCCCCCAGTTTTGTATTTTCCCAAGGGTAACAGGAGAAATTGGTCCACAAAAGTTGTTGTCCAATTTGTCCTGAGTACGCTGATACCCCATATGTTGGGGTAAACCCCTGTTTGGGCACACAGGAGAGCTCGGAAGGGAAGGAGCACTGTTTTACTTTCTCAACGCAGAATTGGCTGGAATTGAGATCGGACGCCATGTCGTGTTTGGAGAGCCCCTGATGTGCCGAAACAGTGGAAACCCCCCAATTATAACTGAAACCCTAATCTAAACACACCCCTAACCCTAATTCCAACGGTAACCCTAACCACACCTCTAACCCTGACACACCCCTAACCCTAATCCCAACCCTATTCCCAACTGTAAATGTAATCTAAACCCTAGCCCTAACCCTAGCCCTAACCCTAGCCCTAACCCTAGCCGTAACCCTAGCCCTAATGGGAAAATGGAAATAAATACATTTTTTTTTATTTTTCCCTAACTAAGGGGGTGATGAAGGGGGGTTTGATTTACTTTCATAGCGAGTTTTTTAGCGGATTTTTATGATTGGCAGCCGTGACGTGACACTGAAAGACCCTTTTTATTGCAAAAAATATTTTTTGCAATACCACATTTTGAGAGCTATAATTTTTCCATATTTTGGTCCACAGAGTCATGTGAGGTCTTGTTTTTTGCGGGACGAGTTGACGTTTTTATTGAAAACATTTTTGGGCACGTGACATTTTTTGATCGCTTTTTATTCCGATTTTTGTGAGGAAGAATGACCAAAAGCCAGCTATTCATGAATTTCTATTGGGGGAGGCGTTTATACCGTTCCGCGTTTGGTAAAATTGATAAATCAGTTTTATTCTTCGGGTCAGTACGATTACAGCGATACCTCATTTATATAATTTTTTTATGGTTTGGCGCTTTTATACGATAAAAACTATTTTACAGAAAAAATAATTATTTTTGCATCGCTTTATTCTCAGGACTATAACTTTTTTATTTTTTTGCTGATGATGCTGTATGGCGGCTCTTTTTTTGCGGGACCATATGACGCTTTCAGCGGTACCATGGTTATTTATATCTGTCCTTTTGATCGCGTGTTATTCCACTTTTTTGTTCGGCGGTATGATAATAAAGCGTTGTTTTTTGCCTCGTTTTTTTTTTTTTTTTCTTACGGTGTTTACTGAAGGGGTTAACTAGTGGGACAGTTTTATAGGTCGGGTCGTTACGGACGCGGCGATACTAAATATGTGTACTTTTATTGGGTTTTTTTTTATTTAGATGAAGAAATGTATTTATGGGAATAATATATTTTTTTTTTTTCATTATTTTGGAATATTTTTTTTTATTTTTTTTACACATTTGGAAAATTTTTTTTTTACTTTTTTACTTTGTCCCAGGGGGGGACATCAGTTTGCACAGCACTCTGTCAGATCACTGATCTGACATGCAGCGCTGCAGCCTTCACAGTGCCTGCTCTGAGCAGGCTCTGTGAAGCCACCTCCCTCCCTGCAGGACCCGGATCCGCGGCCATCTTGGATCCGGAGCTGGACTGAGCAGGGAGGGAGGTGAGACCCTCGCAGCAACGCGATCACATCGTGTTGCTCCGGGGGTCTCAGGGAAGCCCGCAGGGAGCCCCCTCCCTGCGCGGTGCTTCCCTGCACCGCTGGCACATCGCGATCATCTTTGATCGCGGTGTGCCAGGGGTTAATGTGCCAGGGGCGGTCCGTGACCGCTCCTGGCACATAGTGCCGGATGTCAGCTGCGATAAGCAGCTGACACCCGGCCGCGATCGGCCGCGCTCCCCCCGTGAGCGCGGCCGATCGGCTATGACGTACTATCCCGTCCAGGGTCAGATAAGCCCAGGGCACCTCGACGGGATAGTACGTCTAAGGTCACAGAGGGGTTAAGCTTTGCTCCATCCCGTTCAAAGGCGAATGTGTTTGGGCCTGCCCTAGATGAAATTTTAGAAAAGGCCACAGACAAAAAGAAGTCTACCTGAACAAAAATTGTCAAAAAAGTGTTTTTTCCATCCCTCCTTACCTCAGACCTCTCAGAGAGGGAATGAGAAAACGGGAAGGTGAAGCTATGCTAAGGGGAGGGGCAGGAACATCCTTGTCCCCCAAAAACAGGAGGACTCCTGTATTGAGCGAGTCCTCTGTGAGGAGACCCCGAACTTCGCCTCTGAGTTACGCTCTGTAATTAAAGCGGAGGTTGAGACGGTGTTTAACTCCCTTAAAAGCGACAGGAGATCTACTAAGAAATCAGTTCCTGATAGAAATTCCGACTCTTCTAGCTCCGAGAGTAAAAACTCGGATACGCAAGATTCATCCCTCTCCTCTTCAGACAGTGAAAGTGGGGGTCGTCATTGCTTCCCCCTAGATGAGGTTGACGGCCTTGTAAAGGCTGTAAGATCGACGATGGGGGTGTTAGATCCTCGTCCTGATAAAACGGTACAGGACATTATGTTTGGTGGTCTTTCCCAAAAAAAGCGTAAGGTGTTTCCCCTTAATGAAAATATTCAAACGTTAATTAAGAAGGAGTGGGAGAAACCTGAGAGGAGAAATGCATCGGTTCCCTCTATTAAAAGGAAATACCCCTTTGAAGAAGAGGCTTCGGTCTCGTGGGATAAAGCCCCCAAACTCGACGTTGCGGTAGCTAAGGCCTCGAAAAAGTTCGCATTACCATTCGAGGATATGGGAACCTTGAAAGACCCTCTTGACAAAAGAGCAGATACTTTTCTTAAAGGGGCCTGGGAGTCAGCCGGAGGATGCTTAAGGCCAACTATAGCAGCGGCATGTACGTCACGTTCCTTAATGATTTGGGTCGACAACTTAGAGAAACAGATTAGAGATGGGGTCCCTAGGAATAGAATTTTAGAGTCCATCCCTATGATTAGAGGAGCCGCGGCATTCTTGGCAGACTCTTCGGCCGACTCCATTAAATTAACATCTAAATTGGCAGCTCTCTCAAATGCGGCACGTAGAACCCTATGGTTAAAAAGCTGGCCGGGGGATTTACAAACTAAACACAAACTGTGTTCAATCCCCTGTGAAGGTAAATTCCTCTTTGGAGAGACTTTGGACGATATCCTGCAAAACGCAGGTGATAAAAAGAAAGGTTTTCCCATCCTGGCCCCAACATATAATAAACGGCCCTTTCGGAACAGAAAATTTTTTAGAAGGAGACCACCGAGGGAGCAAAACCGATGGGATGACGGGAGAAGGAAAGACAGAGGTTTCCTTTTTGGTAACTCCCCTCGAGATAGAACCCCCCCCCCCCCCCCCAAGTGACGTCTTCCCCAGGGTGGGAGGGAGATTGAATGAATTCCTCCCGGCCTGGGAGAAAATTTCGACCAGCCCTTGGATATTGAAATTAATAGGAGAAGGGCTTCGCATAGAATTTTTATCCCTACCCCCACGGAATTATGTGGTAACACCGCTGAGATCATCTCCTCATCAACAAGAAGCTCTAGAACTAGAAATTGTAAAACTAGTAAACAAGGCTGTCATCCAAGAAGTCCCCCCCTCTGGAGAGAGGGAAGGGATTCTACTCTCCATTGTTCCTGGTTCCCAAACCGGACGGAACCTTCCGAACTATAATAAACTTACGGAAGTTGAATACCTATGTAAAAAACTACAGATTCAAAATGGAGTCAATAAAATCAACGATAAAAAATCTGTTTCCCAACTGTTTTATGATAGTTCTAGATCTCAGCGACGCATATTATCACGTCCCCATCCACAAGACCTCTCAGAAATTCCTCAGACTGGCAGTAGTCATAAAAGGACAGACCAGGGAATACCAATACAGGGCTCTTCCCTTTGGCATATCAATTGCTCCCCGCATCTTCACAAAGTTGATAGCGGAGATAATGGCACATCTGAGAGAGGAAGACGTCTTGATTATTCCATATCTAGACGATTTTCTGATTGTGAGCAACTCGGCCGAACTCTGCCGTCAACAATGCGACAGAGTCATAGACACCTTAACAAAATTGGGCTGGCTGGTGAACCTCCAAAAATCAAAACTGGAACCAACCAAGGTTCAAGAATTCTTGGGTCTCATCCTGGACTCAAGTTCTCAGGTTTGTTACCTACCAGACAAGAAAAAACAAAACATAATCCACCTAGTGTCACAAGCGCGTGCAAACCCTACCATGACTCTAACAAAGGCAATGTCATTACTGGGATCCCTCTCTGCCTGTCTCCCAGCGGTTCAGTGGGCACAGCTCCACACAAGGACACTTCAGTAGGATATTTTAAGGAACCAATAAATACTAGGAGGACGGTTAGAAAATCGAATGACTCTAAGTTTACCCACTATTCATTCCCTGGGCTGGTGGCTGAATCCCAACAACTTATCAAAAGGGATTCCCTGGGTAATAGAGGCGTCTCAGATAGTTACCACAGATGCAAGTCCCACAGGGTGGGGGGCTCACCTAGACGACAGAGTCACTCAGGGGATATGGACAATTCAGGAGCTCAGATCTTCCTCAAATCAAAAAGAGTTGAGGGCCGTGAATCATGCACTACTGTACTTCCTAGACCAACTGCAAGGCCATCATGTCCGAGTATTCTCGGACAACAAAGTAGTAGTAGCTTACTTAACCCCTTCATGACCCAGCCTATTTTGACCTTAAAGACCTTGCCGTTTTTTGCAATTCTGACCAGTGTCCCTTTATGAGGTAATAACTCAGGAACGCTTCAACGGATCCTAGCGGTTCTGAGATTGTTTTTTCGTGACATATTGGGCTTCATGTTAGTGGTAAATTTAGGTCAATAAATTCTGCGTTTATTTGTGATAAAAACGGAAATTTGGCGAAAATTTTGAAAATTTCGCAATTTTCACATTTTGAATTTTTATTCTGTTAAACCAGAGAGATATGTGACACAAAATAGTTAATAAATAACATTTCCCACATGTTTACTTTACATCAGCACAATTTTGGAAACGAAATTTTTTTTTGTTAGGAAGTTATAAGGGTTAAAATTTGACCAGCGATTTCTCATTTTTACAACGAAATTTACAAAACCATTTTTTTAGGGACCACCTCACATTTGAAGTCAGTTTGAGGGGTCTATATGGCTGAAAATACCCAAAAGTGACACCATTCTAAAAACTGCACCCCTCAAGGTACGCAAAACCACATTCAAGAAGTTTATTAACCCTTCAGGTGCTTCACAGCAGCAGAAGCAACATGGAAGGAAAAAATGAACATTTAACTTTTTAGTCACAAAAATTATCTTTTAGCAACAATTTTTTTATTTTCCCAATGGTAAAAGGAGAAACTGAACCACGAAAGTTGTCCAATTTGTCCTGAGTACGCTGGTACCTCATATGTGGGGGTAAACCACTGTTTGGGCGCACGGCAGGGCTTGGAAGGGAAGGAGCGCCATTTGACTTTTTGAATCAAAAATTGGCTCCACTCTTTAGCGGACACCATGTCACGTTTGGAGAGCCCCCGTGTGCCTAAAAATTGGAGCTCCCCCACAAGTGACCCCATTTTGGAAACTAGACGCCCCAAGGAACTTATCTAGATGCATAGTGAGCACTTTGAACCCCCAGGTGCTTCACAAATTGATCCGTAAAAATGAAAAAGTACTTTTTTTTCACAAAAAAATTATTTTAGCCTCAATTTTTTCATTTTCACATGGGCAACAGGATAAAATGGATCCTAAAATGTGTTGGGCAATTTCTCCTGAGTACACCAATACCTCACATGTGGGGGTAAACTACTGTTTGGGCACATGGTAAGGCTCGGAAGGGAAGGAGCGCCATTTGACTTTTTGAATTAAAAATTATTTCCATCGTTAGCGGACACCATGTCGCGTTTGGATAGCTCCTGTGTGCCTAAACATTGGCGCTCCCCCACAAGTGACTCCATTTTGGAAACTAGACCCCCAAGGAACTTATTTAGATGCCTAGTGAGCACTTTAAACCCTCAGGTGCTTCACAAATTGATCTGTAAAAATGAAAAAGTACTTTTTTTTCACAAAAAAATTCTTTTCGCCTCAATTTTTTCATTTTCACATGGGCAGTAGGATAAAATGGATCATAAAATTTGTTGGGCAATTTCTCCTGAGTACACCGATACCTCATATGTGGGGGTAAACCACTGTTTGGGCACTCGGCAGGGCTCGGAAGGGAAGGCGCGCCATTTGACTTTTTGAATGGAAAATTAGCTCCAATTGTTAGCGGACACCATGTCGCGTTTGGAGAGCCCCTGTGTGCCTAAACATTGGAGCTCCCCCACAAGTGACCCCATTTTGGAAACTAGACCCCCCAAGGAACTTATCTAGATGCATATTGAGCACTTTAAACCCCCAGGTGCTTCACAGAAGTTTATAACGCAGAGCCATGAAAATAAAAAATAATTTTTCTTTCCTCAAAAATGATTTTTTAGCCTGGAATTTCCTATTTTGCCAAGGATAATAGGAGAAATTGGACCCCAAATATTGTTGTCCAGTTTGTCCTGAGTACGCTGATACCCCATATGTGGGGGTAAACCACTGTTTGGGCGCACAGCAGGGCTCGGAAGGGATGGCACGCCATTTGGCTTTTTAAATGGAAAATTAGCTCCAATCATTAGCGGACACCATGTCACGTTTGGAGAGCCCCTGTGTGCCTAAACATTGGAGATCCCCCAGAAATGACACCATTTTGGAAACTAGACCCCCAAAGGAACTAATCTAGATGTGTGGTGAGGACTTTGAACCCCCAAGTGCTTCACAGAAGTTTATAACGCAGAGCCATGAAAATAAAAAAAAAAAATTATTTTCTCAAAAATGATCTTTTAACCTGCAATTTTTTATTTCCCAAGGGTAACAGGAGAAATTTGACCCCAAAAGTTGTTGTCCAGTTTCTCCTGAGTACGCTGATACCCCATATGTGGGGTAAATCACTGTTTGGGCACATGCCGGGGCTCGGAAGTGAAGTAGTGACGTTTTGAAATGCAGACTTTGATGGAATGCTCTGTGGGCGTCACGTTGCGTTTGCAGAGCCCCTGATGTGGCTTAACAGTAGAAACCCCCCACAAGTGACCCCATTTTGGAAACTAGACCCCGAAAGGAACTTATCTAGATGTGTGGTGAGCACTTTGAACCCCCAAGTGCTTCATAGAAGTTTATAATGCAGAGCCGTGAAAATAATAAATACGTTTTCTTTCCTCAAAAATAATTATTTAGCCCAGAATTTTTTATTTTCCCAAGGGTTACAGGAGAAATTGGACCCCAAAGGTTGTTGTCCAGTTTCTCCTGAGTACGCTGATACCCCATGAGTGGGGGTAAACCACTGTTTGGGCACACGTCGGGGCTCAGAAGGGAAGTAGTGACTTTTGAAATGCAGACTTTGATGGAATGGTCTGCGGGTGTCACGTTGCGTTTGCAGAGCCCCTGGTGTGCCTAAACAGTAGAAACCCCCCACAAGTGACCCCATTTTAGAAACTAGACCCCCCAAGGAACTTATCTAGATATGTGGTGAGCACTTTGAACCCCCAAGTGCTTCACAGACGTTTACAACGCAGAGCCGTGAAAATAAAAAATCATTTTTCTTTCCTCAAAAATTATGTTTTAGCAAGCATTTTTTTAGATTCACAAGGGTAACAGGAGAAATTGGACCCCAGTAATTGTTGCGCAGTTTGTCCTGAGTATGCTGGTACCCCATATGTGGGGGTAAACCACTGTTTGGGCACACGTCAGGGCTCGGAAGTGAGGGAGCACCATTTGACTTTTTGAATACGAGATTGGCTGGAATCAATGGTGGCGCCATGTTGCGTTTGGAGACCCCTGATGTGCCTAAACAGTGGTAACCCCTCAATTCTAACTCCAACACTAACCCCAACACACCCCTAACTCTAATCCCAACTGTAGCCATAACCCTAATCACAACCCTAATCACAACCCTAATTCCAACCCTAACCCTAAGGCTATGTGCCCACGTTGCGGATTCGTGTGAGATATTTCCGCACCATTTTTGAAAAATCCGCGGGTAAAAGGCACTGCGTTTTACCTGCGGATTTTCCGCGGATTTCCAGTGTTTTTTGTGCGGATTTCACCTGCGGATTCCTATTGAGGAACAGGTGTAAAACGCTGCGGAATCCGCACAAAGAATTGACATGCTGCGGAAAATACAACGCAGCGTTTCCGCGCGGTATTTTCCGCACCATGGGCACAGCGGATTTGGTTTTCCATATGTTTACATGGTACTGTAAACCTGATGGAATACTGCTGCGAATCCGCAGCGGCTAATCCGCAGCCAAATCCGCACCGTGTGCACATAGCCTAATTCTAAAGGTATGTGCACACGCTGCGGAAAACGCTGCGGATCCGCAGCAGTTTCCCATGAGTTTACAGTTCAATGTAAACCTACGGGAAACAAAAATCGCTATACACATGCTGCGGAAAAACTGCACGGAAACGCAGAGGTTTACATTCCGCAGCATGTCACTTCTTTGTGCGGATTCCGCAGCGGTTTTACAACTGCTCCAATAGAAAATCGCAGTTGTAAAACCGCAGTGAAATGCGCAGAAAAAAACGCGGTAAATCCGCCATAAATCCGCAGCGGTTTAGCACTGCGGATTTATCAAATCCGCAGCGGAAAAATCCGCAGAGGACCAGAATACGTGTGCACATACCGAAACCCTAACCCTAACCCTACCCCTAACCCTACCCCTACCCCTAACCCTACCCCTAACCCTACCCCTAACCCTAACCCTATTCTAACATTAGTGGAAAAAAAAATTTCTTTATTTTTTTATTGTCCCTACCTATGGGGGTGACAAAGGGGGGGGGTCATTTATTATTTTTTTTATTTTGATCACTGAGATAGATTATATCTCAGTGATCAAAATGCACTTTGGAACGAATCTGCCAGCCGGCAGATTCGGCGGGCGCACTGCGCATGCGCCCGCCATTTTGGAAGATGGCGGCGCCCAGGGAGAAGACGGACGGGACCCCGGCTGGATCGGTAAGTATGATAGGGTGGGGGGGAACCACGGGGGGGATCGGAGCACGGGGGGGGAATCGGAGCGCGGGAGGGGTGGAACAGAGCACGGGGGGGTGGAACGGAGCACGGGGGGCATGGAACGGAGCACGGGGGGGCTGGAATGGAGCATGGGGGGGTGGAACGGAGCACGGGGGGGTGGATCGGAGTGCAGGGGGGGTGATTGGAGCACGGGGGGGTGATTGGAGCACGGGGGGAGCGGACAAGAGCACGGGGGGGAGCGGAGCACTGGACGGAGGGGAGCCGGAGCAGTGTACCGGCCAGATCAGGGGGCTGGGGGGCGATCGGTGGGGTGGGGGCACATTAGTATTTCCAGCCATGGCCGATGATATTGCAGCATCGGCCATGGCTGGATTGTAATATTTCACCATTTATAATAGGTGAAATATTACAAATCGCTCTGATTGGCAGTTTCACTTTCAACAGCCAATCAGAGCGATCGTAGCCACGAGGGGGTGAAGCCACCCCCCCTGGGCTAAACTACCACTCCCCCTGTCCCTGCAGATCGGGTGAAATGGGAGTTAACCCTTTCACCCGGCCTGCAGGGACGCGATCTTTCCATGACGCCACATAGGCGTCATGGGTCGGATTGGCACCGACTTTCATGACGCCTACGTGGCGTCATGGGTCGGGAAGGGGTTAAACCACCAGGGGGGAACCAGGTCTCAATCATTAATGGAAACTACCTCCGAAATTTTCAGCCTGGTACAAAACAACTTCCTGTCCCTATCAGCCCTACATATAAAGGGGGTGGAAAACCAAAAAGCGGACTTTCTGAGTCGTACCCAACTAAATCAGGGGGAATGGTCTCTAAATCAGGGCATATTCAACAAAATTACAGATCTATGGGGGATCCCTGTAATAGACCTCTTTGCCAATATGCACAACAAGAAATTGGAAACTTTCTGTTCCCTGGATCCCAGGGGGAATCCTCAGGCCGTGGATGCATTCACAATACCCTGGACACAGACCCTAACATATGCATTTCCCCCTACTATTCTCATTCCAGCAGTTCTGAGAAAAATCAGGCAGGACAAATCCAGACTCATCTTGATAGCCCCCTTCTGGCCCAAGAGAGCCTGGTTTTCATGGCTGAGGATGTTATCAATCACCGATCCCTGGGTGCTTCCGGATCTTCCGGACCTCCTGTCTCAGGGACCGGTGTTCCACCCTCAATCAGAAAATCTTCATCTGACAGTGTGGCTTTTGAGAGGTCACTATTGAGGGAAAGAGGGTTTTCTGACAAACTAGTGTCTACACTAATGAAAAGTAGAAAACCTGTGACCACAAAAATATACGGCAAAGCATGGAAAATTTTTTTGTCCTCCTCTGGGGTAAAATTGCAAGATGGTGTTCCAGTGTCTGAAATACTAGAATTTCTACAGAAGGGCTTAGACTTAGGCCTTTCGGTAAGTACCTTAAAGGTACAGATAGCAGCTCTAGGAGCTTTATACTGTGAGAACATAGCAGCCAACCCTTGGGTTATACGGTTTATCAGAGCAGCCGCAAGGTCTAAACCGCTAACTATAAGTAGATTACCTACCTGGGATCTGAACTTAGTTCTGTCAGCCTTAACAGACTCCCCGTTTGAGCCCATAGAATCGGTACCCCTTAAAATTCTTTCTCTTAAAACGGCCCTCCTAATAGCCCTGACTTCGGCCCGTAGGATAAGTGACCTCCAAGCCCTGTCTGTAAACCCTCCATTTACACAAATTCTGGATGATAAAGTTATATTATAAACAGACCCTTCCTATCTACCGAAAGTTGCGTCAACATTCCATAGATCCCAAGAAATAATCCTTCCTTCTTTCTGTCAAAACCCTAAAAATAAGAAGGAAGAGAAATTCCATACACTAGACGTTAAAAGGTGCCTGGTCCAATACATAAAAATCACCCAGCAGTATAGGAAGGAAGGGTCTCTTTTTATCTGCTTCCAGGGACCGAGGAAAGGACTCAAAGCTTCTAAGGGCACTATAGCTCGATGGGTCACAGATGCAATAGCTTTGGCGTACTCATCCTCCGGGAACGCCATTCCGCAAGGACTGAAGGCACATTCTACAAGGGCTATGGCGACCTCCTGGGCCGAAAGGTCAGAGGTACCATTAGATCAGATCTGTAAGGCGGCCACCTGGTCATCACCTTCAACCTTTTTCAGACACTACCGCTTAGACCTAGCCTCTTCGTCTGACCTAACCTTCGGGAGAAGGGTTCTGCAGGCTGTGGTCCCTCCCTAAGCAATGATCTCTGTAATTCTCTCTGGTAGTGCTGTCATGGGCGACTGAGAAAAGTATAGTTACTCACCGATAACGGTGTTTCTCAGAGCCCATGACAGCACCTGCTTATCCCCCCCCCTCATCACGTGTGCGGTGAACACATTATTTTTGTGAAGTGGTTTTTTACATATAGACACGGTGTTCACTGTTAAGCATTATGATTAAATTGCATATTTTTTGTGCTGTTGTGACTAACCCGGAGGACCTCCGATGCTCTGTAAAAAAAACTGATGCAGGGGAGAGGTACCGCCCTTTTATCCTGTAGGTTTCCTGTCCCTGAAGGGCGGATCCCCTCTCTCTGGTAGTGCTGTCATGGGCTCTGAGAAACACCGTTATCGGTGAGTAACTATACTTTTTGGTGGCTATTACAAAAGCAAGATGTGTAGGAGAGCTTCAAGCATTGTCCATTAGAGAACCCTACTTTACGATTAGAGATGACAGGTTAGTGCTGCGACTTGATCCATCATTCCTACCCAAGGCTGTTTCAGATTTCCACCATTCACAGGAAATACTGCTTCCCTCCTTCTGCCAAAATCCCAAAAATGCAGGAGAAAAAGAATTTCATACTCTTGATGTCCGACGGACGATTTTACATTACCTAGAGCAGACCATGTCATGGAGGATTGACTCCAATCTATTTATCAACCCAGGGCAGAATAAAGGTAGAAAAGTAGCGAAAGGTACCATCGCAGGATGGATCAAAAGAGCAATTTCTGAATAATACCTGGCTCAAGATACGACGCCCCCAGAGGGCATTCAAGATCATTCTACAAGAGCTACCTCAACATCCTGTGCAGAAAGAGCTGGCGCATATACAGAACAGATTTGTAGGGCCGCCACATGGTCGTCCATCCATACTTTCACAAACCATTATAGGTTGGACTTACTATCCAGTAAGGACTTGACCTTCGGCCAGAAGGTTCTCCAGGCCGTTGTCCCCCCCTAGCTACAGAATAGGTTGGTATTCCTCCTATGCTGTCGTGGAAGGTGACTAGAGAAAATAGAATTAGTCTTACCGGTAATTCGGTTTCTAGGAACCTTCCACGAAAGTGGTAATTTCCCTCCCTACGTTCCTTGGTTAATGCTTGGAATTTTAAAATAACCAGTGTTTTGGGATTCGTTATAATTCACTGGCGAATAGCAGGTGAGAGGGTCTTTTAACCTCTTTGTGCTTCCTGTCCCCCATTAGGGCGTGGAGACAACCTCCTATGCTATGGTGGAAGGTTCCAAGAAACTGAATTACCGATAAGACTAATTCTATTTTTTTCCTAACCTAGCCCTGCTTTTATCTTCTCCATAACTTTATCCCTGAACTGTCTGACATGTTCCTTGGTTTTCATAATGCTTTTTGATCCCTAAAGTTCTCAAACAGACCTCCGAGACCTTCACAGAACAGCTTTAGTTATACTAAGAAGAAATTACACACTAACAGACTCAATTTACTAATTACATGACTGCTGGAGGCGATTGGTCACTCAGGATTTTATTTAGGGGAATCACACTACAGGGGCCTGAGCACAAATGCACAACACAATATTCAGATTTATATATTTTTTTTTAAATATTTAGAAGACAATGAATAATTTAACATTTTGTAAACTTTGTGAAGATGTGTCATATAAAATCCCAATAAAATACATTTAAGTTTGTGGATGTAACATGAAAAAATGTGGAGAAGTTCACAAGGTAGGAATACTTTTTGAAGACACTGTGTACATGGTAGACAGTTGCTATGAAGGGATTAGCTTGACTGGTCATGGGTAATCCCAACTTTCCAAACATTCATCCACAGGTATCCAAGGACCCATGATGTGCAAAGAAACCATTTCCCACACCATTACTAAACCACCTCCAACCTGAATTGTTCACTGATTTTTGCTGCTTGCGGGAATGTGTCATGTGAAAAAGCGGTTTTAACTTGCAGAAATGGGGTTGCAATTTTTTAGCGTTCCGAAATTGTTCAGCCGCCACACTGAAAGCCCAGCTGCCAGGAGGAAATGAACGTTATTCCTCTCTTCAGCCTCAGGCTTTCAGTCATAGAGGGGCAGTTTCAATCATTGATCAGTACATAGTGAGTGGTGGCTGTAATCGCGCACCATCACTGACTGACAGCCGGCTCTACAGTGCACCAGTGCTGAGCCGGCTGTTATGGACCTGGTGGTTAGGAGCACCAGGAACGAACTGATGGTTAAACTCACACAAGACAAGCTCTGGGAAGTGGGAACTCTGCTGACCGCAACCCCTAATCCTATCACACAACTAGAAATAGCCGTGGAGCGTACCTAACACGGCCTAGACGCCTCTTCACAGCCTAAGAGCTAACTAGCCCTAGAAATAGAAAATAAAGCCTACCTTGCCTCAGAGAAATTCCCCAAAGGAAAAGGCAGCCCCCCACAAATATTGACTGTGAGTAAAGATGAAAGTCACAAACACAGAAATGAAACAGGTTTCAGCAAAAAGAGGCCAGACTTACTAAACAGACTGAGGATAGGAAAGGTATCTTTGCGGTCAGCACAAAAAACTACAAAAAGACCACGCAGAGTGTGCAAAAAGACCTCCGCACCGACTCACAGTGCGGAGGTGCCACTCTGCATCCTATAGCTTCCAGCTAGCAAAACAAAATCATGATAGCAAGCTGGACCAGAAAATAATGAACAAATAATTAACTAGCAGGGACTTAGCTTCTGCTGGAGTAGACAGGTCACCAGAAAGATCCAAGAGCGAACTGAACCAGTACAAGAACATTGACAGCTGGCATGGAGTAACAATCTGAGTGGAGTTAAATAGAGCAGCCAGCCAACAAATAAACTCCGTCACCTGTGGAAGGAACCTCAGAAGCAGCAGCACCACTCACAGCCACCAGAGGGAGTCCATGGACAGAACTCGCCGAAGTACCATTCATGACCACAGGAGGGAGTTCGATAACAGAATTCACAACAGTACCCCCCCCTTGAGGAGGGGTCACCGAACCCTCACCAGAGCCCCCAGGCCGATCAGGACGAGCCAAATGAAAGGCACGAACTAGATCGGCAGCATGAACATCAGAGGCAAAAACCCAGGAATTATCATCCTGACCATAACCCTTCCACTTGACCAGGTACTGGAGCTTCCGTCTCGAAATACGAGAATCCAAAATCTTCTCCACCACATACTCCAACTTCCCCTCGACCAACACCGGGGCAGGAGGATCAACGGAGGGAACCACAGGCGCCACGTATCTCCGCAATAACGACCTATGGAACACATTATGGATGGCAAAAGAAGCTGGAAGGGCCAAACGAAATGACACAGGAATGAGAACTTCAGAAATCTTATACGGACCAATGAAACGAGGCTTAAACTTAGGAGAGAAAACCTTCATAGGAACATGACGAGACGACAACCAAACCAAATCCCCAACACGAAGTCGGGGACCAACACAGCGCCGGCGGTTAGCGAAACGTTGAGCCTTCTCCTGGGACAATGTTAAATTGTCCACCACATGAGTCCAAATCTGCTGCAACCTGTCCACCACAGTATCCACACCAGGACAGTCCGAAGACTCAACCTGCCCTGAAGAGAAACAAGGATGGAAACCAGAATTACAGAAAAAGGGCGAAACCAAAGTAGCCGAGCTGGCCCGATTTATTAAGGGCGAACTCAGCCAAAGGCAAGAAGGACACCCAATCATCCTGATCAGCAGAAACAAAGCATCTCAGATATGTTTCCAAAGTCTGATTAGTTCGTTCGGTTTGGCCATTTGTCTGAGGATGGAAAGCCGAAGAAAAAGACAAATCAATGCCCATATTAGCACAAAAGGACCGCCAAAACCTCGAAACGAACTGGGAACCTCTGTCCGAGACGATGTTCTCCGAAATGCCATGCAAACGAACCACATGCTGGAAAAACAATGGCACCAAATCAGAGGAGGAAGGCAATTTAGACAAGGGTACCAAATGGACCATCTTAGAGAAGCGATCACAAACCACCCAAATGACCGACATCCTTTGAGAGACAGGGAGATCTGAAATAAAATCCATGGAAATATGCATCCAGGGCCTCTTCGGGACCGGCAAGGACAAAAGCAACCCACTGGCACGAGAACAGCAGGGCTTAGCCCGAGCACAAGTCCCACAGGACTGCACAAAAGAACGCACATCCCGTGACAAAGAAGGCCACCAAAAGGATCTAGCCACCAAATCTCTGGTACCAAAGATTCCCGGATGACCCGCTAACACCGAACAATGAACCTCAGAGATAACTCTACTAGTCCATCTATCAGGGACAAACAGTTTCTCCACTGGACAACGGTCAGGTCTATCAGCCTGAAATTTCTGCAGCACACGCCGCAAATCAGGGGAGATGGCAGACAAAATTACCCCCTCTTTGAGAATACCCGCCGGCTCAGGAACATCCGGAGAGTCAGGCACAAAACTCCTTGACAGGGCATCAGCCTTCACATTCTTAGAGCCCGGAAGGTACGAAACCACAAAATCGAAACGGGAGAAAAACAGCGACCATCGAGCCTGTCTAGGATTCAACCATTTGGCAGACTCGAGATAAGTCAAATTCTTGTGATCCGTCAAGACCACCACGCAATGCTTGGCTCCTTCAAGCCAATGTCGCCACTCCTCGAATGCCCACTTCATGGCCAACAACTCTCGATTGCCAACATCATAATTGCGCTCAGCAGGTGAAAATTTTCTAGAAAAGAAGGCACATGGCTTCATCACCGAGCAATCAGAACTTCTTTGCGACAAAACAGCCCCTGCTCCAATCTCAGAAGCATCAACCTCGACCTGAAACGGAAGTGAAACATCTGGGTGGCACAACACAGGGGCAGAAGAAAAACGACGCTTCAACTCCTGAAAAGCCTCTACAGCCGCCGAGGACCAATTGACCACATCAGCACCTTTCTTGGTCAAATCAGTCAACGGTTTAGCAACACTAGAAAAATTAGCGATGAAGCGACGGTAAAAATTAGCAAAGCCCAGGAACTTCTGCAGGCTCTTCACAGATGTCGGCTGAGTCCAATCATAAATGGCCTGAACTTTAACAGGGTCCATCTCGATAGTAGAAGGTGAAAAAATGAAACCCAAAAATGAAACCTTCTGAACTCCAAAGAGACATTTCCACCCCTTCACAAACAAGGAATTCGCACGAAGGACCTGGAACACCATTCTGACCTGCTTCACATGAGACTCCCAATCATCCGAAAAGACCAAAATATCATCCAAATATACAATCATGAATCTATCCAGGTACTCTCGGAAGATGTCATGCATAAAGGACTGAAACACAGATGGAGCATTAGAAAGCCCGAATGGCATAACCAGGTACTCAAAATGGCCCTCGGGCGTATTAAATGCTGTTTTCCATTCATCGCCCTGTTTAATTCGCGCAAGATTATACGCCCCTCGAAGATCTATCTTGGTGAACCAACTAGCCCCCTTAATCCGAGCAAACAAATCAGACAGCAGCGGCAAAGGGTACTGAAATTTGACTGTGATCTTATTAAGAAGGCGGTAATCAATACAAGGTCTCAAAGAGCCATCCTTCTTGGCCACAAAAAAGAACCCTGCTCCCAACAGTGATGACGACGGGCGAATATGACCTTTCTCCAAGGATTCCTTTATATAACTCCGCATAGCGGCGTGCTCTGGCACAGATAAATTAAACAGTCGGCCCTTAGGAAACTTACTACCAGGAATCAAATTAATAGCACAATCGCAATCCCTATGAGGAGGTAGGGCACCGGATTTGGGCTCTTCAAATACATCCCGGTAATCTGACAAAAACTCAGGGACTTCAGAAGGAGTGGAAGACGAAATTGACAGCAATGGAACATCACCATGTACCCCCTGACAACCCCAGCCGGACACAGACATAGATTTCCAATCCAAAACTGGATTATGGACCTGTAGCCATGGCAACCCCAAAACGACCACATCATGCAGATTATGCAACACCAAGAAGCGAATATCCTCCTGATGTGCAGGAGCCATGCACATGGTCAATTGAGTCCAGTACTGAGGCTTATTCTTGGCCAAAGGCATAGCATCAATTCCTCTCAATGGAATAGGATGCTGCAAGGGCTCCAAGAAAAAACCACAGCGCCTGGCAAACTCCAAGTCCATCAAATTCAGGGCAGCGCCTGAATCCACAAATGCCATAACAGAATAGGACGACAGAGAGCAAATCAGAGTAACGGACAAAAGAAATTTAGACTGTACCGTACCAATGGTGGCAGACCTAGCGAACCGCTTAGTGCGCTTAGGACAATCGGAGATAGCATGAGTGGAATCACCACAGTAAAAACACAGCCCATTCCGACGTCTGTGTTCTTGCCGTTCAGCTCTGGTCAAAGTCCTATCACACTGCATAGGTTCAGGCCTATGCTCAGAATACCGCCAAATGGTGCACAGCTTTGCGCTCACGCAAGCGCCGATCGATCTGAATGGCCAAGGACATAGACTCATTCAGACCAGCAGGCGTGGGAAATCCCACCATGACATCCTTAAGGGCTTCAGAAAGACCCTTTCTGAAAATTGCCGCCAGGGCACACTCATTCCACTGAGTAAGCACAGACCACTTTCTAAACTTCTGACAGTACACCTCCGCTTCATCCTGACCCTGACACAAAGCCAGCAAGATTTTCTCTGCCTGATCCACTGAATTAGGTTCATCATAAAGCAATCCAAGCGCCAGAAAAAACGCATCTACATCACGCAATGCAGGATCTCCTGGCGCAAGGGAGAATGCCCAGTCTTGAGGGTCACCACGCAACAAAGAAATAATGATTTTTACTTGTTGAACGGGGTCACCAGAGGAGCGGGGTTTCAAAGCTAGAAACAATTTACAATTATTTTTGAAATTCAGGAACTTAGATCTATCCCCAGAAAATAAATCAGGAATTGGAATTCTAGGCTCTAACATCGGATTCTGAACCACAAAATCTTGAATGTTTTGTACCCTTGCAGTGAGATGATCTACACAAGAGGACAGACCTTGAATTTCCATATCTACACCTGTGTCCTGAACCACCCAAAGGTTAAGGGGAAAAGAAAGACAAAACACACTGCAAAGAAAAAAAAATGGTCTCAGAACTTCTCTTATCCCTCTATTGAGATGCATTAATACTTGGGGCCAGCTGTACTGTTATGGACCTGGTGGTTAGGAGCACCAGGAACGACCTGATGGTTAAACTAACACAAGACAAGCTCTGGGAAGTGGGAACTCTGCTGACCGCAACCCCTAATCCTATCACACAACTAGAAATAGCCGTGGAGCGTACCCAACACGGCCTAGACGCCTCTTCACAGCCTAAGAGCTAACTAGCCCTAGAAATAGAAAATAAAGCCTACCTTGCCTCAGAGAAATTCCCCAAAGGAAAAGGCAGCCCCCCACAAATATTGACTGTGAGTAAAGATGAAAGTCACAAACACAGAAATGAAACAGGTTTCAGCAAAGAGAGGCCAGACTTACTAAACAGACTGAGGATAGGAAAGGTATCTTTGCGGTCAGCACAAAAAACTACAAAAAGACCACGCAGAGTGTGCAAAAAGACCTCCGCACCGACTCACGGTGCGGAGGTGCCACTCTGCATCCCAGAGCTTCCAGCTAGCAAAACAAAATCATGATAGCAAGCTGGACCAGAAAACAATGAACAAATAAATAACTAGCAGGGACTTAGCTTCTGCTGGAGTAGACAGGTCACCAGAAAGATCCAAGAGCGAACTGAACCAGTACAAGAACATTAACAGCTGGCATGGAGTAACAATCTGAGTGGAGTTAAATAGAGCAGCCAGCCAACGAATAAACTCCGTCACCTGTGGAAGGAACCTCAGAAGCAGCAGCACCACTCACAGCCACCAGAGGGAGTCCATGGACAGAACTCACCGAAGTACCATTCATGACCACAGGAGGGAGTTCGATAACAGAATTCACAACAGCCGGCTATCTGTTAATGCCGCAGAATGGTTACAGCCTCTGTTCACTATGTACTGAGCAGTGACTTGTAGACACTCACTTCAGTGATTTATCTTTGCAGATTTTTATAGTCTGGGACTTTGGTCCCGGGGGCTTCTGTACCCACCCTGGAGCCTATCTTTAGCACTCCAGTGGTGCTGTCCGGAGAGACGTACTGGAAAAAGGGAATTGAACCTACTGGTAAGTGTTGCTTTGGGCTGGGCTTCATAGGAAAAAAATAATTTCCACCTTATACTGCATTTTATTGTATAAGCAATCGAATGATTGCAGGTTCAAGATTCCTAAATAGATTATAAAATAAAGTAAAAGTAGAAAAAAAACAAAACACAAAAAATAAAAAAATGTGAAAACCTAAATCTTTTTGGTATCGTCATGTCTGTAAAAGTTCGATGTATCAAATATAAAATTATTTAAACTGTATGTTGTAAGCGCTGAAAAAAGACAATTGAAATTAAGAATTGCTGTTTTTGGTTGCCCCATATCCTCAAACAAATGCAATAAGAAGTGATAACCCCAAAATAGTATCAATAAAAAATATCCGCTATGTACACAAACCAGACAGCGTACCTCCATCAACTGAAAAATAAGTTATGGATTTCAGAAAATTGCAAAACAAACTTGAATGAAAACCAATCAAAATGTTTTCACCATTTTATCTACTTGAAATTTGTTTCCTTGTTTTCATTAAATGGTAAACTGGTGTCATTCAATAGTATAATATTTCCCACCAGAAAATAAGCCCTTCATGGCGATATTAAAATAAAATATAAAGTTATAGCTTTTAAAAGAAGAGATGGGGAAACAAATGGAAGCACAAAAATGGTCGCCTAGCCTTGAAAAGGCTTAAAGGGGTATTTCCGTCTCTGAGATCCTATCCTAATATGTAGTAATTTTAATAATATGAGCAAATACCTCCAATTGTAAATGTAGTTCTGATTAGCTATGACACCCAATGTGCAGGGCATTGCTGTAGCTTAGATAACCATGGTGCATCACAAAGTAGCAGTTACTATGTGAGTCTCCGTAACCATGGATATCTAATCTACTGCAATGCCCTGCGCATGGTGTAAGCTACATGGCTTATCAGAAGACTATACTACAGTTCTAATAGGAAGTATTTGCTAATATTATTATTGCACCTACTACATATTGGGATATGATCTTATAGAAAGGTCATTGGGTGGGATAAGACCGGAACTGAACTAGGCAAATGCCTTTTTTCTCTGTGTATACTAGTATTCCTTGGTTCCATTCGCATCAATAATGATGAGCTGTAACACTAGCACCCATAGGTAAAAGTAACGCTGTTTATTCTCCTCTGCATAGGGTAGTGCGGGTTCCTCAGATGTCTTCTGGCTCCAATTTGTGGAGAATCCCATTATATTATTGACCACTTTCCTCTGTGCGTCATCCTACCACAGCTTCAGATTTCTGTATTAGAAATGACCGAACAAAAATGTGCCTTTATTTAAAAAAAAATAAATCTATACACTATTACAAACTTGTGGTCCCTTTCCATCTATAGCCATTTCTGTTTGGCACTAGTACAAATAGGAAAAATATATGAATGTTACCATTTGTGGAAACAGATGACACTAGAACACTGTTGGAAATCCTCACTTGCTAAATATTGTACTTATTTATAGTTTTAACAATACAATACAGTCTCTAATTGTTACTAGCTGAAGAAGATGCTAATGTAGGCGAACACTTTGGGTTGTGCTTGTTCTTTTACTCTGCGTACATCTATGGAAAGAAATGATCACTGTTCTGGCTAAAATGTTCTATAATCTCCAGAACTTTGTTGGCCTGTCTAACTACATTGACGTTGCTATGAGTACGGAGCTTCTCCAAGGTTTCTTTTAGGTTCATTACTTCCATTTCCTTCCGCAAATCATCTGTAGAAAGAAAACTTTTAAAAGTTAGACACCGTCTTTTAGTCCAGGATTTATCTATAGACCTTTGTTGTTTGCTGCAAGAGATATTTCTTTAAGTTATCATTATATATATACACTGCTCAAAAAAATTAAGGGAACACTAAAATCCCACATCCTAGATATCACTGAATGAAATATTCCAGTTGTAAATGTTTATTCATTACATAGTGGAATGTGTTGAGAACAATAAAACCTAAAAATGATCAACATAAATCACAACTAATATCCCACGGAGTCAGTACAAGAGTCATCAAGCACAATATAACACTGAGGCTGGGAGTAAACAAATATCACTCCCCCATCATAAACACCACAAGAAGATGGCTGAAAAGGACTGCTCCCAAATACAATGTACACAACAAAATGGAACATACTCAATGCCCCACTGATCATGATAAAAAGCTTATTTTATTAGAATAAATCATGTATACAAATAAATGTACAAATTACAATAAAGACCCAAAAACAGGAGGTACAAGGAGAAACATGGCGATAAATAGGGAAGGAGTGGGAGATAAAGTATATCTCATCAGGGTATAGGCATGATTATGGTCCACGCAGAGTTCAATGGATAACCCCATCAAAGCAGCGTCATAGTATATATAGGTAGCATACCCATCATAAGCCGAGAACAACTGCAATTAAATCCACATACTTACCCATGAGTAGGGATGACTCCCTCGGCTTCTCAAATGCCCCCGATGCGTGTTTCCCTTTGAAAAAGCTGGACAGCGAAACGCGCGTCAGAGGCATTTGACACTATGATGCTGCTAAGATGATGGAGAAGCGAAAATGCTTTATTTTGTAAAAGAAGGCAAACATTTTGAAGCCATAAATACAGACATTCAGAGCAGATTGTATTTTGTGACTGCGGTATGCATCTTGCCTTGTAACCCCTGTGTCATGGTGATCAATTAACACTAATGGGCGGGAAAATTTCACATTTTTATTCACACCCCTAGAACCCCTAGTTCTATTGGCTCATTGTTCAGAGGGAACTTTTCCATTGTCTGTGACCCTATTTAAAATGGCCTACATGTGCTAATAAACCAGAAATCCTAGGTACACCATACAAGTCTGTACTGTATTGATGTTTTGAGTGCTCGTAAAACAAATCTTAATTTGCAGTTTGAAAGTCAGTGTGTTTTGCACAAAAATGGATATAAAAATTCTACACGTCCCTTTTAGAATGTCTTGCTTTTGTCTTTTAAACAAAATATCCTACCAAGAAGAATCATTTAAGAACTTTTTCCACCTTTAAAGGGCCACTGTCACCCCCCTGCAGCCGTTATAAACTAAAAGAGCCACCTTGTGCAGCAGTAATGCCGCATTCTAACAAGGTGGCTCTTTTAGTTTTGTGTTCAGGTATTACTAAAATAAAGCAGTTTGAAACTTTGCAAAAATGCCTGTCTTTGTCCACGGAGGCGGGTCTGAAGCCTCCTCTGTGAAGCGCCCAACTGCCGTCACTCATCTCTTCTGGGGCGATGGTCGCCGCCCCCTCCGTGTTATTTTATTTTCAAATCCGGCGCTGGCGCTGTGTAAATATTTGTGTGGCAGGCGCAGTAAGCTCTGGCGGTCTGACGTCCCAGCCTTGTTTGCAGACTGCGCCTGTGCTGGCAGTGCGGCCACCCACCTCAGTAATCCCTGCCCCGCACTGTGTTATGCATTATGCATTTATAACGGCTGCAGGGTGGTGACAGTGGCCCTTTAAATGCCAATCTAGAATTGTCAATCTTTGCTCTCTCCACATCTGTCAGATTGCAATGGCATCTTCTGTGTACAGTGCCCTCTTCAGATTGCTTACAGATTTGTAATTGGATTCCGATCTGGGTTCTGGCTGGGCCATTCCAAAACTTTGATCTTCTGTTGAAGCCATTCTTCTGTTGATTTGGAGATATGTTTAGGGTAATTGTCATGCTGAAAAGTTAAATTTGTCTTCAGCTTTTTAGCAGAGGCATGAAAGTTTTGTAGAAAAATTAATTGATATTTGAAACTTTATAATTCCCTTTACTAAAACCCCTGTTCTAACTGCTGAAAAAAAGCCCAAAAGCATAATGCTGCCTCCACCATGCTTCACTGGTTATGGTGTTCTTTTGGTGATGTGCAGAGATGGCTTTGTGCCAAACATTTTTGAATTATGACGAAAAAGTTCAACCTTGGTCACATCAGATCATAACTGGTTTTCCCACGTGCTTTTAGCAGACTTGATGTTTTTTTTTTACAAAATATAGCAGATTGTATTTTCTTCACAAGAAAAAGCTTCTGTGTTGTCACCCTACCCTACAGGCTAGACATATAAGGAAATTGAGATGTTGCCATAGGGGAAAGAGAGTAAATTGAGAAGATGGCCAGTAATAGGATTGCAAAGGAGATTTAAAAAAAAAAAGAGGGAAAAAGACAAAGGCAATAAAATTCCTCTTGTCTGACTTTTCTTTTTTCCCCATTTATTTTGTAGCAATATATTGTAGCAAACCCAGATAGGACTAGGTTAAATCCTAGCACTGAGTTTCTTGAAGCTGGTGAATGGCCAGCCAAAGTATGAGCTCTAGCAGGGAGAGAAACAAGTCAGAGTCTCGCTAAATGGAGATTGCACAGGATTAGCTTCAAACGCAGTGTGTAAAATTTACTCTGGGAGAAAGGACTGTAATCTGTTAGGGTGAGCCCTCACTGGCATATACACTTATGAGTAAAAGGGTAACAATGGTTTGAATTTTTGACTTTCAGGCTCCATATCTCACCATCCACCACTGATTCGAATGTGAGACTGCCATCATTTTATAGACAATCATCTTGGCTATCTCATATGTAAATTTGACTTGCAGCTATTTGCATATGATTTAGTTATGCAGACTCTTGTCATGTCACTGCATTGTTACTGGTTTTTTATCCTAAAAATCTACATTTTGCTTCTCAGTGTATGTGTCTGCTGAATGAACTGTTTATTTGCTGTTATACCATTGTGCCCAGAAGAGGTGTTTTGGTTTTGAATGCCTTGGAGTTCTGCGAAAGCAATAAAACTGTGCATTTGGGCCAAGCCGCATTGCCTATACGAACGCTATCAAATGCCTGCCTACGAGTATGGATTCTTAAAATATAAATATATACAGTGGAGAAAAAAGTATTTAGTCAGCCACCAATTGTGCAAGTTCTGCCACTTAAAAAGATGAGAGGCCTGTAATTTAAATCATAGGTAGACCACAACCATGAGAGTCAAAATGAGAAAACAAATCCAGAAAATCACCTTGTCTGGTTTGGCAAGATTTATTTTGCAAATTATGGTGGAAAATAAGTATTTGGTCATTAACAAAAGTTCTTCTCAATATTTTGTAATATACAGTTGTGCTCAAAAGTTTACATACCCCAGCAGAATTTTTGCTTTATCAGCCTTTTTTCAGAGAATACTGTATGAATAATAACACCAAAACAAAACACTAACTCATGGTTAGTGGTTGGGTGAAGTCATTTATTGTCAAACTACTGTGTTTTCTCTTTTTAAATCATAATGACAACCCAAAACATCCAAATGATCGTGATCAAAAGTTTACATACCCTGGTGATTTTGGCCTGATAACATGCACAGAATTGACACATGGTTTGAATGGCTACTAAAGGTAACATCCTCACCTGTGACCTTTATGCTTGTAATCAGTATGTGTGCATAAAAGCTGAACGAGTGTCTGGGATCCCGACAGACTATTGCATCTTTCATCCAGCCACTGACGTTTCTGGATTGTGAGTCAAGGGGAAAGCAAAAGAATGGTCAACCTATCTACCGGAAAAAGTAGTTGAACTGTATAAAACAGGAAAAGGATACAAAACGATATCCAAGGAATTGATAATGCCAGTCGGCAACATTGAAACTGTAAGTAACAAATGGAAAATCAAGGGCTCTGTAAAAACAAAACCATGGTCAGATAGACCAACAAAAATTTCATCCACAAGTGCCAGGAAAATTGTTTGTGATGTAAATAACCCACAAATAACATTAGCTGAAATACTGGACTCTCTGAAAACTAGCGGTGTGGCTGTTTCAAGATGCACAATAAGGAGGCACTTGAAGAAAAATGGGCTGCATGGTCGAGTCATGAGAAGAAAGCCATTACTGAGCAAATGCTACAAAGTATCTCGCCTACAATACTCAAAACAGCAGAGACAAGCCTCAAAACTTCTAGAACAAGGTAATTTGGAGCAATGAGGCCAAAATTGAACTTTTTGGCCACAATCATAAACGTTACATTTGGAGAGAGGTAAACAGACCTATGATGAAAGGCACACTATTCCAACTGTAATGCACGGACGTGGATAGCTGATGTTTTGGGGATGTGTGCGCTACAAAGGCACAGGAAACTTGGTCAAAGTTGAAGGAAAGATGAATGAAGCATGCTATCAGCAAATACTGGAGGCAAATTTGCACTCATCAGCCCGAAAGCTGCGTGTGGGATGTACTTGGATGTTCCAACATGACAACGATCCAAAACATAAGGCCAAGTCATCCTGTCATTGGCTTCAGCAGAGCAAAGTGTAGTGGCCATCTCAGTCCCCTGACCTCAATATCATTGAGCCACTCTGGGGACATCTCAAACGCACAGTTCATGCTAGACAGCCCAGGAATTTACAGGAATTGCAGGCTTTTTGCCAAGAAGAGTGGGCAGCTTTAGTATCTGAGAAAATAATGAACCTCATCCACAACTACCACAAAAGACTTCAAGCTGTCATTGATGTTAGAAGGGGCAATACACGGTATTAAGAAATGGGGTATGTAAACTTTTGATCAGGGTCTTTTGGATGTTTTGGGTTGTCATTATGATTTAAAAAGAGAAAACACAGTAGTTTGACAAAAAATGGCTTCACCCAACCACTGACCATTAGTGGAGAAAAAGTTTTGATATTATTATTTTAATACATTTTTATAGCACCATTTATTCCTTGGCGCTTTACATGTGAAAATGGGGCAAATATAGACAAATACAATAAACCTGAGCAAAAAGCAAGGCACTAACCGGTACAGAAGGAAGAAGAACCCTGCCCACGAGGGCTCACAGTCTGCAAGGGATGGTTGAGTATACACTAGGAGAGGGAAGAGTTGGTCATGCGGCGGTTCAGTAGGTTAAGGATCACTGCAGGCTTGTCAGAAAAGGTGAGTCTTCAGGTTCTTTTTGAAGATTTCGATGTGTCATTATTCTCTGAAAAAGGGCCAATAAAGCAAAATTTCTGCTAGGGTATGTAAACTTTTAAGCACAACTGTATCTTTTGTTGGCAATGACAGTGGTCTAACTTTTTCTGTAAGTCTGCACAAGGTTGTCACACACTGTTGGCCTCTTCCTCCATGTAGATCTTCTCTAGAGCAGTGATGTTTTGGACCTCTGGGTCGCTGGGCAACATAGACTTTCAACTCCCCCCAAAGGTTTTCTATGGGGTTGAGATCTGGAGACTGGCTAGGGCATTCCAGGACCTTCATATGCATCTTCGTTGCCCTGGTGGTGTGCTTGGGATCATTATAATGCTGAAAGACTCCTCCACGTTTCATCTTCAATGCCCTAGCTGATGGAAGGAGGTTTGCATTCAAAATCTCATGATACATGGCCCCATTCATTCTTTCATGTACACAGATCAGTCGTCCTGGTCCCTTTGCAGAGAAACAGCCCCAAAGCATGATGTTGCCAACCCCATGCTTCACAGTAGGTATGATGCTCTTTGGATGCAGCTCAGCATTCTGTCTCCTAGTCCAAATACGACGAATTTTGTTTCTACCAAACAGTTCTACTTTGGTTTCATCAGACCATATGACATTCTTCCAATACTTTTCTGGATAATCCCAATGCTCTCTAGCAAACTTCAGACGGGTCTGGACATGTACTGGCTTAAGCAGGGGGATACGTCTGGCACTGCAGGATCTGAGTCCTTGGCGGCGTAGTGTGTTACTGATGGTAGCCTTTGTTACGATGGTGCCAGCTCTTTGCAGGTCATTCACTAGATCCCCCATGTGTGGTTCTGGGATTTTTGCACACCTTTGTTGTGATCATTTTGTCCCCACGGGGTGAGATCTTGCATGGAGCCCCAGATCAAGGGAGATTATCAGTGGTCTTGTATGTATTACATTTTCTTATTATTGCTCCCACAGTTGATTTCATCACACCAAGCTGCTTGCCTATTACAGATTAAGTCTTCCCAGCCTGGTACATGGCAACAATTTTGTTTCTGGTGTCCTTCGACAGGTCTTTGGTCTTCACCATAGTGGAGTTTGGAGTGTGACTGTTTGAGGTTGTGGATAGGTGTCTTTTATACTGATAAGTTCAAACAGGTGCCATTACTACATGTAATGAGTGGAGGACAAAGGAGCCTCTTAAAGAAGAAGTTACAGGTCTGTGAGAGCCAGAAATCTTGCATGTTTTTAGGTGACAAAATACTTATTTTCCACCATATTTTGCAAAATAAATCTTGCCAAATCAGACAGGGTGATTTTTTTGGACTTGCTTTCTCATTTTGACTCTCATAGTTGTGGTCAACCTATGATGTCAATTACAGGCCTCTCTCATCTTTTTATGGCTGGAGTCACACTACAGAGGAATACGGACCAGTGCTATGCGAGAAAACATTGCATATCACTCAGACCGCTGTTAATCTATGGGGCAACTCCCATCACCTTTTTTTTTCCTCCGCTGTATTATACGTTAGGGTAAAATCGCAGCATGCTGCGTTTGTACACGTATATCGGTGGAGTCTCGCCAATGCAAGTCTATGGGTGCAAGAAAAAAATCGCACACCACACGGACTATTAGTGTGACTTGCGAGAAATACACAAGCATTTTCCTCATTTCAGCCCATTGAGCTATTAAATTCAATGGGGAAAAGCATTGAGACATACGCATGTCACACGGATACATAGGTGTGAAGAAATCGCATTGCAAACGGATTACCGTACGGAGAATATTGGTGCGATTCTCGGCTGTCAAAA
The DNA here is from genome assembly GCF_032444005.1 of Ranitomeya imitator. Taxonomy (NCBI): domain Eukaryota; kingdom Metazoa; phylum Chordata; class Amphibia; order Anura; family Dendrobatidae; genus Ranitomeya; species Ranitomeya imitator. The sequence continues at coordinate 702,586,664 of NC_091283.1, forward strand.
TTGGACCGATTTTTTTATACGCTAAGTGTGACTCCAGCCTAAGTGGGAGATTTTGTGCAATTGGTGGCTGACTTTTTTCCCCCCACTATTTATGTTAGGGGTCGAGTTCCCGCCTCTGCACAGGGGGAATCTCAGGCCATCTCCGCTGCGGTCTCCCATTCTTCTCCTGCCACAGTGGAGCCTGCTCAGCGGAGACGTCAGTCCCAGCGTCTTGCTCAGTCTGACTCTGTACAATTAGCTATAGTGTGAAATAATCCCCACTATTACAAAACCCTCAGGGTCAGCAGTATATATCAGCTCGGAGGATACCCCTATATAAAACTTAGCATTTAATGAAAAACCACTAAAACAATAAACTCAACCGACGCAGAACAAAAAAAAAGTGCTTATGTGAACCAGTGCTCAAACAATAAAATTGGTTGGATCTCACCAAAGGTAGCAGAGCGGAGTGCCTCTCCAGTGTGGCAGACGTATGGTCACCAGATAGCAGAGCGGAGTGCCTCTCCAGTAAAACGGACATATAGTCACCATAGATCACCTCCCGGTAACTTTGACTGGGAGTCTGTAGTCCATGTATAGGGATAGGGACAGGGTGTGGGATAGTATCTCTCTTCCCTGTAGAACCCATTCAAGCTCCTGTCCTAACAAGGACAGGCCCCAAGTGATCCCTGTCTATGGACTCCACCAGAAAAAACATGGACCATGATGTCTTTCTCCCAACGCATTTCATAACCAGTAGCGGAGACTCATCAGGGGAGCAAATATGCCAGTAAATGTAACCTGGCTAATAGTCCAATGAAGATGCAATAATAGTCCTTCTTATAGATGGGACCTGCGGTGGCTAGATACCCATACTGACGACTACGTCCACGGTGGTATCCTCAGTCTGACTCTGTACAAAGAGTTACTGCTGCTTTTCCTGCTTCTGCCATTGAAGCCAGTGCTGGGCAGCGGCGAGCAGACGCTTCTAGGACTAAGTCCTGCTTTTCTCGTTCTGAGCATGCCCAGAGTAAGATCTCTCAGTGGAGATCGAGGGTCACATGTTCAGATACTGCAGCGAAATCCATTCGTCCTTCAGGAAGGTCCTGTAGGTGCTCAGGCTCTGTGGCAGCCTCTCATTGGTCCTTCTAGGAAGGTCATGTACTTGCTGCAACTATTTAAAGCTCGCATGGCCGCATGGCCATGCGCTAGTATCTTTCTAAGTTATGTGCTTTGCGCCAGTGTGGTCATGTAAGATTGTGTTAAGGAACACGGCTGAAATAAGCCCCTAGAATGCTGGCTCCTCCGGCAAGGAGTTTTGTGTGCATGCATGACCACTGACTACTCTCAGTTGGGTAGTTAGCCTGTGCCTCTGTGAAGTCTAACAGGGTGCAGTGCTTTGCTTTCACGGCTACTCTGTAAAATAACAGAGCTAGTTCATACTGCCATATAGTGCCGCCGTTTGCTAGCAGCAGGTTCTCCTGCACGGTGGACCCCGGGCTGCGAACGCATCTATAACAATAAAACATCTATATTTACTCGGTGCGTTCTGCAAGCCCTAACAATGTATGCATATATATGTGTGTATATATATATATATATATATATATATATATATATATATATATATATACTTTGTATGCAGCTAGTCTCTGTATTTGCTCTGTGTATGCAGCATGTCACTATATATGTATTCACTCTGTATGTATCATGTCTGTGTGTATGCAGCATGTTGCTTTGTATGTACAGTTACGTTCATATATATTTGGACAGAGACAACATTTTTCTAATTTTGGTTATAGACAATACCACAATGAATTTTAAACAAAACAATTCAGATGCAGTTGAAGTTCAGACTTTCGGCTTTCATTTGAGGGTATCCATATTAAAATTGGATGAAGGGTTTAGGAGTTTCAGCTCCTTAACATGTGCCACCCTGTTTTTAAAGGGCCCAAAAGTAATTGGACAATTGACTCCAAGGCTATTTCATGGACAGGTGTGGGCAATCCCTTTGTTATGTCATTCTCAATTAAGCAGATAAAAGGCCTGGAGTTGATTTGAGGTGTGGTGCTTGCATTTGGAAGGTTTAGCTGTGAAGTAAACATGCGGTCAAAGGAGCTCTCCATGCAGGTGAAACAAGCCATCCTTAAGCTGCGAAAACAGAAAAAACCCATCCGAGAAATTGCTACAATATTAGGAGTGGCAAAATCTACAGTTTGGTACATCCTGAGAAAGAAAGAAAGCACTGGTGAACTCATCAATGCAAAAAGACCTGGGCGCCCACGGAAGACAACAGTGGTGGATGATCGGAGTATAATCTCCATGGTGAAGAGAAAAACCTTCACAAACCGCCAACCAAGTGAACAACACTCTCCAGGAGGTCGGCGTATCAATATCCAAATCTACCATAAAGAGAAGACTGCATGAAAATAAATACAGAGGGTTCACTGCACGGTGCAAGCCCCTTACAAGCATCAAGAATAAAAAGGCTAGACTGGACTTTGCTAGAAAAAAAATCTTAAAAGCCAGCACAGTTCTGGAAGAACATTCTTTGGACAGATGAAACCAAGATCAACCTCTACCAGTGTTAAAGAAATGGTTAATCTTCACTTTACTTTTATATTAGGAAAATGGCAGAAACACAAAGTATTGCACAAGGTTATCATCTGGGTATCATTTCCCGGATATCATACATAACAGTGGTCTATAATTCCCAGAAAATGTCAAGGACGTCTGGTTGTTTTTGCCCAGATTCTGTTTTGTCCGAAAACACCCAAAAATGTTGAATGTTCAGCCAGAATCTCATAAAACCGCAGACATGTGCAAAGACTCCCCGCATTCTTTCACCTAATCTATCTTGTATCCCAGGATGTATATGACAACTCATTGTGTAAGCCATGCATATGTACCGACTTATTATGTAACGTTGTTTTTCCCATTTTGGGCTATAAAAGATGGGCTCACTGAAAATAAAGGCGGATTCATTATTATCTTGGAAAGACAACATGTGTCTGTCTCTCTGATTTAGTTCTTCCCAATTCTAGGTGAATAGAGATACCTGAGGTTGGTTCGAGTGAGAGAAAATCTCGTCTTCAACACCAGAATGATGGAAAGAGAAAAGTATGGCGAAGGCGTGGTACAGCTCATGATCCAAAGCATACCACATCATCGGTAGAACACGGTGGAGGCAGTGTGATGGCTTGGGCATGCATGGCTGCCAGTGGCACTGGGTCACTAGTGTTTATTGATGATGTGACACAGGACAGAAGCAGCTGAATGAATTCTGAGGTATTCCGAGTGATACTGGGTGCTCAGATCCAGCCAAATGCAGCAAAACTGATTGGTCGTCGTTTCATACTACAAATGGACAATGACCCAAAACATAAAGCCAAAGCAACCCAGGAGTTCATTAAAGCAAAGAAGTGGATATTCTTGAATGGCCAAGTCAGTCACCTGATCTCAACCCAATTGAGCATGCATTTCACTTGTTAAAGACTAAACTTCAGACAGAAAGGCCCACAAACAAACAGCAACTGAAAACCACCGCAGTGAAGGCCTGGCAGAGCATCAAAAAGGAGGAAACACAGCGTCTGGTGATGTCCATGAGTTCAAAACTTCAGGCAGTCATTGCCAACAAAAGGTTTTCAACCAAATACTAAAAATGAACATTTTATTTAAAATTATTGAATCTGTCCAATTACTTTTGGTCCCTTTAAAAACAGGGTGGCACATGTTAAGGAGCTGAAACTCCTAAACCCTTCATCCAATTTTAATGTGGATACCCTCAAATGAAAGCTGAAAGTCGGAACTTCAACTGCATCTGAATTGTTTTGTTTAAAATTCATTGTGGTAATGTCTATAACCAAAATTAGAAAAATGTTGTCTCTGTCCAAATATATATGGATGTAACTGTATGTGCTGTATATATGCAGCATGTCTCTGTATGTATGTGCTCCGTGTATGCTTCTCAGTATGTATGTGTTCTATGTATATAGCATGTCTCAGTGTGTGTGTGTATGTATATGCACTAGATATATATATGCATTCATATATGTATACATATGGTGTATAAATATATAGTGTATGCATGCGCTCTGTGTATACACATCTGTGTATGTGCTCTGTGTACATAGCATGTCTGTATGTTTTTGATCTCTGTATGTGCTTTATATGCAACATGCGTTCATACGTATACATGGGCTCTGTGTATACATATTTCTGCATGTATGTGCTCTGTGTATGCAGCATATCTCTATGTATGTGTGCTGTGTATACCCATGTGCATGCTATGTGTATATACATATTTTTGGCACTGTGTGTATGTAGCATCCACATTTATAAATACTGGCAGTGCAGACGAGTGTTCAAATGTATAAACAGGTCTACAATTGGGTGATTGAATTGTTCTGAAGCAAAAATCATTGTTCTCGGAAGCATGCCGCCTGGTGTTTCCAGGAGATGTGCAGCTGATAACATTATGCTGTATGAGGACAGATTGTGCTACTAGTTCTGTGCCCATCATTCTTCATCGACTTTTGTAAAAAGGCCGGTAAACGAACACCAAAGGAATTGAATACTGTCTATCGCTCAAGTTTTACAGGCTGAACTCAGCTCATGTAAATGCAGCCTAAATTTTGTGTATGATGGTGCAATATGTTAGCATTGGGGTCCTGCTTTAAACTTTTGTCCAAGGCCCCACTTTATTTAAAACTGGCTCTGCTTATTAACACCGATGTAAAAATAAAATACTGATTTGTGGGCTATATGACTGTTAAATAACCTGTACATGCAAGTTCCTAAAATATAAATCCAATGTTATTTGAGCCATTATACAGATGTGTGCAAGAAGCTGAATACTGCAGCCACAAGATCAGGGTGTTTGTCCCGTCTGTAGTGTACGCGAGTCCATGTAAAAACTAATCCTAAAACTGCCAGGAGTCGCACAAAATGTCAGCCATACTCCAAACCACTGCAGCCAAGGTGAGTGTGCCTCAGCTATACTCCGACAGGTTGATCACATGTTGGTGCACATGGTCTTCAGTAAATAAAGGTCATATAAGTGGTGTGACTTTGTAATTACATTCCCCGATTATAGTTCTAAACTCATGTAAAAAGGTTACACTCTTACTTCTGTAGCCTATTTATGTAACGCAATCAACCTGAGTTGGATGTGAACCAGTGCTGGGCTCCTGCAATGATCAGCTCATATTTATATTCTAGGGATTTTCTGCTGAAAATAAGAATACGATAATATTGCGACCCAGCTCCTCTGGTGGAGATAATAGACGGTTGAAGTCTTACCTGAGTCAACGAGACTGCATAACAGCCCCATGCAATTGTATTTCACCTCTGGTCCCTTAGATTCATCTTGCAAAACTTTGTGCAGGATTGTCACCAACTCCGACTCTTTGAAGACTTCTTCGACAACCTCTGAAATTATAATGAGGACCATTATGTCATCTCATAAACTACTACTTTTACATTAATGATGTTGTAGGGCCTCCACTGTATTAGTTGAGGATGATGGTGTTTGTTGGCATCGCCATTCTTAGAAAAGCATGAGATAATAAAAGCGTTTGATGATGATGAATCTCGTTACCTCCAGTATGCTCGCATTACATTCCCGAACCTTCTATAAATCACCTACTCGATAATGAATTTTCTGTCAAGCCTTCGTATTTCATTATGCAATGTTCTGTGCCCCTCTAATATAATAGGTTTGTTTTGTGATTGCAGCATTTTACGTTACCAAGGTTGATGGCAGAAGCGATGGCTAATGCGATGAGGGCTTCATTTTGCATAATGGCGTGCTCGCTGGTTGTCATGGATACCAGATGCTTCACACCTTTGGCCTTTTCAATAGCCTTGACTACATCCTGTGCATAACAACCAAAAGAGAACATTTTAAATGGAATAACCTTGGTGGAAGTCATAATCGCATAAAGTACATTCTAGAACTTATTCAGGCTTCTGACAGTCTATCAAGTACTTCTCTGATATCATTCATTCTGAAATCTTGCCAAAGTGAGAATCCTCAGCTATACAACGATTGGTATCTCATAATCTCATACATAACTGTGATTACTGAAGTTAGGACCATGCTCCTTTCCTCAAGTTACACCCTTATGTTCCGTTTCCTACAGTTCTAGCAGAGTGGAAGGGATTTATAGACATCTCATGCCCACTGTGCTTCTTTTTAAAGCTGCGTAAACTGACCTGTGGCGCATTTTTCACTGCATATTCTCTTACCGGTATGCTGAGTTTTCTGTGCAGATTTTCCCTATAGACTTGCATTAGGAGCGGAAATTCCACAGGTAAAAGACGCACATGTTTTTAAAATGCAATGGTGGAAACGGATCAAAAACGCATGTAAGTGCAAGGCAAAATAAGTATTTGATACACTGTCAATTTTGCAAGTTTCCCCACCTACAAAGAAGGGAAAGGTCTGAAACTTTTATCATAGGTACACTTCAACTGTGAGAAACAGAACCGTAAAAAAAAAAAAAAAAACCTGAAAATGACATTGTATGATTTTTAAATAATTACATTGCATTTTATCGCAGTAAATTATTATTTGATCACCTACCAACCAGCAAATATTCTGGCTCTCACAGATTTGTTACATTTATTTTTAAGAAGCCATCTTAGGCCTCTTTCACACATCAGTTTTTTGCCGTCAGTCACAATCCGTTGGCTCGACGGATCCATCGCAGATTGTGAAAAACTGATTGTGAAAAACGGATTTGTTTTTTCGACAGATCCAACTAGCGTATCTGGCTAATTGGATCCTAAATAAATCGGAGCATGCTCAGTTAGGAAAAAAAAAACGGAATCTGTTGCCGGATTCAGCCATGTGACGGATCCAGCGCCCATAGGCTTCCATTCGAGCAAATGACCAACAGCGACGGATCCGTCGCTCTCTGATTTTTCGACGTACACTAAAAACGTTATTTTGTCCGTCATCTCTGGCCGCCAGACAAACAATTTTTGACAGATCCGGCAAACAACGGATGAATCGTGAGGCCATCCATTGCAATCTGTCGCTAATACAAGTCTATGAAAAAAAAAACGGATCCGGCGGCATCAGTCGCCGGATTCGTTTTTTTTTTTCAAACTTCAACGGAATGCGATGGATAGCAAAAACTGATGTGTGAAAGGGGCCATAGTCTGCAGTCATTGCCTGTATTAATTGCACCTGTGTGAACTTGTCACATGTACAAAAGACACCTGTCCACACACTCAATTAATCAAACTCCAACCTCTCTACCATGGCCAGGACCAAAGAGTTGTCTAATAGCATGAAGGACAAAATTATAGACCTGCACAGAGTTGAGATGGGCTACAGGACAATAAGCAAGCAGGTGAGAAGGGAACAACTGTTAGCACAATTATTAGAAAATGAAAGGAACAAGAGGAGTGTCATTCTTCCTCGGTCTGGGTATCCATGTAAGATCTCGCATCGTGGGGTAAGGATGATTCTGAGAAAGGTCAGCAATCAGCCCAGAACTACAAGGGAGGACCTGTTCAATGACCTGAGAAGTATAGATATAAAGAACCCGGCACTCAACTTGAATTAAACTTGAGGTTTTTTATTCCGTAGTACGAAAAAACGTTTCGGCCTAGTGTGGCCTTCGGTGAGACCCGGGCTTTCACGCCGACAGCGGTGGACACCACGTCAGGATCCGGCCACTCTCAGGTCACAGCTGCGCTATATCTATTTAAGCGGACCACCATTAAGTGATAACCCACGGATCTATCACACATACTGAGGTTATTCTCAGTCATCCTTCAGTACGTAACTGACAAAGGCCACACTAGGCTGAAACGTTTTTTCATACTGCGGAATAAAAAACCTCAAGTTTAATTCAAGTTGAGTGCCGGGTTCTTTATATCTATATGCATATGGTTTGGGAACCTACCCGTGCACCCTAGTAGCTGTGCTCACGTCTTTTGACTGACCTGAGGAGTAGACATGAGCGAACTTGTTTGGAAAACATTCGCCATTCTCAAATTCAGCACAAATGTAGCACATTCAGGTTTGTGTTCGATTTCCCGAGCAATTTTGCTCAAAATCGTCAAAATTCATTCACAGATCGGTATATGATCGTGTTTTCCACTAATGCTCTTTTTTTACTTTGTCTAGGATAGTGGCGATAGTGGTGTATGAGGAGTGAGGGGGGACGTGTTTTATGAGGGAAGGGAGTGTGTCTAGGTCACAGGGGAATGGCATTGTGTAATTTTTTTTTGTTCTGTAATAACTTAATGTGGGTACATTCCGGCAGCCAAACAGCGCAGAAACCACCCTCAACATCATGAAATAAGGTCTTCTGTGATTGACTGCCAAAGTCACATGTCCCTGTCCATATAAAAAGTGGACATTTTGTTTTGCTGGTGCCAATTTCTCAGTGTAAGGCTGCCGTCACACTATCAGTATTTGGTCAGTATTTTACATCAGTGTTTGTGTATTTGGTCAGTATTTTACATCAGTATTTGTAAGCCAAAACCAAGAGTGGAACAATTAGAGGAAAAGTATAATAGAAACATGTGCACCACTTCTGCATTTATCACCCACTCCTGGTTTTGGCTACAAATACTGATGTAAAATGCTGACCAAATACTGCTAGTGTGATGGCAGCCTCACAGCGCAGATTGGCCGCTGCTGCTGAAAGTGAACTTGTCAGTTACCAAGATAGGAACCTGCACTGCGTGAAATCGATCTTCCAGCATCTAACTAGATGGTTCTAAAACTAACTTCCAAGAGGCCCATTTGCTAATCCAAATTATTTGGGCAAAAACTTTGTTGCAGTGATGAAACAAGAGGCCCCATTTGCTTATCGCATTCACTAGGCCTAATATAGGTGTTCAGCCAGGAGGTCCAAATTGCTTATCCAAAATGTTTTGCATAAAACTGTGTTGTATTGAGGAATCAGGAAGCCCCATTTGCTCATCAAAATCATTAGGTATGAGTGTTGTTCAGGCACACTAAGAAAATAAATAGTGATTGTTCATTTACTGACAGGTGACTCAAAGATGTAGGCCTAAGGTTGTGAAACAGCAGGTTAAAAGAGGCAAAGGATACATGCAACATGAGTGGAAAAAGCAAGGTCACGGTGGAAGGGGGAATAGGCTTGATGTTCAAAGTGTACATGGCTTAAGTGTTAATGAAAGCTCAACTGAACAAACATTGTTTCGTCCTATCCAAAGACCACTGGCAGAATCTGTTACTGGATGGGCTACTCTACTCACTTTTTTTTGGCAGCCACACAGTGGTATGCCTCCAGTGAATGGCAAGCACTGCATCAAGTGGCCTCTCCTCTTCTTCCTCCACCTTAACATCACGCACAGTACAATCCTCATTAGGGTCACTTCTGTCCTTCTATCTGTCTGTCACGGATATTCATTGGTAGCGGCCTCTGTCGGTCATGGAAATCCAAGTCGCTGATTGGTCACGGCAAAACAGCCACGACCAATCAGCGACGGGCACAGTCCGGAAGAAAATGGCCGCTCCTTACTCCCCGCAGTCAGTGCCCAGCGTCCGCATACTCCCCTCTGGTCACCGCTCACACAGGGTTAATGCCGGCAGTAACAGACCGCGATATGCCGCGGGTAACGCACTCCGTTACCACCGCTATTAACCCTGTGTGTCCCCAACTTTTTACTATTGATGCTGCCTATACGGCATCAATAGTAAAAAAATGTAATGTTAAAAATAATAAAAAAAACCAAAAAACCTGCTATACTGACCCTCCGTAGTCCGCCGAACCGCCTGCCGCCATCTTCCGTTCCCAGCGATGCATTGCGAAATTAGCCAGAAGACTTAGTGGTCTCGCGAGACCGCTAAGTCATCTGGGTAATTTCGCAATGCATCCTGGGAACGGAAGATGGCGGCAGCCGCGCACTCATCGCCTGCGCCAGAGCCTCGCTGGACTCGATCCCGGCGGGTGAGTATATAACAGGGATATGGTGCCCACACTGCTGTATACTGCGTGGGCTGTGTTAGATACCGCGTGGCTGCTATATACTGCATAGACAGTGTTATATACTATGTAGGCTGTGTGATATACTCCGTGGGCTGTGCTAGATATTACGTGGCCACTGTTATATACTGTGTGGGCAGTGTTATATACTACGTGACTGGGCAATATACTACGTGGCTCTGTGCTGTATACTACGTCGCTGGGCAATATACTATGTTGGCTCTGTGCTGTATGCTACGTGGCTCTGTGTTGTATACTACGTCGCTGGGCAGTATACTACGTGGCTCTGTGCTGTATACTACGTGGCTCTGTGCTGTATACTACGTCGCTGGGCAATATACTACGTGACTGGGCAATATACTACGTGGCTGGGCAATATACTATGTAGCTGGGCAATATACTACGTGTCTGTGCTGTATACTTCGTGGCTCTGTGCTGTATACTACGTCGCTGGGCAATATACTACGTGGCTGGGCAATATACTACGTGACTGGGCAATATACTACATGGCTGGGCAATATACTACATGGCTGGGCAATATACTACGTGGCTGGGCAATATACTACGTGGCTGGGCAATATACTACGTAGCTGGGCAATATACTACGTGGCTGGGCAATATACTATGTGGGCTGTGCAATATACTACGTGGACATGCATATTCTAGAATACCCGATGCGTTAGAATCGGGCAAACATCTAGTTAAGCAGATAAAAGTCCTGGAGTTGATTTGAGGTGTGGTGTTTGCATTTGGAAGGTTTTGCTGTGAAGTAAACATGCAATCAAAGGAGCTCTCCATGCAGGTGAAACAAGCCATCCTTAAGCTGCGAAAACAGAAAAAACCCATCCGAGAAATTGCTACAATATTAGGAGTGGCAAAATCTACAGTTTGGTACATCCTGAGAAAGAAATAAAGCACTGGTGAACTCATCAATGCAAAAAGACCTGGGCGCCCACAGAAGACAACAGTGGTGGATGATCGCAGAATAATCTCCATGGTGAAGAGAAACCCCTTCACAACAGCCAACCAAGTGACCAACACTCTCCAGGAGGTAGGCGTATCAATATCCAAATCTACCATAAAGGGAAGACTGCATGAAAGTAAATACAGAGGGTTCACTGCACGGTGCGAGCCACTCATAAGCATCAAGAAGAAAAAGGCGAGACAAGACTTTGCTAAAAAACATCTAAAAAAAAGCCAGCACAGTTCTGAAAGAACATTCTTTGGACAGATGAAACCAAGATCAACCTCATTCATGGAAGGATTGACAGGTAAGTTTCCCCTTTTGTAAATAAGGTTTGTGGAGGGCGTTTGCTAGGCTGCTACGGAACTGAACACATTCCGGATACCACGAGGAATGAACCTGCACCTGTCGGTGCTGGTTAGGGCAGGACAATTACCCGTGTGCTCCAGAGAGTGGGTATGCACCTCCCGGTGCTGACAGCAGTGAACAGAGGGTTACCGCTGATCCATGCAGAGCCAGGGTACCCTGCTGAAGGAGTGTGTTACACTTTGAAACGTGTCGGTTAGTTGACTTCAACGAGGCTCCGTAGGCCAGTGACGTCACTCACTACTTGTCAGTGTCGGCCATTCTTCCGTGTAACCAGGGACACAACTGGCCGGGGCGTCTGTGGCTCTGCACGGAACAGTGGTAACCCTCTGTCCACTGCTGTCAGCACCGGGAGGTGCGTGCCCACTCTGTGGAGCACAGAGGTATTTGTCCTGCCCTAGCCAGCACCGACAGGTGCAGGTTCATTCTTCGTGGTATCCGGAATGTGTTCAGTTCCGTAGCAGTCTAGCAAACGCCCTCCACAAACCTTATTTACACAAGGGGAAACCTACCTGTCAATCCTTCCACGAATGAGGCTCACTTGGAATTTAGGAGTTATGTAAACCCGCAAACAGGCATCTATTAGATTTATATCTATATTGTATATCAGAATTAAAGTATATATAGGCGCAATATAAGTTGAGAAAAAAATGTACAAAGCCAATCCAGAATATCAAAGGATAATAACCAATTATATATGTATATATTTATGAGATAATGGAATATGGCCAATACACAAAAGAAAGAGTGGCAGACCACTCGGGATATATGGCAAAACACTACAAAAGAGAACCCAAAGTAATATAGACCTCTATAATAAAGTATTAAGGACAAATAAATATAAAATAAGCCTTTATTAAAACATATTTGGCAATGGCACCAACAGTGTGCCTGTATTTGGAGTTAAAAAATATATATATATGTATACAAGAGTATATATTACGGACGGACTACAAATAATAAAATAACATATACTGTCTGAAAACACAATGTGGCTATCGCCAGAGTCTACCAGGATTGGTATGTATGTGCAACCTTGTAAAAAAAGTGCATAGTGCCAAGTAAATAGCAGAAAATTACATCTCCATAATATTAAGATCGAATGCAGAGAAATAATTAAAAAAAAGTGCAAACATGTCAAAAATAAAATGTTATAAAAAATATATGCCAAATATATAAGTGTAAACAAATATGTGAAAAACTGTGAGCACAAAAAATAAAATAATATAAAAAATGAAAAAGTATGTGAAAAAATGTGTTGGGGCCTGATGTAGACAATAAAAAAAATATAAGTGTACCGTGTGAGTAAGGTATACCTAGGTACAAAATATATACCTAAGTACTAGGTGACTGAGTATAATTGTATGAGCAAAAAAGGGTGGAAGGGGCATTGTGCATAAATAGAAAGCTATTCAAAATGGCTATATACAGGTGCACTATATGGCTATATGCAGGTGCCCTATATGGTAAGGTATACCTAGGTACAAAATATACCAACACAAATATAAGGTGACTCAGTATAATTGTTTAAACTGAAAAAAGGGGGAAGACAGTGTGCCTAAGATTGAGTGTGCATAGATAGAGAGCTGTTCAGTATATATGCAGGTGCACTGTATAGTTATATGTAGGTACACTGTATAGCAAGATATGTCTAAGTGCACATAAGGGCACACAATAGCACGTTCTATTATAACAGGTCACGGACGTAATGTGAGCATCACCATGACCGATATATCACAGGGGGTAAAGCCCGGCGCACAAAGGGTTTTGCATGAGACAAAGAAGTAAAATAAGAAGGGATAAATATACCTATCTGAGTCCGTCCCTCCAGAATACAGAGCACCCCGACGCGCGTTTCGGACGCTAATCCTTCGTCAGGGGAATCTCTTTTGTAGTGTTTTGCCAGGCGCAATATAAGGAGGGGCTGCTCATTTATCATTATTTATAGACCAACTTGGTTGACACACATACTGATGGTGTGCACCAGGTGGTTTATATGACAGCAGGTACGGTAGTACTGGAAATTTTTCTCCAGGCACTTGTAGCACGGTATTTCTCATTATTAATCTGGTTTACCTATTATTTTTGGGCAGAAAAGGCACAGCGTTTGTCTGATTTACCAGCAGCACTTGTGTGCTTTAAAGTTGTAGCGCCAGTGTATTTTATAAAGTTTTATCTAAGACTCTGTACTGCTGTCTTTCCTGTGACCCTTGCGTTACATTCATCTTGGCCAAAAAAGAGTAATGGTTGTTCACCCTGCTAGTCCCACGCTACAAGGAGAACCTTACATCCCTCCTTCCTGAGGCAGAGAGGTCTACTAAAATGGTGCTATAGCATAAGGCCATTGTGAAAAATATGTTGGAAAAATTCCCATCAAACAGTGCTAGTGACAGGGGGCAAGGTTCCTTGCCCAGCCAAGGAGGAAAGGCCAGGGAGACGCACAGCAGAGGCAGGGGTACACTGTCAAAGGCCTGGGCCAATTTCATGACACCATTCCAGCGTCCAGGCTCTGATTACCGGGTATTTTTGACAAGGAGAGAAAGGTTTTTAAAGATTTGTCAAGCAATACCTGGCCGTCAAAACCAGCAAACTCCCTAATTCCTCTGCGACCTTCAGCTATTGGGTCTCAAAGCTGGACACCTTGCATGAGCAGTCCCTCTATGCCTTGGAGATTCTGTGCTGCCCTGCCATTGATGTCTTGTCTGAGCGGGTTTTTAGTGACCCCAGAGGAAGGGGGTAAAAAGAGACAAAGCTTTCACCTGTTAACAGAAAGTGCTGACAGGCTCATTCTGATAAAAATGAACAACGCTTAGCACTATGTTCAGAGCCTTCATGAGTGTAGGAGCACTCATTTTCTTAATATTTTAATGAGGCTCTCCACTTGTTGCTTTAAGGGTCTGTCATTATAGTTTAGTTATCAATTTTTTAGTCATCATTTTTTAAAAATACTTTTGAAATTTTGCCTTATATACAAGTCATTATGCAGGAAAGAATGTTTAAAATTTTTTTCCTGTAAACTCCAATTTCTCATCAATTTTGAATGTTTTATTGTCAGTCCTTAAGGTGGAGTAAAAGTGTGATACCATTGCTCTCATCAGCGATCTGGGATTCAGATGCTTCCAGGGGTCTTCCCCATGCTGTTCTCCTTCCATTCAGAATTTTTTCTATCTACTTGTAGGGTCTGCCGTAAAAATGTTCGGATTTCCCATTGACTCCCATTATACTCGTTACTCAAAACAAGCATCCGACCATTAGGAATAGCTTGTTTTGAGCATCCGAGCATTTTAGTGCTCGCTCATCTCTAATAAATACATGTTCTATCAAACTATTCTATAGGAATGGTTAAATATATATATATTAGTGACATAAATGTGAAATTCCTGCCAAAAGCTAAAATGTGGGTTCTCTATCTTTCATCCATGGTGGGAAAAGCATTACATAGAACACAAACATCTTCCTCTATATTGTGATCCCCAGGAAAAGGACTGGGGGAGGAGGGGAATTCCTGTTGCTTTAATGAGTGGTAGTTCCAACATAGTTCTAAAATTTATCTCCAGTACATATAAATGGCCAGGATATCCTGTTTCAAGTCTTTATCAATAAGTATTTCCCTACTTGAGACTTGCTGTGTCGTAAAAGAGATGCCAAAAGACGATTTGCTTCTCCTCGAACTCCAACATGGTCCTTGGCGTCGCACCACTGCACAAGTCTCGTCAATAGATGGGAATCTTGACCCAGAATCCTAGCTGTATCCGCTTTCCATAAAAATAGAGGGATATTATGTTATTGCATGGTGTGACAAGGTTGGAATAACCAACTATCCAATGCTCAAAGTCTTCATACATAAAAAAAACTGCCCACCGGGAAGTATCTACGTTCTTTACATACCTCTCACAGTAAACTTCTTCTGAACCTCCTGTTTAAAAGCCACAAGTCATTATTGGACCTAGTTCATTTTTTTGTAGAGTTTTCTGTATCTTTTTTTTTGTTCCTTGATTGATATTACACTAGCTATTAATTGAGAACCCTGAGCATTATTTGTGCAACATTCAGGTGAGAGTAATATTGTACTCTGTATCGTGAATCACTGTAATTTATTTTTTTGGCATTTTAAAATGCTATTTCTTAAAGGAGTTCTGTATTAAAAGATATTGATTGCAACTAAGTTACGTTACCAGACACAACTCTTACATTATCTTACCACTGACTCTGCCAGACACAGTGAAGTATTAAAGAGAGATGACATCAATAACTTTAAGTATGGAACCTAATTACTTTTCTGAAGTCACCAGAAATAGTCATTCCCCAAAGAAGAGACTACACTCAAATTGTGAATTTTGTCACTAGGCTATGAATTTCTAGTTAAAACACAAAACAGCAGCAATTTTTCTGTTTTACCTTGGCCATCAGTCAACATCCTTAGAGTTCCCAGGAGCTTGAATTGAACAGGGGGCATTTCTGATCTTAACAACATCTGGATTCTGTCTGCCACCCCTTCTTCCAGCATTCTAACTTTGTTCATTACTAAGGATAAGATGCATCATAATAAAATGTTACAAATGTTGTTGATAAATTGATATAAAAACAGCTGTAAAACCAAAAAGATGTAAAATATATCCTTCTATTTCTTGTCATATACTTGTAGTATAGGTCAAATAATTAATGTTTTATACGTGTTTTCCACACAGCCAGAAAATAAATCTGAAGATAACCTTGTAAGTGTTAAAATGTGTGATTATTATGCTTTTTGGCATCTCACATCTCATTAGCTTCAATTTAACACTTCTTCTTAATAGGTACAGCGAAACATCTATAGATTGTACGCGTACAAAGAACGAGATGAGCAGAGGCGCTCACACAAGGTATACAAGGTAAATTTGTATAGGCTGCTTTTAAGCATGATGTACAATAAAATAGTATTAGCCCAAAACATCTTGAAAAATAATTTTATGCTAAAAAAAACACCCAAAAGTATTCAAAGAGTGATACCATTGTTGGCTAACCCAAACAATTATGTTATCCAATAAAGGTAGTATCACTCTGTGTATTTACACTGTTCTAAGTAGTATAATATACTGATGGTAGTAAGTCCTAGGGCTGGGTTCACATTAGCATATCTGTGCGCAACGTATGCCTGCGTATAGATCCGCATGCGTACATATGTTTAACATAGTGTACGCAGGGACATGCGTTGGCATCAGTTTGTATGCAGATGCGTCCGCATGTGTCGTTTCGCGGTGTCCGGCAAATGCAACATGTTGCATTTTTTGAGGTGTCAAATATGTGCAGGCATGTGCATACGGAAGAGGGCGTATAAACAACACATTAGTGTCTATGGGAACGCATTGGTACGCGAGGGCATGCGTTCGATGCGCTTGCGCACTTCGGACTGCGCATGTCCAGGAACCGATTGAGACACACCCATTGAGACACGCCCTCCTGGAAATATCAAATGCATGCGCATAAACCACACAAATGCAGGCAAAAATGCATACAAACGCATGCACATGCAGCTTTTTTTTGGTGTCATGCGTATGCTGGTGTGGATAGAAAACGCAGCGTAAGCATGCATTTAAATGCGTTTTGGCGCATGCAGATGATACACTGCGCACAAATATGCTAACGTGAACCTAGCCCAAGTCAGGATCGTTGGAAGTCCCAGAGGTCGGACACCACTAATTTTAGAGATATGCAATTACTTTAGAAGACGGGAATACTACTTTAACTTTATTTCTAGGTATGGATTTGAAACCCTGTATTTTAAAAAGTCCTAATTGTAAAAAATAGTTACAGGAGAGTTTTTTGAATATTTATAACAACAATTGTCCTTTTTACATAATGGCCCTTACATCAACACATGAAATCACCTTTGTATGGTGTCACCTTAGCAACAACATGACACATGACTAATCATAAAAGCATACATTTTTATTTGGAAAAATGATCTTAGAAAACAATTAAAATCACAAAAATATGTTTCTAAGAAAAAGGACTAGTGCTCTTAAACATAATAATGGTGTCACAGGTAAACAGTAGACATTTACCTTGTTGTGTTGTAAGTGAAACATCATAACAATGACTGGTTAAACCAGCATCAGAAATTTAGATCTTTATAAAAAAAATATTAATTATAAATAATGGTGTCAGGACTCAAACCCAGCAGCTTTTGTGCACAGGGTGGCAGCTCTTCCCTCTGAGCTATTCAGCTCTCTGGACAGTTTATTACTAACCCAGCACCTGTGTTGTTCCTGATTGTCTTCACCTTGAGTTTTAGCTCCACCCTGATTAAACACTCTACTTAAACCTGGCATTACACTTCCTTCTTTGTGAGATTATTGAGCTCTCGGCCTCTAGTCAAGCTTTCCTTTCACCTGCTGCTTCATTCCTAGATTATACTGCTGCTACCGTGTTCCAAACCCTCACTATTCCTGCCTACGCAACCTGCTGATCCTTTAGCTATATTGCTGCTCCTTGTACCAACCCCTAGCTAATAGGGCTATGCTACCTGCAGGTGCTGCCCTCAGTGGTTGCAGTACCACTGCTTCAACTCAGGCCAGTCCATAAAAATATTGCTTGTGCTTTGGGTGATTGACAAACTGATTAGAAAGTCTGATAAAGAGTAACTAGTTTTTTTTATGTTTAAGGTTTTTTAATTATGAGCAGATTGAGATTGAAAGATCTTGAAAGATGCAGTGGATTCCACATTTCTGGAGAAATCTATGTGCACAATGGGAAAAGGCCAACAATACTTGATGCTCATGATCTATGAGGTCTGAGGCAGCACTGCATTAACCCCTTAAGCCCCGAGGGTGGTTTGCACGTTAATGACCAGGCCAATTTTTACAATTCTGACCACTGTCCATTTATGAGGTTATAACTCTGGAACGCTTCAACGGATCTTGGCGATTCTGACAATGTTTTCTCGTGATATATTGTACTTCATGATAGTTTTAAAATTTCTTCAATATAATGTGCGTTTATTTGTGAAAAAAATGGAAATTTGGCGAAAATGTTGAAAATTTTGCAATTTTCCAACTTAGAATTTTTATGCCCTTAAATCACAGAGATATGTCACACAAAATAATTAATAAGTAGCATTTCCCACATGTCTACTTTACATCAGCACAATTTTGGAACCAACTTTTTTTTTTAGGGAGGTATAAGGGTTAAAATTTGATTAGCAATTTCTCATTTTTACAACACCAATATTTTTTAGGGACTACATGACATTTGAAGTCATTTTGAGGGGTCTATATGATAGAAAATAACCAAGTGTGACACCATTCTAAAAACTGAACCCCTCAAGGTGCTCAAAACCACATTCAAGAAGTTTATTAACCCTTCAGGTGTTTAACAGGAATTTTTGGAATGTTTAAATAAAAATGAACATTTAACTTTTTTTCATAAACAATTTACTTCAGCTCCAATTTGTTTTATTTTACCAAGGGTAACAGGAGAAAATGGACACCGAAAGCTGTTGTACAATTTGTCCTGAGTACGCTGATACCCCATATGTGGGGGTAAACCACTGTTTGGGCGCATGGCAGAGCTCGGAAGGGAAGGAGCGCCATTTGACATTTCAATGCAAAATTGACTGGAATTGAGATGGGACGCCATGTTGAATTTGGAGAGCCCCTGATGTGCCTAAATATTGAAACCCCCCACAAGTGACACCATTTTGGAAAGTAGACCCCCTAAGGAACTTATCTAGATGTGTGGTGAGCACTTTGACCCACCAAGTGCTTCACAGAAGTTTATAATGCAGAGCCGTAAAAATAAAAAAATCATATTTTTTCACAAAAATGATCTTTTCGCCCCCAATTTTTTATTTTCCCAAGGGTAAGAGAAGAAATTAGACCACAAAAGTTGTTGTGCAATTTGTCCTGAGTACGCCGATACCTCATATGTGGGGGTAAACCACTGTTTGGGCGCATAGCAGAGCTCGGAAGGGAAGGAGTGCCATTTGACTTTTCAATGCAAAATTGACTGGAATTAAGATGGCACGCCATGTTGCGTTTGGAGAGCCCCTGATGTGCCTAAATATTAAAACCCCCTACAAGTGACATGATTTTGGAAAGTAGACCCCCTAAGGAACTTATCTAGATGTGTGGTGAGCACTTTGACCCACCAAGTGCTTCACAGAAGTTTATAATGCAGAGCCGTAAAAATAAAAAATCATATTTTTTCACAAAAATGATCTTTTCGCCCCCAATTTTTTAATTTCCCAAGGGTAAGAGGAGAAATTAGACCACAAAAGTTGTTGTGCAATTTGTTCTGAGTACGCCGATATCCCACATGTGGGGGTAAACCACTGTTTGGGCGCATAGCAGAGCTCAGAAGGGAAGGAGCGCCATTTGACTTTTCAATGCAAAATTGACTGGGATTAAGATGGGACGCCATGTTGCGTTTGGAGAGCCCCTGATGTGCCTAAATATTGAAATCCCCTACAATTGACACCATTTTGGAAAGTAGACCCCCTAAGGAACTTATCTAGATGTGTGGTGAGCACTTTGACCCACCAAGTGCTTCACAGAAGTTTATAATGCAGAGCCGTAAAAATAAAAAATCATATTTTTTCACAAAAATGATCTTTTCGCCCCCAATTTTTTATTTTCCCAAGGGTAAGAGAAGAAATTGGACCCCAAAAGTTGTTGTGAAATTTGTCCTGAGTACGCTGATACCCAATATGTGGGGGTAAATGACTGTTTGGGTGTGTGGCAGAGCTCAGAAGGGAAGGAGCGCTGTTTTACTTTTCAATGCAAAACTGACTGGAATTGAGATGGGACACCATGTCGCGTTTGGAGAGCCCCTGATGTACCTAAACATTAAAACCCCCCACAAGTGACAGCATTTTGGAAAGTATATATAATATGAAAATGCAAAAAATGTTTATTCAAAACACCACAACACAGCACATAAAAACATTTAAAAACACAGTATCCTGTATAAATCACCCACATATAGTTATATAAATCAGTAGGAAAAAACCAAATAGCTGTATCACAAATATCATGCAACGGACTCAATTAGGCACCAGGCATAGTACCTCAGATATCATGATGGCTAAATCAAGAGCCCCAATAAATGTAATCAATCACAGTAGCGAAGACCCCCCTAAAATAGAGTCTGGATGAATAGATAAACGGCAATAAGGTATAAACCTATACAGACCTAGAGGGTGACATAACGTCAAGTAGTCAGTCGATTTAGCTAAATAGCAGAGGAGCTGAGCCGTCACCCAAACCTCAACCAACCATGAGGTCCTACATGAAAATCCAAGTCAGATGTCCGGCATGTGGATACAGAGAAATCGGGTGATAAGAAGACACCCCACGCGTCTTGTTTCTCTCTGGGCTACGGACTGTATGCTAGAAGGGGGTTTTATTGCCCTGGGGTCGTAAATTCCAGGCTCAGAGGAACGTCCCTCACCCCTCCCACCTTCACTAGTCAGAACTGGTAAAGTGGCTCCAAAATTCATGAAAGATCCTTTGTTTGGTTTTGGTACGATATTATGCACCATGTTTAAGCTAGGAACATGAAAATATATATTCATAGTCTCACTCGGTGTATCTACACCTCCCATGAAACTCGGGTTTCTAACTCCATCTGGTAAAGAAGTAGGGTTTTCTCTGTAAATATGTATCCCAGATAGGACATATTTGATCTCATTAGAATGCTCACGTTAATCCGAGATGAATGATAGGTTTGGTCTGACTCTGACATGTTTTGTAGTGAAGTTATAGAAATCAGAGAGAATAGTTTAAAGTTTAGGCAGAATGTAGAGAGGGGAGGGTCTGGATAAGCCAGCCCTTCTGTGATGTCAAAGCCTTAAGGTATTAAGTTTGTGGCAGGCTCCCCAGCTGTCTCTTCTGCTGATGTGGCTTGCTGCTTGATTTCTTGTCTTGTCCTGGAAGAGCCCTGCTCACGTCCAAATGAGCTGTGACGTATGGGAAAAACTGCCCTAGCCTGGTTGCCTGTCATGCTTTGAACATGTAAGTGTTGCTTTTTCTCATTTATTCCCATTTATGTTATAATTACCCTTGTACATATTTGCAATTGTCTCATTTGTAACATCTTTATAAACAATTTTTGATAAAGCACTGCCTAATTATTTTTAATGGGATATACTATTATATGTTAGTTCTTCTCCATGCTCTAAAAACCGTACCCTAAGTCTTCTGAAGTGAAATACGCTACTGTTATTGTTGTGTTGGGTTAGCTTCGGACCCGTTTAATCGAAGCTGGTGGCAGTGATACCGATAGTGTGCAGACTTTTGGGTGATGCTGAAGCGGCTGCGGGGTTAATAATTATTGTTCCTGCCTGAGTGGGAGTAGTTATCGCGTCGCTGCAGCGTGCCCAATAGCCAGTACATAGCAGACAGCATTTCTGGCGACTAATTACCCAGGGTGCAGTACCTAATCTGACCTGAGAGTAAGGGGGCGCCAGAGAACTGCAAGTGTTAAGTGGAACTGTAAGCGGGATATACATAAATCCCTGCAGTTCGTGGTATATTGAAAGCAGTGGGATACCTAGAATAAGCCCCTGCTGTAAGCAAGAGGTCAATAGCCTTGTGTGTGGTTTTTCATCACATCGTGGAGTGGAGGGATAACTAAGATAAGCCCCCCTGCACATGTGATAGCCGTCTGTTGGCCTAAAGTCACCTCAATCCGTGACGTAGGGGTGACGGTCACGGTGTGAATCCTGACCCATTGGTGACAGCGGTCAGGGGAATCGTGACACTAACTTTAGCCCCAACGTTAACCCTGACTTTAACTCCAACCCTAGCCCCAAACCTAGCCCTAACCCTACCCCTAACCCTAACCACACCCCTAACCCTGACACCCCCCTAACTCTAATCCAAACCCTAATCCCAACTGTAAATGTAATCCAAACTCTAACCCTAACTTTAGCCCCAACCCTAACCCTAACTTTAGCCCCAACCCTAACCCTAACTTTAGCTCCAACCCTAACCATAACTTTAGCCCCAACATTAACCCTGACTTTAGCTCCAACCCTAGCCTTAACCCTAACCCTAGCCCTAACCCTAACCCTAGCACTAACCCTAACGGGAAAATGGAAATAAATACATTTTTAAAATTTTTTATTATTTTTCGCTAACTAAGGGGGTGATGAAGGGGGGTTTGATTTTTTTTTTATAGCGTTTTTTATACCTGATTTTTATGATTGGCAGCTGTCACACACTAAAAGACGCTTTTTATAGCAAAAAAGTTTTTGCGTCTCCACATTTTGAGACCTATAATTTTTCCATATTTTGGTCCACAGAGACATGTGAAGTCTTGTTTTTTGCAGGACGAGTTGACGTTTTTATTGGTAACATTTTCGGGCACGTGACATTTTTTGATCGCTTTTTATTCCGATTTTTGTGAGGCAGAATGACCAAAAACCAGCTATTCGTGAATTTATTTTGGGGGAGGCGTTTATACCGTTCCGCGTTTGGTAAAATTGATAAAGCAGTTTTATTCTTCAGGTCAGGACATTTACAGCGATACCTGTTATGGTCTGGTGATTAAGGAGCGACATGCGACTAGCTCTGAACAGGTGGTAACTATACTGACCGCAGTCCCTAAGCTCGACACAACACTAGAAGTAGCCGTGGAATGCTCCTAACTCTGCCTAGGCATCTCATCACAGCCTAAGAGCTAACTACCCCTAAAGATAAAAGCAAGAAAACTATCTTGCCTCAGAGAAAATCCCCAAAGGATAGATTAGCCCCCCACAAGTAATGACTGTGAGAGGAGAAGGAAATGACATACGTAGTATGAAACAAGATTAAGCACAGGAGGCCACTGCTAGCTAGATAGAAATAGTACAGGACAGAACGCTGTGCGGTCAGTAATAAAAACTAGAAAAAGTCCACCGCAGAGCAATGACTCCAGGCAGGAACAATTGACAACAGACATTGAATGAGGGATAAGGCCAGACTAATATAGCCGAGCCAGAAAGACGATCAGTGAAAACAGCTGCTGAAGCTAAATCCAAGAAGCAGCCATACCACTCAAAACCACAGGAGGGAGCCCAAGAGCAGAACTCACAAAAATGCTACTTACAACCACCGGAGGGAGCCCAAGAGCGGAATTCACAACAGATACCCCATTTATATCATTTTTTTATGTTTTGGCGCTTTTATACGATAAAAACTATTTTATAGAAAAAATAATTATTTTGGCATCGCTTTATTCTCAGGACTATAACTTTTTTATTTTTTTGCTGATGATGCTGTATGGCAGCTCATTTTTTGTGGGACAAGATGACATTTTCAGCGGTACCATGGTTATTTATATCCGTCTTTTTGATCACGTGTTATTCCACTTTTTGTTCGGCGGTATGATAATAAAGCGTTGTTTTTTGCCTTGTTTTTCTTTTCTTACGGTGTTCACGGAAGGGGTTAACTAGTGGGCCAGTTTTATAGATTGGGTCATTACGGATGCGGCGATACTAAATATGTGTACTTTTATTGTTTTTTTTTTTAATTTAGATAAAGAAATGTATTTATGGGAATAATATTTTTTTTTCTTTATTTAGGAATTTTTATTTTTTTTAATACATGTGGAAATTTTTTTTTTTTTTTACTTTTTGACTTTGCCCCAGGGGGGGGACATCACAGATCACTGATCTGACAGTTTGCTCAGCACTCTGTCAGATCAGTGATCTGACTTACAGGGCTGCAGGCTTACCAAGCGCCTGCTCTGAGCAGGCACTTGGTAAGCCACCTCCCTCCCTGCAGGACTCGGATGCCGCGGCCATTTTGAATCCGGGCCTGGAGCAGGGAGGGAGGTAAGGGGGTTGCTGCGGGGGTCTCAGGGAAGCCCGCAGGGAGCCCCCTCCCTGCACGATGCTTCCTTATACCGCCGGCACATCGCAATCATGTTTGATCGCGGTGTGCCGGGGGTTAATGTGTCAGGGGCGGTCCGTGACCGCTCCTGGCACATAGTGCCGGATATCAGCTGCGATAGGCAGCTGACACCCGGCCGCGATCGGCCGCGCTCCCCCCCGTGAACGCGGCCGATCGCATATGACGTACTATCCCGTCACTGGGAATTAAGTCCCAGGGCACCTTGATGGGATAGTACGTCATATGGGATTAAGGGGTTAAAAACAGGAATGTATCCATTGTGCAAATCACTGCATCGCCTCAGGAATATTTCCAGAAATCATTATCTGTGAACACAGTTCGTGTCCGCCATGCAATCCTCAAATGCTAGTAAAACTCCATAATGCATAGAAGAAGCCTTACATTAACACAATCCAGAAATGCTGCCGTCCTCTATGGGCCAGTACTCTTTTATACTAGACTTAAGAAAAATGATAAACTGTTCTGTGGGAAGAGGAATCAAAATGTGACATTTTTTATGCAAGCCATAAAAGCTGCTGTGTCCTGTGGAATCAAGAGCAGGACCATCCAGCTTCTGATTCGGCACAATCACATTAGTGCCTATGGCATGGGCATCTTACACATCCTTGAAGGCACTATCATTGCTGAGCATTATATAGGGGTTATACAATAACATATGCTCCATTCAGACAACGTCTATCAGGGAAACCTTGCTTATTTCAGCAAGACAATGTAATAATAATAATAATCTTTATTTTTATATAGCGCTAACATATTCCGCAGCGCTTTACAGTTTTGCACACATTATCATCGCTGTCCCCGATGGGGCTCACAATCTAGAATCACCATCAGTATGTATTTGGAATGTGGGAGGAAACCGGAGTGCCCGGAGGAAACCCACGCAAACACAGAGAGAACATACAAACTCTTTGCAGATGTTGTCCTGGGTGAGACTCATACTGCATCCATTACAACAGCAGGGCTCCGCAGAAGAAGAGTACAGTGATGAACCGTTCATCTGCAGTCGCCAAAACATTTGGTGCATTATCCAAGAAATAATCCAGCAAAGACTTTGGAGTGTGGAGCTGCAACAATCCTACATCAGACAAGAATAGGAGAACATTCCTTTCCCAAAACTACGGTAACTGTATCCTCACTTGCCAGAGATTTACAGACTGTTATAAAAAAGAAGGGGCAATGCTGCACATTGGAAGACATAGCTGTCTTGCTGCTATCAGTTTCTAAATTAATTAATTTTTTAAAAATTTTTTCTAATTAAATAGAAAAATATCCAATGTTCAACTTCTGATCTGTGATCTATGCTTTGCTGTAAATTAAAAGATGGGAATAAAAGATTTACAACTTTTTGGGAATTGGGGTTGTGTATTTCTCACACATAAGGAATTAATAAATTATTATTATTATTATTTATTTATATAGCACCATTGATTCCATGGTGCTGTACATGAGAATAAATGCATGTTAACAAGTTATACTGTATGTACCCCAAAGTAATGTATTGAGAAATACAATTCATCAAGATAAAAAGCAAGCCATCGTTCAATTTTGTTACTTAAAAAATAAAAAAAAGTAATTGTTCCTAGAACGCAACAATAACAGTCAAAATAAACAAAATTGTTCAGCTGAAATGCCATATCTGACTTTGTCAGGAAGCGGTAAGACCCCTTTTTTTTTTGTTATTCTACTTTGTTTGTCTCCACAACCTATAATTCAACTCTAGATATGAAAGACTACTTGACCATTAATTCAGAGATGTTAGTCTAAAAGTATAGCGTTACAGCAAAAATTTAAATGGCCACTTTGACTTGTCCTTTGAGTTAGCGCCCTGTAAAATCTCAGTGTATTTGCACCTGTTCACAGGCATCAGACTTTACGATCACAGCAACTCTGGTTAAGGTGAAGTGTCTCCCAACCAGGTGCTTTGATCATTGACCAGGTGAACTGCATTGTCAATAGTAATAATAATAATTTTTATTTATATAGCGCCAACATATTCCGCAGCACTTTACAATTAAGCAGGGACATGTACAAACAATAAATTTGGTACAAGTTAAGACAATTTAAACAGTGACATTAAGAGTAAGGTCCCTGCTCGCAAGCTTACAATCTACAAGGAAATGGGGGGACACAATAGGTGAAAAGTGATTGTTATTTCAGGTCTGGCAATTATAATAAATAGGGATTTTCATACAAAGCTGCATGATCCGGTCATCAGCCCGTGTGTTAAAGTGCAATAGTCAAGTATCAACTGCAGTTATCATGTGTATGGAGGGTGTGGAGACAGATGAATAGTAGGGTGCAGATTCAAAGTTAGTTTACTAAGTAGTTGATGTGGTAGGCTTGTATGAAGAGATGGGTCTTCAAAGCGCGCTTGAATAGGTCGGGGCTAGGTATCAGTCTAATCGTCTGGGGAAGTGCATTCCAGAGAGCTGGCGCAGCACGAGAAAAGTCTTGGAGACGGAGGTGTGAGGTTCGGATTACAGGGGATGTTAGTCTTAGGTCATTTGTAGAACGGAGGGCACATGTAGGGCGATAGATAGAGACGAGAGAGGAGATATAAGGCGGTGCAGAACTGTGGAGAGCTTTGTGGGTGAGAGAGATGAGTCTATACTGGACCCTGTAGCGAATGGGTAGCCAGTGTAATGACTGGCACAAGATGGAGGCATCGGTGATGCGGCTGGACAGAAATATGACTCTGGCTGCAGCATTCAAGATGGATTGGAGAGGAGAAAGTTTGGTAAGAGGGAGACCGATCAGAAGAGAGTTGCACTAGTCCATACTGGAATGAATAAGAGCGACAGTAAGAGTCTTAGCAGTTTCAACGGTGAGAAAAGGTCGGATTCTGGAGATGTTTTTAAGATGCGGGTGACAAGAGCGAGTGAGTGATTGGATATAGGGAGTAAAGGAAAGTTTGGTGCCGAATATGACCCCAAGACAGCGGGCATGCTGCTTGCGAGTTATGGTTGAATCCCCTCCAGGGTAATTTCGATGTTGGGTAGAGTGAGGTTAGTAGAAGGGAGAAACACAAGAAGTTCCGTTTTGGAGAGATTTAGTTTCAGGTAGAGGGAGGACATGATGTTAGAGACAGCAGACAGACAATCCTTGGTATTTTGAATTAGGGTAGGGGTGATGTCGGGGGAGGAATTGTATAATTGGGTGTCATCAGCATAGAGATGATACTGTATCAGACACAATACACTATATGTGAATTACAGCACGATATACAATAACATTCAGCAGGGCTGTGTGTAATAAAAATACGATCCTTAATAATTAAAATGCTATCCCAATGCCTGTTACAGGGGCTGCTCAAGGGCGCTGACATGACACATTTAGAATGTAGCACTGCCAGCATAATTTTCCAGCATGTCCAGGGGCTGTGTTAGTTGTGATAGCCAGCTACGTGTCCCGGTGTGATTAACAGATAAAATAGCCACGCCCGGTGTGGTTAACTGATAAAATAGCCATAAGCACATGTGCACAAAGATAAAAAATACATTCTAGCTTAGTTAGCTAACAGCGTGATAGCTTAGTTAGCTAACCGCATAATGCTGACAAGTGCATCTTTGCCGAATCTGATAACATAGTAACATAGTAACATAGTTAGTAAGGCCGAAAAAAGACATTTGTCCATCCAGTTCAGCCTATATTCCATCATAATAAATCCCCAGATTTACGTCCTTCTACAGAACCTAATAATTGTATGATACAATATTGTTCTGCTCCAGGAAGACATCCAGGCCTCTCTTGAACCCCTCGACTGAGTTCGCCATCACCACCTCCTCAGGCAAGCAATTCCAGATTCTCACTGCCCTAACAGTAAAGAATCCTCTTCTATGTTGGTGGAAAAACCTTCTCTCCTCCAGACGCAAAGAATGCCCCCTTGTGCTCGTCACCTTCCTTGGTATCAACAAATCCTCAGCGAGATATTTGTATTGTCCCCTTATATACTTATACATGGTTACTAGATCGCCCCTCAGTCGTCTTTTTTCTAGACTAAATAATCCTAATTTCGCTAATCTATCTAGGTATTGTAGTTCTCCCATCCCCTTTATTAATTTTGTTGCCCTCCTTTGTACTCTCTCTAGTTCCATTATATCCTTCCTGAGCACCGGTGCCCAAAACTGGACACAGTACTCCATGTGCGGTCTAACTAGGGATTTGTACAGAGGCAGTATAATGCTCTCATCATGTGTATCCAGACATCTTTTAATGCACCCCATGATCCTGTTTGCCTTGGCATCTGCTGCCTGGCACTGGCCGCTCCAGGTAAGTTTATCATTAACTAGGATCCCCAAGTCCTTCTCCCTGTCAGATTTACCCAGTGATTTCCCGTTCAGTGTGTAATGGTGATATTGATTCCTTCTTCCCATGTGTATAACCTTACATTTATCATTGTTAAACCTCATCTGCCACCTTTCAGCCCAAGTTTCCAACCTATCCAGAACCATCTGTAGCAGAATACTATCTTCTCTTGTATTAACTGCTTTACATAGTTTTGTATCATCTGCAAATATCGATATTTTACTGTGTAAACCTTCTACCAGATCATTAATGAATATGTTGAAGATAACTAAGCCAGTTACTAACCCATTTACACACATTTTCCCCCAGGCCAAGCATTCTCATTTTGTGCACCAATCTCTCGTGCGGCACGGTATCAAACGCTTTGGAAAAATCGAGATATACCACGTCCAATGACTCACCGTTGTCCAGCCTATAGCTTACCTCTTCATAAAAACTGATTAGATTGGTTTGACAGGAGCGATTTCTCATAAACCCATGCTGATATGGAGTTAAACAGTTATTCTCATTGAGATAATCCAGAATAACATCCCTCAGAAACCCTTCAAATATTTTACCAACAATAGAGGTTAGACTTACTGGCCTATAATTTCCAGGTTCACTTTTAGAGCCCTTTTTGAATATTGGCACCACATTTGCTATGCGCCAGTCCTGCGGAACAGACCCCGTCGCTATAGAGTCCCTAAAAATAAGAAATAATGGTTTATCTATTACATTACTTAGTTCTCTTAGTACTCGTGGGTGTATGCCATATGCCATCCGGACCCGGAGATTTATCTATTTTGACCTTATTTAGCCGGTTTCGCACGGTTTGAACAACGGTTTAAGCTTGAAAATTTTGATGACATAAAATCTGATACGATTCTATCATTATTCTGCAAGTCAGAAGTGAAGCACTGTAAAACCTTCTTGAATGTTAATCCTCACGCTAAATGGTGTAATACATGTATGCAATAATGACCACATACACTACTATACAAATCCTGGATTTGCGTGTTCTGGTAACAATAAGAGTCACAATTCTTGTTCAGGAATGTCACAAAATCGCGTGGAAAAATAATATTGTCCGCATGAAAGCCGTAACTATCAAAAAATATGCCCGTCTTATCATCGCAGAGTACGATTAATACCCAGTGGCGTCCAGCTTGATTCGCCGGGTCTGTATTCACGATATATGCCGCGGGCCTCTGAGTCACTCTTTCTTCCGGAAGCAAATCACACGGAAACACACCGGCGAATATGCGGTCTGTATAATTATCGGCCCGTACTACCGCTGTAAGCTGCAGACTGTCCATCGTTACTTAATTAAAATCGTACTAGATCTCACGCCTATTATTAATTTCCAGAATGGTGTGGTTGACTGCAAAAACAATAATATTTATCGTGTGGGGTGTCGCTAGCGCAAAGCGGACTTCAGCACGCAGGTTACCTGTTTTAATGAGCAAGAAATGGCCTCCAGGCTCTTGATCAGGCGAGAACTCAAAAGCAAATAGCGTGAATCCAGCCATAAATTCTTCACGATCTATCGCCATGGCACAATCAGCCTTTTGCTTGCCAGATAAGTCCAGTGGGTTTTTTGTATAAGAACCGCTGAAGGCCTCATTATCTACAAACCTCAATATAACAGTTTTTGGTATCTGGCCTAGGGAGAGGTTCTTATACAAAAAACCCACTGGACTTTCACCACTACCACGTCAACCACGCGGCATTATATCTGGATGGCCAGCCCAAGTTTCCAACCTATCCAGAACCATCTGTAGCAGAATACTATCTTCTCTTGTATTAACTGCTTTACATAGTTTTGTATCATCTGCAAATATCGATATTTTACTGTGTAAACCTTCTACCAGATCATTAATGAATATGTTGAAGATAACTAAGCCAGTTACTAACCCATTTACACACATTTTCCCCCAGGCCAAGCATTCTCATTTTGTGTACCAATCTCTCGTGCGGCACGGTATCAAACGCTTTGGAAAAATCGAGATATACCATGTCCAATGACTCACCGTTGTCCAGCCTATAGCTTACCTCTTCATAAAAACTGATTAGATTGGTTTGACAGGAGCGATTTCTCATAAACCCATGCTGATATGGAGTGAAACAGTTATTCTCATTGAGATAATCCAGAATAACATCCCTCAGAAACCCTTCAAATATTTTACCAACAATAGAGGTTAGACTTACTGGCCTATAATTTCCAGGTTCACTTTTAGAGCCCTTTTTGAATATTGGCACCATATTTGCTATGCGCCAGTCCTGCGGAACAGACCCCGTCGCTATAGAGTCCCTAAAAATAAGAAATAATAGTTTATCTATTACATTACTTAGTTCTCTTAGTACTCGTGGGTGTATGCCATATGCCATCCGGACCCGGAGTTTTATCTATTTTGATCTTATTTAGCCGGTTTCGCACGGTTTGAACAACGGTTTAAGCTTGAAAATTTTGATGACATAAAATCTGATACGATTCTATCATTATTCTGCAAGTCAGAAGTGAAGCACTGTAAAACCTTCTTGAATGTTAACCCTCACGCTAAATGGTGTAATACATATATGCAATAATGACCACATACACTACTATACAAATCCTGGATTTGCGAGTTCTGGTAACAATAAGAGTCACAATTCTTGTTCAGGAATGTCACAAAATCGCGTGGAAAAATAATATTGTCCGCATGAAAGCCGTAACTATCAAAAAATATGCCCGTCTTATCGCAGAGTACGATTAATACCCAGTGGCGTCCAGCTTGATTCGCCGGGTCTGTATTCACGATATATGCCGCGGGCCTCTGAGTCACTCTTTCTTCCGGAAGCAAATCACACGGAAACACACCGGCGAATATGCGGTCTGTATAATTATCGGCCCGTACTACCGCTGTAAGCTGCAGACTGTCCATCGTTACTTAATTAAAATCGTACAAGATCTCACGCCTATTATTAATTTCCAGAATGGTGTGGTTGACTGCAAAAACAATAATATTTATCGTGTGGGGTGTCGCTAGCGCAAAGCGGACTTCAGCACGCAGGTTACCTGTTTTAATGAGCAAGAAATGGCCTCCAGGCTCTTGATCAGGCGAGAACTCAAAAGCAAATAGCGTGAATCCAGCCATAAATTCTTCACGATCTATCGCCATGGCACAATCAGTCTTTTGCTTGCCAGATAAGTCCAGTGGGTTTTTTGTATAAGAACCGCTGAAGGCCTCATTATCTACAAACCTCAATATAACAGTTTTTGGTATCTGGCCTAGGAAGACGTTCTTATACAAAAAACCCACTGGACTTTCACCACTACCACGTCAACCACGCGGCATTATATCTGGATGGCCAGCAGATACCCGCAAGACCTTATAATCCTAATTTTAATGATGATTTAGCCATCAGAGAGTATATGGCGCTTGCCCATATATATGTCAAGCAAAAGGCGGATTGTGTACAGAAGCAACAGCACAAACAGCTGCAAATAATATGACAATCTAATATAAAAAGAAATACTGGGATAATAATCATTTGGATCAAATTAACAATATCAAACTATATCAAAATGTCAGCCAGACACAGGGGACAGCTGGCTGACAGGAGGCGGGGAGGGGTTACACACTTTGATACACTTTGATAGGGGGCGGGGCACCTGTCAGATTGAGTTTGACGAAACCACCCGATGCTACACTACTAGCAGAGAGCAATGACCTTTGGATTTAGCTGTTATTAGATCATTAGAGACTTTAGTGAGGGCAGTTTCAGTGGCGTGTAAAGAGCGGAAACCAGATTGTAAGGGGTCAAGAAGAGAGTTATGCGAGAGATAGCGGATTAGATGGGAGTGGACCAAGCGTTCTAGGAGTTTAGAGATGAAGGTAAAGTTAGAGACAAGTCTGTAGTTAGCAGTGCAGTTCTGGTCCAGGGACGGCATGTTTAAGAGAGGAGGGAAAGATACCTGAAGAAAGAGAGAGGTTAAATATTTTAGTCAGGTGATTGGTGACCACTGGTGAGAGAGACTGCAAGATATGTGAAGGAATGGGGTCACTGTTGCAGGTTGTAGGCCGAGCAGAAGGGAGGAGCTTGGAAACTTCTTCTTCTGAAACAGGCTAAAAGATGTCTAGTGAGCTTGAGGTGCGGCAGGGAAGGGGATCCAGGCACTGAGGAGATTGCGCTGATATATTATGATGGATGTGGTTGATTTTTTTTCTAAGAAATAAGTGGCCAGATCCTCACTGCTGAGGTTGGTGATGGGGGCCTGTACTTTAGGTTTCAGGAGGGAGTTTAAGGTTTCAAAAAGTCGTTTTGGGTTGTTGGATAGTGAGGTGATGAGGGTGGTGAAGTAGGATTGTTTGGCCAGATAAAGGGCAGAGTTATAGGTTTTGAGCATGAACTTATAGTGGATGAAGTCTTCTGCTAAGAGAGATTTTCTCCATTGCCACTCTGCACACCTTGAGCAACACTGAAGAAAGCGTGTTTGCATAGTGTGCCAGGGCTGCCGTTGTCTGTGTCTGGTCTTTCTGTGTGTAGAAGGTGCTGCTTCATCTAGGGCATTCTTCAGTGTATTATTGAAGTGTGACAATGCTAAGTCTGGACAGGAGAGGGAGGAGATGGGGGCTAGAGATGTGTGGAGATTGGCCACAAGCTGCTGGGTATTAATAGTAATAATAATAATAATTTTATTTATATAGCGCCAACATATTCCGCAGCGCTTTATAAATTATAGAGGGGACTTGTACAGACAATAGACATTACAGCATAACAGGAATCACAGTTCAAAATAGATACCAAGAGGAGTGAGGGGCCTGCTCGCAAGCTTACAAAACTATGAGGAAAAGGGGAGACACGAGAGGTGGATGATAACAATTGCTTTAGTTATTCAGACCAGCCATAGAGTAATGCTCGGGTGTTCATGTAAAGCTGCATGAACCAGTTAACTGCCTAAGTATGTAACAGTACAGACACAGAGGGCTATTAACTGCATAAAGTATATGAGAACATGATACGAGGAACCTGAATATGGTTTTTTTTTTTTGTTTTTTTTATGATAGGCCACACAGGGATCGTTAGGTTAATGCGTTGAGGCGGTAGGCCAATCTGAACAAATGAGTTTTAAGGGCACACTTAAAACTGTGGTGATTGGGAATTAATCGTATTAACCTAGGTAGTGCATTCCAAAGAATCGGCGCAGCACGTGTAAAGTCTTGGAGACAGGAGTGGGAGGTTCTGATTATTGAGGATTCTAACCTGAGGTCATTAGCGGAGCGGAGGGCACGGGTAGGGTGGTAGACTGAGACCAGAGAGGAGATGTAGGGGGGTGCTGAGCCATGGAGTGCTTTGTGGATGAGGGTAGTTAGTACTGGATTCTGGAGTGGATGGGTAGCCAGTGTAATGACTGGCACAAGGTAGAGGCATCGGTGTAGCGGTTGGTGAGGAATATGATCCTGGCTGCAGCATTCAGCACAGATTGGCATGGGGAGAGTTTGGTAAGATAGTACGTGTATTCCGATAAGTGTGGTAAATGGGGGTGTCCCGGTGAGGAGACAATTCTTGACAGAGAAGGAAAGAAGGTTGTGGTCCAAGAGCAGGAGAGGGGAGTTAGTAAAGTTATGCAGTGAGCCGGGACGGGAGAAAACAGGGTCCAGAGTATTCCCGTCCTCATGCGTAGAAGAATTAGTAAACTGTGAGAGGCCGAATAAAGAAGTTAGAGAAAGAAGATGAGAGGCAGATTGGGAGAGGGGGTCATTGATGGGGATGTTAAAGACTCCCATAATGAGGGTGGGGATGTCACAGGATAGAAAGTGAGTAAGGCTAGGTTCACATTGCGATAGTGGGTGTCCGCTGACGGAATCGGTACATAGCGGCATTAACGCTATGTAACGGATCCGTTAGCGCACCCATTGACCGCAATTATGTAGCACATCGCTAACACATGCCATTATTGGCATGCGTTAGTGATGTGCCGTTATTTTGTGACGGACCCTCGAACGCTGTCTGCAGCATTTTTGGGTCCGTTCCTGCTAGCGCAGATAGAGCATCTGCGCTAGCGCGATCGCATAACGCAATCCCTTTTTGGCAATTGCGTTAACGCAGTCCGTTAGCGTATGCGCTAAACGGACTGCACTAATGCAATGTGAACCTAGCCTAAGCCAGGTGGCAAAGTGGTCTAGAAACTGGTGGGAGGAGCCTGGGGGGCGATAAACAACCGCCACTCGCAAGGAGAAGGGCTTATAGAGTCTGACGGCGTGGACTTCAAAGGAAGGAAATGCGAGTGAGGGAACCGGGGGATGACCTGGAAAGCACATTGTGATGAAAGGAGTAAACCAACACCTCCACCCTGTCTGTTCTCAGGTCTGGTGGTATATGAAAATTGCAGCCCACCAAACGAGAGTGCGGCAGCGGCGGTGGTGTCTGAATGCTGGATCCAGGTTTCTGTAATAGCCAGAAGGTTAAGGGAATTAGAGAGGAAAAGATCGTGAATGTAAGTTAGTTTGTTACACACAGACCATGCATTCCAGAGAGCACAGTGGTAAGCGATAGAAGGCATGCACTGAATGTTAATAAGATTAGCAGGGTTTCTATATGTAGCTGGAGGAGAGTAATGTATGCTGGTGGAGGGAGGACTAGGGTTTGGGGAGATGTCACCTGCAACTAGTAGCAGGAGAAAAAACAGAAAGAGCAGGTGGTGGGATGATTTGTATGAACGTTTTGAGTGCTGCATGGCGGTAGTGGCTGGTTTGGAGTGGGTAAGAAATGTCAGTGGAGCCTCAGAGTTATACATGGGAGAAGGGAGGGGTGGATATAGAGAGAGTGCCCAGAATGTGTTAAAGGGCGGGCGAGTTGTGAGAAAGCAGAAGTTAAAATAAATAAGAAGCAAATTGATATGATCAATGCATAATGTAGCATGACTGACCAAGAAGCATGAATGTTTGAAAAACTTATGCACCTTAGGCTACTTTCACACTAGCGTTAACTGCAATCCATCACAATGCGTCGGATTGCCACACGTCGCATCCGTCATGCGACGGATGCGTCGTGCTTTGGCGGACCGTCTTGCCAAAAAACGCTACATGTAACGTTTTTTGCTGCCGACGGACGGCTTTTTCCGACCGCGCATGCGCGGCCGGAACTCCTCCCCCACCTCCCCGCACCTCACAATGGGGCAGCGGATGGGATGAAAATCTGCATCCGCTGCACCCGTTGTGCGGCGCTTACAATGCTAGCGTCGGTAACCTCGGCCCGACGCACTGCGACGGGCCGAGCCCGACGCTAATGTGAAAGAAACATTACCTGTCTCCTGCCCTGTCCAACTGCCATTTTCTAACTGCCAAGCACTTTAAACTGTTGCACTTAAAATCTGTTGCACTCGTGAACCCGCACGCGTCCTATCCCAGCCAGACTAAATATATATGAAAAGGAGTGACTGCTAGCATCAGGAACCAAATGGTCACAATCAGCAATCAACCAATTAACATAAGGCCAGAGCAGGCATTACTATGGAGGGTAAACAACCAATGCTGAACAAGGCCATGAAGCAGTGGGACAAAAGAAAAAAAAATAGCTTTGAAAACTTTAAATCAGAAACCAAAAACAGGAAAAAAAGAAAAACACAGGAATGATGGATAAAATACCATGTGCAAAGCTTGCGAAATATGGTTCAGTTCACACTTGCAGTCAGCACTCAAATGGATGGATGGACAAAATACCAATCCAACTCCGCTTCTCTGTCCTTCAGTCCGATTCTACGTCTTGTCTGTTCTCTTCTGCTGTGGTGAGCGCATCGCGGTTGTATCGGTCATACACCAACCTCACTCAGTGCAGCTTGTATTCTCCCCCATCAACTGCCAATTGTCAACTACCATCTTTCACTCAAAAATACTCAGGTGAGCAGATCAGATAAAATTCTGTTTGCGTGAATTTGTTGGAAAATTCGATAAGCAATTGAGTTATTTTATGCAAATTTAATGTCCCTTGTTATGCTTGAGGGCCTATGCAGACCCGAGACCATAATAAGTGTAAGCTGTAAAAAAAACCCTACTTTATATCCACCTTACTGCTTGCTTCTCTGGCCCTTAGCTTCTCACTGCCAGTGATCCAGTCTTCATCGCATTTTTTGACCAACACTGAGCATTGAAATTCTTGGGGTACTCACACTTGCTCTGATGAGGCCTAGGACAGCTCTGCTCAAATGGGCGAATGGTTATGATGTCACAACATAGGCCATTACCTTGAGTACTCATGTCAAAACAGTCCCTGGTCTCATCAGAGCTTGGAAGCTTAACCTAGCATGAGAGGCCTGTTGATTTCAGTGCTCATGGCGGTGATCGAAATATACAGCAAGTGCCAGAGTGGTAAGCTTCAAGATAAGCATTTTTTAAATTTAGTAATCTTTAAATGTCCTTTTATGGCTCATAAAAATGTCAGCCAACGACTGACATTTTGTGTTAAGTAGAACATGCGTGGAAGTGTATTTCAAAATACAAATGGGGATTTTAGTAATATTCAAGTGGAATTTAATTTCACTCCAATTTATTTGATCATGTCTACTGGTTACGTCTGTATCTAGAAAACTGTACAGTTTCATACAACAGTAAAAAGTATTCAGATCTATAACACCCGACAGTTGGCCAAAAGGGTGTACTGCAAAGCTCAGTGCAATACTCTTGCTTTTTTAACCCCTTAACGACCGTCTACGCCTTTTAATGGCAGCAGTTAAGGGTCCTTTTTAATGGCACTGAGAAATATGTGTATAGCACCCTCCCAGCGTCGGAAAATCTCTGGGGTCTTGGCTACTGGGGGTAGCTGAGACTCTGGAGAACATGATTGGGGTTGGTTTTTACCATACCCTGTCACGTGATCGCAGTTGTTCACTGAATAACCGTGATCACAAAATAAAGTTTGACTTTCCATTCATTTATCTCTCCTCTGATATGATCTAGCATACCAGAGGAGAGAGAAAAGGGATCCTCCGAGCCCCCCCCGGTACCTCCGCCACCCCTGGATCCTCCTGTTCCATCCCCCGACCTTCTACATCATCTTCCTGGAAGAAAATGACAGTTGCATGCGCAATGTGCCCTCCAAGATCTGGCGATTAATACTCGGCAGCAATAGGAATTTTCTCCTATTGGTTCATTTTGATGACTGTGATAGACCCTATCACAGTGATGATCAAAAATAAAAAAAAAGGTAAATCAAACCTCCCTTTGTTACCCACTTAGTTACATAAAAAATAAAATTATATTGTTTCCATTCTTTGCAGTTAGGGTTAGGGTTAGAACTAGGGTTAGGGTTTTGTTAGGTTTAGAGTTGGGGTAGGGTTGTGTTAGGGTTCTGGGTTGGGATTAGGATTAGGGGTGTGTTGGAATTAGGGTTGTGTTAGGGTTTGGGTTGTGCTTAGGGGTGGGGTTGTGTTGGGGTTAGGTTGGGATTAGAGTTAGGGGTGTGTTGGGGTTGGGTTTAGGGCTGTGTTAGGGTTGGAGATAGAATTGGGGGGTTTCCACTATTTAGAGGGTCTCCAAATGCAACATGGTGCCTGCCGTCAATTCAATTTTTAAATCAACAATTGATGAAATGTTGAAATGTGAAATACAGCTTTCTTTATTGATTGCTGCATGGAATATGTAACACAACTGATGGTAACCCTTATGTGATATGTTTTCTGTTCACCCATTAACTTATAATTGGCAACTCTGATCTGAAATATGGATCAAAGAAGTGAATGGTGTGATTATTTTGTTAATACATGGACACACTGACTGTTCTCTGTGTAAAAATGTTCATGTGCACTACTATATTGGTCAGTGTACATATGCTATCCGTTTTACATACAACAACACAGCACACGGACATTTAATTTGGTCGTCTGAACGAGCCCTTAGACACTGCTATGCAGACACGGAGCTTCACTGTCCCCCCCTGGCCCACGTGCGTGTGACTTTTATTCCTTCTATTGAAATTATATAGACAATCTCTGACTGCAGTGACCCCTGCTGCAAATATCCTGCTATCTATGCATCCCAGGCTTGGCACTACGAGCTTAGCCTATGAACTATTATTTAAAGAAAAAGCCTTGGATTTGGTAATTATTTTTCTTGCACGCTTCATAAGGTAATTGATGAATTACATTGTATGTGTCCTTCTGCTATGCCGGATATGATGGATGACTCGCTTACCGCTCCTGCTTACAGCATTTTCCGATTACAAGAAGAAAAATCTCTCCTAATGCATTTCTTCTCCCTCTCTGTCTTCTATTGTCCTAACAGATTTGGGACGCTTCAAAATCTGACAATAATTCAATCAAAACCGCCTTGGAATCCATACATGTAAATCCCTAAATTGAGTGTAACAAATGGAGGAGATATGTCACAGCGCTGCATGTATGTTTGAAGACTAGAACATTTTTTAACCCTGTTATTCCAGATGAGCTGACACTGATAGCAGCTGCATTCAATATACCGTTAGATACTGGTTAGATTTGTTGGAGACTCTATTACATGAAGCAAATTTATCAAAGAAATGTGAATTTGAGAAATAAATCGGTGACATGGATGTCCTCTTGAAGTCAGTATGCTGTACACATCAAAATGTCACACACTCGAGGAAGTTAAATGGTAGAAACTTGTGCACTACTGGTGGTGGTGCAAAGGTAGGTTCTCACACCTTACAGTATTTATAAAGAAAAACCTTGCACTCAACTTATGCTCTTTGTGAATTTATTATGTAGTACCCAAAAAAAACGTTTCGGTCCAACACACCGGACCTTCATCAGTTACGTACTATGTGTGGAATTACGGAGACGAGCGGAGGACTCCGCGTCTATTCAAGGCACACTATACCTCTTTCCTGCATAAGTGGATCTTATCTTTTTCCCGTTTGCCACTCAGACGCCGCTCTCTCTGTGTGCCCAGAGACACTGTTCTGTCTCTCTCCGTAATTCCATACATAGTCCGTAACTGATGAAGGTCCGGTGTGTTGGATCGAAACATTTTTTTTTGGGGGTACTACATAATAAATTCACAAAGAGCATAAGTTGAGTGCAAGGTTTTTCTTTATAAACACTCGAGGAAGTGACGGCACTTTTCAGGACAGGAAATTCAATTACATCTAATGACCTCATTGATTAGATTGAATCAGTTACTTTTTCTACATTGTAGAGAATAAAAATATATTTTGTTTTGTTCTTTCATCTAGCAAGTGAATAATGAAGTCCAAGACCCTGATGAGTCTGCTTTGCAACCAACTCCACTATGGAATAAGAGGTGCATAGGGAGCAGCTTTTTTCTGTTGTGGCAGTTTCCCAACATAAGGCCTCATTCAGATGTGATTTTTTTTAAGCAATAAAAAACAGTCCCAATGTCTGTCCATTGTCCCAATTTTTACCATCAGTTTTTCATCAGTGATTTTCTCATGTAATAAAAATAATAAATAAATTGCAAAGCTTCTCCTATCCACTACAATGTTAAAGGGGATATCCAGCACTTTACAAAAAAAACAAAACATGTACCTAAGCACTAACATGTAGGTACGACTACCAAAAAATGAGTATAAAATACCCACAGACCACTATAGCAAGAGATATCATAAAATCAATAAAGTTTATTGAAAAATTCATTTAAAATTAATACATAGTACCATGTGAAAATTTTCAAAGAGAACAAGACAAAAGACCATGTACAGTGAAGATGTTATATATAGCTGTAATATTTAATTATTTATTTATTTAATATATTTTAGTAAAAGTATAGAAGACAGGACACACTCCCCTTGATAAAGCACGTGGGCGAAACGCGCGTCGGGGCGTTCCTGTGCAGTGATATACTACAATGGGTAAGCATTGAACCTGTCTTCTATACTTTTACTTATGCCCTGCATGTTATAAGTCTCAGTATCCAGGTATTAGATACATACAATTACCTTATAGGATGTTTTTGGGAATCTTACATGGGGCGGGTTCATTACTAAGGGTCTTCAATGCTATATGTTAAATATTACAGCTATATATAACATCTTCACTGTACATGGTCTTTTGTCTTGTTCTCTTTGAAAATTTTCACATGGTACTATGTATTAATTTTAAATGAATTTTTCAATAAACTTTATTGATTTTATGATATCTCTTGCTATAGTGGTCTGTGGGTATTTTATACTCATTTTTTGGTAGTCATATGTATTTGTCCACTATTATTTATATGGTTGGATATTAGTAATGGAGAAGCAATTATGAGAATGCTTCTGGCCGAGATTGGTTATATCTGTCTTTTGTATCTGTATTTTGACTAACATGTAGGTAATTGCAACTTACTTGCCTGTTGTTCCCAAGCACAGAACGACCAAACACCACTCCTGCTGGGGATTCAGAAGCTTCCGTTGACATTATCTCTACAGAGTGGAGGCTTCTTTTCCGCTCTGCTCTGTAGACTGGGTGGGACTTCCAAGGTCATTCTGATTGACAGTCAGATCCCTGCTGCCTAACTGGGGGAGCTGGCTGTCAGTCAGAACGATGCTGGAAGTCCCACCCCATCATGTCAGCAGAGGCAGCTGAATCCCTGGCAGGAGCGCTTTGTGACTGTTCTGTGCCGGGGAAGAACGGCGCCGTGCACAGTAGGTAGGGAAGTTGCAATTACCTCCTGCCTGTTAGTGCTTAGGTACAGTTTTGGCAAAGTCCCAGATATACCCTTTAAAGACAGCCCCGAGATTGAGCACAGTGATTTTTCATTGAGTTGTAGACTTTTATTGGTCATTTTGATCAGTGATTTTGATTTTAAACAACATGTCGCTGTGATTTTTTTTTAAGATTGTCAGATACAAGTTATTTCTGTGACCATTGTGGGTTTTTCTGTCATTAAATGAGGCGTACCAACAATTTTGACCACCTATGTATTTGTAGAAGCCATCCTCTTTTCAACTTCAGCTTTTTACAGATGTTATGTTTGCATCAAGAATTTGTTGAAATTTCATTGAATCCATTCTTCCCTCTACCTGTGAAATATTCCCCGTGCCATTGGCTGCAACACAACTCCAAAGAATGATAGATCCACCCCCATGCTTAATGGTTGGCGAGATGTTCTTTTCCTGAAATTCTGTGCACTTTTTTCACCACACATACCTTTGATCATTGTGACCAAAGAGTTCTATTTTAACCTCATTGGAACACAGGACTTGTTTTCAAAATGTATCAGGCTTGGTTAGATGTTCTTTTCCATAATCTGACGCTGAATTTTATGGTGAGGATGCATGAGAGGTTTTCTTCCGATTACTCTTCTATGAAGGCAATATTTGTGCAGGTGTCTCTCAACAGTAGAACAATGTACCACAACTCCAGAGTATGCTACATTTTTATGAAAGTTTTTTTTTTTTTGCAGTCAAGTGGGGTTACTGATTTAACTCTCGAACAATCCTACAAACATATCGCCCTAGCACAAGGTTAGAGGAGGCTGGGTTTTAATATATATATATATATATATATATATATATATATATATATATATACATAAAGATGTATTAGGATTTCTTATAAGTGCACCTATATACTATAACTATAGTTATTTAGCATATGCAGTGGGTACAGAAAGTATTCATACCCCTTTAAATTTTTCACTTTGTCTCATTGCAGCCATTTGATAAATTCAAAAAAATTCATTTTTTATCATTAATGTACACTCTGCACCCAATCTTAACTTAAAAAAACAGAAATGTAGTAACTTTTGCAAATTTATTAGAAAAGACAAACAGAAATATCACATGGTCTTAAGTATTCAGACCATTTGCTCAGTGTTCAGTAGAAGCACCCATTTGAGCTAGAACAGCCATGAGTTTTCTTGGGAATAATGCATCAAGTTTTTCACACCTCGATTTGGGGTTTCTCTGCCATTCTTCCTTGCAGATCCTCTCCTGTTCTGTCAGGTTGGATGGTAAATGTTAGTGGATAGCCATTTTCAGGTCTCTCCAGAGATGCTCAATTGGGTTTAGGTCAGGGCTCTGGCTGAGCCAGTCAAGAATGGTCACAGAGTTGTTCTGAAACCACTCCTTTGTTATTTTAGCTGTGTGCTTTGGGTCATTGTCTTGTTGGAAGATGAACCTTCGGCCAAGTTTGAGGTCCAGAGCACTCTGGAAGAGGTTTTCATCCAGGATATCTTTATACTTGGCCGCATTCATGTTTCCTTCAATGACAACCAGTAGTCCTGTCCCTGCAGCTAAAAACACCCCCGTAGCAAGATGCTGCCACCAGGGATTGTATTGGGCAGGTGATGAGCAGTGCCTGGTTTTCTCCACACATACCGCTTAGAATTATTACCAAAAAGGTCTGTCTTCATCTCATTAGACCAGAGAATCTGATATTCTGGGAGTCCTTCATGTGTTTTTTCAGCAAACCCTATGCGGGCTTTCATGTGTCTTGCACACTGAGAAGAGGCTTCCGTCGGGCCACTCTGCCATAAAGGTCCAACTGGTGGAAGGCTGCAGTGATTGTTGACTTTGTGGAACTTTCTCCCATCGCCCTACTGCATCTCTGTAGCTCGGCCACAACGATCTTGGCTTCTTCTTTACCTCTCTCACCAAGGCTCTTCTCCCATGATTGCTCAGTTTGACTGGACAGCCAGGTCTAGGAAGGCTTCTGATGGTCCCAAACTGCTTTCTTTTAAGGATTATTGAGGCCACTCTGCTCCTAGGAACCTTGAGTACTGCAGAAATTCTTTTGTAACCTTGGCCAGATCTGTGCCTTGCCACATTTCGGTCTCTGAGCTCCTTGGCCAGTTCCTTTGACCCCATGATTCTCATTTGGTTTGACATGCACTGTGAGCTGTGAGGTCTTATATAGACAGGAGTGTGTCTTTCCAAATCAAGTCCTATCAGTTTATTTAAACACAGCTGGACTCCAATGAAGGAGTAGAACCATCTCAAGGAGGATCATAAGGAAATGGACATCATGTGACTTAAATATACGTGTCTGAGCAAGTGGTCTGAATACTCATGACCATGTGATATTTCAGTTTTTCTTTTTTATTAAACTTACTCACTCATCACTAGTAGAAATATGTGAGTGAGCTA
The DNA here is from genome assembly GCF_032444005.1 of Ranitomeya imitator. Lineage (NCBI taxonomy): Eukaryota > Metazoa > Chordata > Amphibia > Anura > Dendrobatidae > Ranitomeya > Ranitomeya imitator. The sequence goes on from NC_091283.1 coordinate 702,630,151, forward strand.
TATAATCATTGCTTTGCATGTGTAGCTTACTGCACATGTATTAAAGTCGTAAATTAATAAATTTAAGAAAAAAATGGCATAGGGTCCCCCAAAATTATAATAAAGAGCTGAGGGAAAGATGACAGCTGGGGGATGATGTTTATAGCCTGGGAAGGGGTTAATAAACATGGAGCTTACCAGGCCATTATAATCAGCTCACAGCTGTATATTTGGCCTTTACTTGTTATTAAAATGGGGGAACCCCCAAAGAATGATGTGAGGTCCCATATAATTGGAGATTCTAAGTGTCTTATGCTGTTTACATCTGCAGTGCTCCTGAGCTCCATCTAAAGAGCTGTCAAGTTGACATCAGCACTGGAGAGAACAAACATCGAAAGTAGCCAGGGAGATTCAGTGCTGAACCTGGGCAGGGTAGGCAGTGCTGAACCTGGGCAGGGTAGGAAAAAAGCATTTCATTTATTTTTACCACTAGCAAAGTTTATAGGAAAAGCTTTTATAAAATGGGACAACCCCTTTAACGGACCAATTTCATCGGGATGGAACGCCAGTGGTAATGACCCTGCTAAACAACATGCAATCAAAAAAATTGTTTTAATAACAGTACTAGTCTGTGCAAAAATGCCATGCAAGCGGATCAAACCTGTGTGAAAACTGCACTGTGAGAGCTTACCTATGGGTGCTAACCACTGAGCACTGTGGCTCAGTGGTTAGAAGTGTTGACTTTCTGTGCTGGGTTCAGATCCCACCAAGGATAACATCTGCAAAAAGTTTCTATGTTCACCCCAAGTTTGTGTGGGTTTCCTCCCACATTCCAAAGACATATTGATAGGGACAGCAATTACAATGTAAAGTGCAGGGACAGGGATGACAATGTAAAGTGCTGTGGAATATGATGGTGCTATATTCAGTAAGTAAGCATAATAAATTATTAATAATAATAATAATTACCCGAAAAAGTGGCTTGCCAATGCCTTCACCAGCTATTGCTGTACGTTTTATAAGATCAATGCTCTCATTCCAGAGTGGTGGAACAACGAATTATCAGCCACAAAGTGGTCATCCATAAATGCTCCCAGAGACCACAAAGAGTTCAGTGTGTGAAGATCATCTGTCTTTTGTTGCACTGCACTACTAATAAAGTTCCTCACTGTCTGAGAAATGCACCAGGAGCTTGTTCAGGTGACATAAGCTGGGCCTTGGGTTGCTTGCACATTGCGTTTAGTACACGATCGGAAGCCCCATCAGGCCATACGTCTAAACACCCTCACCGCAAAGCGGAATTCTGATGGGGCCCGCCATAGGCTACAGTGGTGCTGGCAGGACGAACTTCTGCATAATTTTTGAGCATACGCACCTATTGGAGGCGGACACTCAGACAAAGTAGACTGCCCAACCAGTTAATTTTCATATTCTTGAAAATAAGATAGTTGCCAACATTCCAGATTATGTTGGGATTGTCCCAATGTTTTTGTAAACAATCCCAGTAATTTTGGTATGTACCAGGTAGAACATAAAGCTGTGGGGTCTGCTCATCTCGGGGGCCATTCCGTAGCTAAAAATTGCAACGTGCTCATTCAGAACGTAAATGTCTCATATTGCCACCTCAATGTTATTGAATATGTAATAATTTCTGTATCTACCCGTATACTTCATTCCAACACATTGTACTATACCTGGTATGGCTAGATTCCGCAGAGCACTGAGAGCGGCATGCTGTACAGAAACATCTCCATTCTCCACATGTTGTTCCAGCAAGTCTAAAAGTTGATGAACTATGCCAAGTTCCACCATTCGCACACAGTTTATATCTGTGAAAAAATAGTGTTGGTTGAGCTGCATTGTTTATTACTGATATATATCTGAAACATAATCTTTCTAACAATGAACTTCTTGTGTTTCCGCATTCTGCAAAGCTATCTATTGTAAGTAAACATGACATTTCCATTTCAGTGTGTGGTATAACTTTAAATCCCAGGCAGCATGGTCGCTGTATTGGGGATATGCTTGCCTCATATTTTTCCATCATATCCCATATATACAATCACTTATGTCATCTGCAGGTGAAAAACATCTCAGAATCTGCCCCTTTCTTACCATGAAAACTCTGAAAAATGTGCAAGCTCTTGAGAGAGGATGGGTAAGGTGGTGGAAAGAGATGAAGGAAGAGACGTAGTGCGCAGTGTTTTATTCTATAGAGGATAGGCAAGAAGTGCAGTGACTGGTACAGGGTGGAGGCATCAGTGTAGCAGCTAGACAAAACTATGATCCTGGCTATATGATGTGTTAGAGAGGGCAGAGTCTAGCGACAGTAACACTAGTATAAGTTTTAGTAGTCAAGACAAAACTGAATCCAAGTAACAAGAATTGTTCACAAATAGAAAAAAAAAACAGTAAAGAAAGGCTATCTGTTTTCCACACTGAGATCATTGAAACTGAACAGTAAAAAGCAAAAAAAAGAGAAAAACCTGCACAAAAAATGCATCAAGAACACACATTTTAAACCGGAAAATCTGCTGCATTTTTCTTTCTGCAAATGATGCAGGGATTGAGCCTCTATATGCTGAACCTTGCACTCCTGTCACTAAGATTGTTCTCATGCTGCACCAACTCCCTGGAATGCATTGCCCTAGACAATCATATTCTCAGTCTCCATTGTTTAAGCATATCCTAAAAACACATGTTTTTAAAGCAGACCGATTACATGATTAGGGATGAGCAGGCCCGTGGAAGTTTGGGTTTGTAACATTTGATTGAACTTTAGTCCAAAGTTTGGTTTGGGTACCGAAACTGTACCCAAACTTCAACCTGAACCTCATAGAGGTCAATGGTGATCTGAACTTTGGAGCTGGAAAATTCTCTCTTTCTCCTATCTTTCTCCACACTCTCTGTCTCTTATTCTCGCCTCTTTCTCCTCTCTCTCTTATTGTCAGCCTCTCTTTCTCCTCTCTTTCCCCTCTTTCTTCTATCTCTCTCCTTTCTCTCGCTCTCATCTACCTTTTTTCAGTTTTTCAAGTTCTAAGATGTGTAGAAATATACAGCTTGTATCATCTATACCACGAGTTGACCAATCTGCCTTGGTTGGACTACATAGAGTATCAATGTATACTAAATTATGTGCACCAGTAAGTTTATCTACCTTTTTGCTTAACAAACAGAAATTAAAGGGAATCTGTCACCTAATTTTGGCCCTATAAACTTCTGCCACCGCTATCAGGGGCTTATCTACAGCATTCTGGAATGCTGTAGATAAGCCCCCGATGTAACCTGAAAGATAAGAAAAACAAGTTATATTATACTCACCCAGGGGCGGTCCCGATACGATGGGTGTCGCTGTACAGGTCCGGCACCACCCATCTTCATACGATGTCATCCTCTTCTTTGCTCCCGGCCGTGGCTCCGGCGCAGGCATACTTTATCTGACCTATCGAGGGCAGAGCAAAGTACTGCAGTGCGCAGGTGCCAGGAAAGGTCAGAGAGGCCCGGCGCCTGTGCACTGCAGTACTTTGCTCTGCCCTCAACAGGGCAGACAAAGAACGCCTGCGCAGGAGCCATGGCAGGAAGCAAAGAAGAGGATGTCATCGTATGAAGTTGAGAGGCGCTGGACCCGGACCTGCGACGCCCTTCGGTCCGGACCGCAGCGGAACCGCCCCTGGTTGAGTATAATATAACCTGTTTTTCTTATCTTTCAGGTCACATCGGGGGCTTATCTACAGCATTACAGAATGCTGTAAATAAGCTCCCGATGCCGGTGGCCGCAGTTTATAGGGCCAAAATTAGGTGACAGATTCCCTTTAAATAAGAAATTCATATAATTGCCACAAACAATAGCAATTATCTACTGTAAATAATATAATGAATGCATTAACAAGGATATTATTACTTCATTGCATGATATAAAACGTCACTTTTTATCAGTTTCTTATGTGTAAGATAAAGAGAGTCACTATTTGGGGAAGATGTCACCTGAACGTTGGCTGTAATTACACACCGTCATGCAAAGGCTGTGGCACTTTTCTTTTAAAACATCCTTCTTTTACAAAACGTGTGATCATTTTTCTCCTTTGCCCATCACTATCCTCTTCTGACCACCCCTCACACATTAAACGTAGCCGCCAGATCCTAAAGCTTTTCAATCTCCACTGTGCAAGGATGTCAGACACTTAATCTTAGTCCAGCTGGGACATACTAATGGAAGTGAGCACATTTTGGAGCCATATACAAGATGATGACATATCTATCAGCTCTGATGTTAAATGCGTCTTCACTCTTTAAAAGTAAGGAGTGGAAAATAGGTCACTGCTCACATCCATACTGTTTCCTGTCACTACTCTTTATCCTAGAAGTGAAAACCATAGAGCCCACAGGAATGACTAGATAACACATACAAGGTTGAATAGAGGACACACAGAATTAACACAGCAAGAAGCCTGAATACCTGGGCTTAGTTTTTCTAAAAGGCTGTGTAAAAGAATACTGTAAGTACAGTCTCTTAATGTTTTTTTTCTAACCTATCACTTGTGAGCAACAGTGCAAGATTATGTGTAGATGATGAAATTGATCTTCTGCAAATCAGCTTCGTGTAGAATTTCATTAAGATTTGAGAGTCCTCAGTGGTTGATACCTTTTAATGGCTGACTGAAATGATGGTAACTAATTGCAAACTTTCCAGACTAATCAGGTCTCTTCATCAGGCATAGAATAACACAAAATCTGAAGAGTCACATTGTTATACACAACAGGGTCCAGGAATAATTCAATAGAAAATACAAGTGACGTGAAGCAGAACTGTCATTTTGGGAGAGCGGTAAACAGTTGTGGCTGTAAATATTGGAACAGTTCATATATGACGTGTGAAAGTTTTATTGGCCTATGATCTTTATCTTGACCGTGGTCATTATAAATGGACTGGTTTTACATTTTTTCATGTGGTAGGGAAAGGTTCCTGTAGCTGTTGGAGAGAACAAGCAGCTTCTGACAAAGATTTGGGGGCTGCTTAAAGCACAGAAGTGGTGAGTCTGGAAATATGGATTGTAATCTGGCATATTTTTGTAGTAAAGATTGTAATTTCTGTGAAGCTCCGCTTAGCACCTCCAGATTTGGATTGTAGGTGACTACTAGAGTTGCTTTATTCCTGTGGCTCTTATAATCTGGTTTTCAATTGTGCTTGGTTGGTAGCCCTGGTTCAAAAGGGTCTTTCTGAGACCATATCTGAAGCAGGGTAAATTATCCAAAAATGGTCAAATGAAATTTAGCAAATGGATATGTATAAAATGGATATGTATAAAACTTAACCTTTATAAGGTATATAAAATAGTATACAACAAGGCGATCACATATATACAGTCATGGCCAAAAGTATTGACACCCCTGCAATTCTGTCAGATAATACTCGGTTTCTTCCTGAAAATGATTGCAATCACAAATTATTTGGTATTATCTTCATTTAATTTGTCTTAAATTAAAAAACACAAAAGAGAATGAAGCAAAAAGCAAAACATTGATCATTTCACACAAAACTCCAAAACTGGGCCAGACAAAAGTATTGGCACCCTCAGCCTAATACTTGGTTGCACAACCTTTAGCCAAAATAACTGCGACCAACCGCTTCCGGTAACCATCAATGAGTTTCTTACAATGCTCTGCTGGAATATTAGACTATTCTTCTTTGGCAAACTGCTCCAGGTCCCATATTTTTGAAGAGTGCCTTCTCCAAACTGCCATTTTTAGATATCTCCACAGGTGATCTATGGGATTCAGGTCTGGACTCATTCCTGGCCACCTTAGAAGTCTCCAGTGCTTTCTCTCAAACCATTTTCTAGTGCTTTTTGAAGTGTGCTTTGGGTCATTATCCTGCTGGAAAAGTTAAGTAAAAAGGGCAGCACACTGCAGCGCCAAAACATGCAAACTTGAAAACACGAAATTTGAACTGCATTACTGCTCTAGAAATATGAAAAAATGAGAGCTTTTAGAGCATAAAAAACGAGGTCCTACGCTTGACCTAACGTTTATTGTCAATGAGGTAGGTCAAGCGTAGGACCTCGTATAAGAGAGATGCCGTAAAGTGGCTACGAGGTACACATAAATATGGCCATTTTTATGCGCTAAAAGCTCTCATTTTTTCATATTTCTAGTGCAGTAATGCAGTTCAAATTTCGTGTTTTCAAGTTTGCATGTTTTGGCGCTGCAGTGTGCTGCCCTTTTTACTTAACTATATACGAGTTGGCGACTCTGGGTTCAGCACCTGTTCACACTCAGTCTATGTTTGGATGTGCAGGTCAGGTTTTTGAAATGTATTCTCTAGCCTTCTGATCGTGCACTCCCGCCTCCTAGCCACAGTTGTTTTAATTATAGTAGGTCTAATACCCCTCCACAGAGAGTGAGAATTTGAGTCCAAGAAGAGGTTTCACATGTACCCGTTCAGATGGAGACGTTTATTCTCAATGAGGTAGGTCAAGCGTAGGACCTCGTATAAGAGAGATGCCGTAAAGTGGCTACGAGGTACACATAAATATGGCCATTTTTATGCGCTAAAAGCTCTCATTTTTTCATATTTCTAGTGCAGTAATGCAGTTCAAACTTCGTGTTTTCAAGTTTGCATGTTTTGGCGCTGCAGTGTGCTGCCCTTTTTACTTAACTATATACGAGTTGGCGACTCTGGGTTCAGCACCTGTTCACACTCAGTCTATGTTTGGATGTGCAGGTCAGGTTTTTGAAATTATCCTGCTGGAAGACCCATGACCTCTGAGGGAGACCCAGCTTTCTTACACTGGGCCCTACATTATGCTGCAAAATTTGTTGGTAGTCTTCAGACTTCATACAGCCATGCACACGGTCAAGCAGTCCAGTGCCAGAGGCAGCAAAGCAACCCCAAATCATCAGGGAACCTCCGCCATGTTTGACTGTAGGGACCGTGCTCTTCTTCTTCTTTGAATGCCTCTTTTTTTCTCCTGTAAACTCTATGTTGATGCCTTTGCCCAAAAAGCTCTACTTTTGTCTCATCTGACCAGAGAACATTCTTCCAAAAAGTCTTAGGCTTTTTCAGGTAAGTTTTGGCAAACTCCAGCTTGGCTTTTTTATGTCTCGGGGTAAGAAGTGGGGTCTTCCTGGGTCTCCTACCATACAGTCCCTTTTCATTCAGACACCGACGGATAGTACGGGTTGACATTGTTGTACTCTCGGACTACAGGGCAGCTTGAACTTATTTAGATGTTAAGTCAAGGTTCTTTATCCAACATCCGCACAATCTTGCATTGAAATCTCTTGTCAATTTTTCTTTTCCGTCCACATCTAGGGAGGTTAGCCACAGTGCCATGGGCTTTAAACTTCTTGATGACACTGCGCACGGTAGACACAGGAACATTCAGGTCTTTGGAGATGGACTTGTAGCCTTGAGATTGCTCATGCTTCCTCACAATTTGGTTTCTCAAGTCCTCAGACAGTTCTTTGGTCTTCTTTCTTTTCTCCATGCTCAATGTGGTACACACAAGGACACAGGACAGAGGTTGAGTCAACTTTATTCCATGTCAACTGGCTACAAGTGTGATTGTTATTGCCAATACCTGTTATGTGCCACAGGTAAGTTACAGGTGCTGTTAATTACACAAATTAGAGAAGCATCACATGATTTTTCGAACAGTGCCAATACTTTTGTCCACCCCTTTTTTATGTTTGGTGTGGAATAATATCCAATTTGGCTTTAGGACAATTCTTTTTGTGTTTTTTCATTTAAGACAAATTAAATGAAGATAATAATACCAAATAATTTGTGTTTGCAATCATTTCCAGCAAGAAAATGAGTATTATCTGACAGAATTGCAGGGGTGTCAATACTTTTGGCCATGACTGTACAAAAAGGAAATAAAGGGGGGAGGGACCCCTGTGCAAAAAGTGAACCCCTTACCAACACAGAAATGGGGAGGGAAGAAAAAGTACATAAAAATGCTGACAGTGCTGGGGGTCACCAATCATATGACCCTATAGAAATGAATCAAAAAGGGCTAGTAGCAAATATGACCCAAATTTCTAAATAGAAGGAATATATATGAACCTGTTAGGGGTCAAGTTTCCGCCTCTGCAGAGGGGGAATCTCGAGCCATCTCCGCTGCGGTCTCCCATTCTTCTCCTGCTACAGTGGAGCCTGCTCAGCGGAGATGTCGGTCCCAGCATCTCGCTCAGTCTGACAATGTGCAAAGGATTACTGCTGCCTTTCCAGCTTCTGCCATTGTAGCCAGTACTGGTCAGCGGCGAGCAGATGTCTTTGGGACTAAGTCCAACTTTTCCCCTTCTGAGCATGCCCAGGGTAAGATCTCTCATTGGAGATCAAGGGTCACATGCTCAGGTACTGCAGCAACTCCCATTGGTTCTCTAGGAAGCTCCTGAAGTTGCTCAAGTTCTGTGGCAGCCTCCCATTGGTCCTTCTGGGAAGGTCCTGTAGTTGCTGCAGCTCTAAAAGGTTTGTATAACCGCGCGGCCATGCGCTAGTATCAATCTATGTTATGTGCTTTGCGCGAGTGTGGTCTTGTGTGTATGCATTTAGGGCCCCAGCTGAAATAAGCCCCTAGAATACCGGCACCTCTGGTGAGTAGTTTTGTGTGTATGTATTCAGGGTTCCGGCTGAAATAAGCCCTAGAATACCGGCACCTCCGGTTAGGAGTTTGTGTGTGTGCAAGACCACTGACTGCTATCAGCTCAGCAGTTAGCTGTGTACTCTTGTGAGTCTAACAGGGCACAGTGCTTTCTTTTATCTGTGACTCTGTGAAGTAACAGTTCACTTATACCATCATATAGTGCCATTTGCTAGCAGTAGGTTCCTCCTGCATGGTGGAACCCGGGCTGCGAACACACCAATAACTTCATCTATTTACTCGGTGCGTTCCGCTAGCCCTAACAGAATGGTAGTGCCAGGGTCTGGATAGGAAATGGCAGCGATGTTTATAAAACACATCTTCCACCTACACGGTATGCCAGACAAAATTGTCAGTGACCGGGGTCCCCAGTTGCGTCTCGGTTCTGGAGAGAGCTTTGTCGTCTTCTCAGCATTGAGTTGAATCTCTCTTCTGACATATCATCCTGAGACGAATGGGTTGGTAGAGAAGGCCAACCAGACCTTGGTCACATATCTGCAACATTTTGACTCAGCCAGGCAGGATGACTGGGCATCCTTGCTATCGTGGGTGGAGTTTGCACTGAATAACGCCGTAGCTGACCCCACTGGACAGACCCCATTCCTCCTTAACTATGGTCAGCATCCGCGGGTTCCTGTGCCTATGCCTGTGTCTTCTGCCGACTCCAAGGTGGCAGACTGGGCTGAACAGCGATGTCATGAGGCATGATGTCATAATATTCTGACAGTGACACCATTTAAAATTGAGACAAAGGCAGATTAAGCGGATTGATGAGTGATGGCAAGGGGCAGAAAGGAAGAGAGATGGACGGGGAGATTATGTCCCCTCTGTAATGTAGATATATGTATATATATATTCATGTGCCAAATATAGAGATGAGAGGCACAAGAATGATTGTTTATTGTGCACCATATTAATTCCTCTGAAGTAAGGGACACCACCAACCCGGATACATGATTAGGAGGGGGGAGGGGGAGAAAAGGAAAATGGAGAAAAAGCCACCAATCTTCCCCTATAAAAGCCCCTAGCCTCCTTTACTCCTACCTGTCGTGGAGGTTGGCACCCTAAAAGAACCTGTGCAAATGGCACCCCCACTCGACGTAGGCTGTCCCAAAGTGTCTGTCCCTAGATGTCCCTAAGGTACAGTCAGATAGGGCAGAGATAGGAGGACAGAGTAACTGTCCACAAGTGATGGAGAGGTGGGGGCTGGCATGGCAGCCGGTGTACGTATGATGATAACCATGGCACTACGTTATCTAAGACATGTTGCCCTTAAAGGGAATGTACATTTGTTGCACTTTGCTAAAAAGTTAATATATTTTAAGGTAATATAGCGAATAAAGTTAGAAATTTAAGTCAGATAGTAATAATGTTTGCATAGTCGATAGTATGTAGCCAAAAATAGGAAATGTTAAAGTGATGAACTTTGAATAAAATTGAAGTTAAGTAAAATGATACGTTGAATAGATTAAAAGGGAAATGCAGTAGGCCCGTGGGGGTAGATAGACAGATAGTCCTACATCTGAAGAAGAATGAAGAAAATGTTGACTTGCACTTTGAGGGTTAACGATAGTATACCATTAGTATACTTGCGTTAAGTAGATAGTATACCTGTATGGGTAATTATGTTTCATAGTTAGATAGTAATTGTTTTAGTCGTACGCACAATGTAAATATGTTATTGTTTGCAACGTTCAAGTGTTCTCACGTCCCATAAAGGGAAGCGTAGTTAAAATTAACTTTTTTTATAGCATTCAAAAATTTGCATGTCTTTTGCTAATGTATTGTTGTTTTCTTTTCCCAGTCCAGGAGTACTGGATTTAAGGGTGGGGGGAGGGGGGAGGCGGTCTGGATAGGAAGTGAGGCAGAACCTGATTGGGCTTCACCCAGGCAGGACCTGTCAGGCAGACAGGGGGAAGGAGAAACATCAAACAGCTGCAGACAGAGAGGTCCCTGACAGGGCTGGGATCCTGGATAGAGGGTTATGGAGCTGCGCCTGCCCCGATGTGTGGCAGCATCTTAAGAAAGGACACAAAGGGAATTGCATTGCTGAGAGTGAGAATCGAAGTCACAGCACAAGGAGAAGAATCCAGAGGGAGTTCTGCCCTGCAATAGGCTGCCTCCCTCTGAGGCGCAGAAGCCGGTAGCCAGAACACCAAGGGAGTAAGGAACTCTATGCTTTACTTCAGAGACTGGAAGGACAGTTAATTCCACGTTAGCTGCCCAACCTTACACCCAGGAGGCACAGTGGCAACTTGTGGGGGCTGGGGCATCGTAGGGTTCCTGTAAAAAGCCTCAGGCCATCAGTCATACGGGTTTGTCCTATCCATACCATCTGGGGGACAGAGAGAGAGAAAGAGACATAACATCGAGAACACCAACATCAGTTGTGAGGACCTCACCGAGAAGCTCAGCAGGGAGGTACTACAACACTCAGGCGCTAGAGGAAGGCTATTGATTTCCACCTGGATAAGGGGGACTCTGCAGTTGCCTTCAGACCAGCCAGACTCTGCCTGCCCTGTGGTCTGGTGCTCTGGACTGTGGACACTGAAGCCTTCAGTAAAGGTAAAGAGCCTGCAACCTTGTGTCCTCGTTCTTTACTGTGCCATCCATCATCTACACTCTGGGAAGCCCTGGGGACATACTTCACCTGTGGGAAGGTAAACCATCTAGCTGCCATAACATCACCCCGGCGGACCCCTAAGCAGCGTCGGTCACCCTCAGCGTCGGACTGGAGTACCTTGGGCCCACCAGAGAAAAATCATTCTTGGGGCCCACCATGCAGTTTAAAAATACCACACAGGATAGATCCTATATACCACACCACACAGGAGAGCTGACAGATCCTCTATATACTACACCACACAGGAGAGCTGAGAGATCCTCTATATACTACACCACACAGGAGAGCTGAGAGATCCTCTATATACTACACCACACAGGAGAGCTGACAGATCCTCTATATACTACACCACATGGGAGAGCTGACAGATCCTCTATATACTACACCACACAGAAGAGCTGACAGATCCTCTATATACTACACCACACGGGAGAGCTGACAGATCCTCTATATACTATACCACACAGGAGAGCTGACAGGTCCTCTATATACTGCACCACACAGAAGAGCTGACAGATCCTCTATATACTACACCACACGGGAGAGCTGACAGATCCTCTATATACTACACCACACAGAAGAGCTGACAGATCCTCTATATACTGTACCACACAGGGGAGCTGACAGATCCTCTATATACTACACCACACGGGAGAGCTGACAGATCCTCTATATACTACACCACACAGGAGAGCTGACAGATCCCCTATATACTACACCACACAGAAGAACTGACAGATCCTCTATATACTACACCACACAGAAGAGCTGACAGATCCTCTATATACTACACCACACAGGAGAGCTGACAGATCCTCTATGTACTATACCACACAGGAGAACAGACAGATCCTCTATATACTACACCACACAGGAGAGCTGACAGATCCTCTATATACTACACCACACAGGAGAGCTGACAGATCCTCTATATACTACACCACACAGGAGAGCTGACAGATCCTCTATATACTACACCACACAGGAGAGCTGACAGATCCTCTATATACCACACCACACAGGAGAGCTGACAGATCCTCTATATACTACACCACACAGAAGAGCTGACAGATCCTCTATACACTACACTACACAGGAGAGCTGACAGATCCTCTATACCACACAGGAGAGCTGACAGATCCTCTATATACTACACCACACAGGAGAGCTGACAGATCCTCTATATACCACACCACACGGGAGAGCTGACAGATCCTCTATATACTACACCACACAGGAGAGCTGACAGATCCTCTATATACTACACCACACACGAGAGATGACAGATCCTCTATATACTACACCATACAGGAGAGCTGACAGATCCTCTATATACCACCCCTCACAGTAGAGCTGACAGATCCTCTATATACTACACCACACAGGAGAGCTGACAGATCCTCTATATACTACACCACACGGGAGAGCTGACAGATCCTCTATATACTACACCACACAGAAGAGCTGACAGATCCTCTATATACTGCACCACACAGGGGAGCTGACAGATCCTCTATATACTACACCACACGGGAGAGCTGACAGATCCTCTATATACTACACCACACGGGAGAGCTGACAGATCCTCTATATACTACACCACACAGGAGAGCTGACAGATCCTCTATATACTACACCATACAGGAGAGCTGTCAGATCCCCTATATACTACACCACACAGGAGAGCTGACAGGTCCTCTATATACTGCACCACACAGAAGAGCTGACAGATCCTCTATATACTACACCACACGGGAGAGCTGACAGATCCTCTATATACTACACCACACAGAAGAGCTGACAGATCCTCTATATACTGTACCACACAGGGGAGCTGACAGATCCTCTATATACTACACCACACGGGAGAGCTGACTGATCCTCTATATACTACACCACACAGGAGACCTGACAGATCCCCTATATACTACACCACACAGAAGAACTGACAGATCCTCTATATACTACACCACACAGAAGAGCTGACAGATCCTCTATATACTACACCACACAGGAGAGCTGACAGATCCTCTATATACTATACCACACAGGAGAACAGACAGATCCTCTATATACTACACCACACAGGAGAGCTGACAGATCCTCTATATACTACACCACACAGGAGAGCTGACAGATCCTCTATATACTACACCACACAGGAGAGCTGACAGATCCTCTATATACTGCACCACACAGGGGAGCTGACAGATCCTCTATATACCACACCACACGGGAGAGCTGACAGATCCTCTATATACTACACCACACAGGAGAGCTGACAGATCCTCTATATACTACACCACACAGAAGAGCTGACAGATCCTCTATATACTACACCACACAGGAGAACTGACAGATCCTCTATATACTACACCACACAGGAGAGCTGACAGATCCTCTATATACTACACCACACAGGAGAGCTGACAGATCCTCTATATACTACACCACACAGTAGAGCTGACAGATCCTCTATATACTACACCACACAGGAGAACTGACAGATCCTCTATATACTACACCACACAGGAGAGCTGACAGATCCTCTATATACTACACCACACAGGAGAGCTGAGAGATCCTCTATATACTACACCACACAGGAGAACTGACAGATCCTCTTTACCACACAGGAGAGCTGACAGATCCTCTATATACTACACCACACAGGAGAGCTGACAGATCCTCTATATACTACACCACACAGGAGAGCTGACAGATCCTCTATATACTACACCACACGGGAGAGCTGACAGATCCTCTATATACTACACAACACAGAAGAGCTGACAGATCCTCTATATACTGCACCACACAGGGGAGCTGACAGATCCTCTATATACTACACCACACGGGAGAGCTGACAGATCCTCTATATACTACACCACACAGGAGAGCTGACAGATCCTCTATATACTACACCACACGGGAGAGCTGACAGATCCTCTATATACTACACCACACAGAAGAGCTGACAGATCCTCTATATACTGCACCACACAGGGGAGCTGACAGATCCTCTATATACTACACCACTCGGGAGAGCTGACAGATCCTCTATATACTACACCACACAGGAGAGCTGACAGATCCTCTATATACTACACCACACAGGAGAGCTGACAGATCCTCTATATACTACACCACACAGAAGAGCTGACAGATCCTCTATATACTACACACAGGAGAGCTGACAGATCCTCTATATACTAAACCACACAGGAGAGCTGACAGATCCTCTATACACTACACCACACAGGAGAGCTGACAGATCCTCTATATACTACACCACACAGGAGAGCTGACAGATCCTCTATATACTACACCACACAGGAGAGCTGACAGATCCTCTATATACTACCCCACACAGGAGAGCTGACAGATCCTCTATATCAGTGGTCCCCAACTCCAGGCCTCGAGGGCCGCCAACAGTGCAGGTTTTCAGGAATTCCTTAGTATTGAACAGGGGTTGGAATCATCACCTGTGCAGATGATCACATTACCACCGATGCAATACTAAAGAAATCCTGAAAACCTGCACTGTTGGCGGCCCTCGAGGCCTGGAGTTGGGGACCCCTGCTCTATATACTACACCACACGGGAGAGCTGACAGATCCTCTATATACTACACCACACGGGAGAGCTGACAGATCCTCTATATACTACACCACACAGGAGAGCTGACAGATCCTCTATATAGTACACCACACAGGAGAGCTGACAGATCCTCTATATACTGCACCACACAGGAGAGCTGACAGATCCTCTATATCAGTGGTCCCCAACTCCAGGCCTCGAGGGCCGCCAACAGTGCAGGTTTTCAGGAATTCCTTAGTATTGAACAGGGGTTGGAATCATCACCTGTGCTGATGATCACATTACCACCGATGCAATACTAAAGAAATCCTGAAAACCTGCACTGTTGGCGGCCCTCGAGGCCTGGAGTTGGGGATCCCTGCTCTATATACTACACCACACGGGAGAGCTGACAGATCCTCTATATACTACACCACACGGGAGAGCTGACAGATCCTCTATATACTACACCACACAGGAGAGCTGACAGATCCTCTATATACTACACCACACAGGAGAGCTGACAGATCCTCTGTATACTACACCACACAGGAGAGCTGACAGA
Organism: Ranitomeya imitator; assembly: GCF_032444005.1. Classification (NCBI taxonomy): domain Eukaryota; kingdom Metazoa; phylum Chordata; class Amphibia; order Anura; family Dendrobatidae; genus Ranitomeya; species Ranitomeya imitator. Next base: position 702,645,542 of record NC_091283.1, read on the forward strand.
TCCTCTATATACTACACCACACAGGAGAGCTGACAGATCCTCTATATACTACACCACACAGGATAGCCGACAGATCCTCTATATACTACACCACACAGGAGAGCTGACAGATCCTCTATATACTACACTACACAGGGGAGCCGACAGATCCTCTATATACTACACCACACAGGAGAGCTGACTGATCCTCTATATACTACACCACACAGGAGAGCTGACAGATCCTCTATATACTAAACCACACGGGACACATCCTCTATATACTACACCACACAGGAGAGCTGACAGATCCTCTATATACTACACCACACAGGAGAGCTGACTGATCCTCTATATACTACACCACACAGGAGAGCTGACAGATCCTCTATATACTAAACCACACGGGACACATCCTCTATATACTGCACCACACGGGACATATCCTCTATATACTACACCACACAGGACACATCCTCTATATACTACACCACACAGGAGAGCTGACAGATCCTCTATATACTACACCACACAGGAGAGCTGACAGATCCTCTATATACTACACCACACAGGACACATCCTCTATATACTACACCACACAGGAGAGCTGACAGATCCTCTATATACTACACCACACAGGAGAGCTGACAGATCCTCTATATACTACACCACACAGGAGAGCTGACAGATCCTCTATATACTACACCACACAGGAGAGCTGACAGATCCTCTGTATACTGCACCACACAGGAGAGCAGTAATGTAGGTCCAGTATGTGTAGTAAAATACTTACCGGTGTCCATATTCCACTGCAATGAAGACACAAGCAACGACACAGCGGCAGAAGACGGCGACTGCTGCATATTTTATTACACACAGGGAAGCTTTCTGTTGGGGGCGAGAGATTGTTTTTATTAGTACGATTTTGGGATAGATGTGATGTTTTCATCATTTGTTATAGCTTTTTTTGTGGAATTGTGGCGAACAGAAAAAAGGACATTTGGCATTTGTTTCTTTTTACGGTGTTTTCTGATCAAGTTAATTGTTTTTATAGTTTGATCGATGGGACTTTTCTGAACCCAGCAATACCAAATATTTGTTGTTTTTTATTTTTAACATATATTTATTTTCAATGGGATAAAAAGGGTGATTTGAACTTTTAGGAATTTTTTTATTTTCTTTTTACCTTTCACTGGTACAGTTAGCCCCCTTAGGCTATGTGCACATGTTGCAGATTCTCTGCGGATCCGCAGTTGATTTACAGTACAATGTAAATCAATGAGAAAAAAAAAATGCTGTGCACACTTTGTGGAAAATCCGCTGCGGAAACGCTGCGGTTTAAAAGAAGTAGCATGTCACTTCTTTTTTGTGAATCGGCAGCATTTTTGTACCCATTCCATTATAGAAAACCGCAGGGGTAAAAACCGCAGCAAATCCGCAAGAAAACCGCAGCAAAAACGCACAAAAACCACAGCGGAACCGCACAAAAAACGCAACAAATCCACAAGTGTGTTTTCTGCCAGGAGAGGCAGAATCCACACCAGAAATTCTAAGCCTAATCCGCAACGTGTGCACATAGCCTTAGAGGACATGAAGATGCGATCATCCGATAGCATGTGCTATTATATACAGTGATTCCACAGCATCCCTGCATATAGAAGAAATTATGATCTCCTTTAAAGCTCGGCTACAGGAAGAAGACCCCTGGCTGTTATTAAAACCCATCGGCGACCCACGATCACCTCATGGGCACCAATGGGTGAGAGAATGATACGCACGCATGCTGGCATGTGTTATATGCTGCAGTCAGAGATTGACACTGGCATTTAACACGCGCCATACATGTAAGGCAGATGTTGTAAAGGTGTTAATCACCTGAGGACCCCCTTCACCACTGTGTCACCCAATATCCTATGGGCCCCCTCCCCCACTATTTCACCTCTAATTTCCTATGGGCCTGCTCAGAGAGTGAAAGGGGAGCCACAGTAAGGGCTTGTGCACACGATGCGGATTTTGCTGCGGATCCGCAGCGTTTCCGCAGCTGCGGGTCAGCAGGAGTTTCCCATGCGTTTACAGGACCATGTAAACCTATGGGAAACAGAAAACGCTGTGCCCATGCTGCGGAAAAAAACGCACAGAAACGCAGTGGTTTACATTCAGCAGCATGTCACTTCTTTCTGCGTTCTCCGCAGCGGTTTTACAACTGCCCTTATGGAAAACCGCAGTTGTAAAACCGCAGTGGAAAACGCAGAAAAACCGCGGTAAATCCGCTATAAATCCGCAGCGGTTTTCCACTGCGGATTTATCAAATACGCTGCAGAAAAATCCGCAGTGGACCCAGAATACGTGTGCACATAGCCTAAAATAGAGGTAGGGGAGGGGGCCCACAAGAAAATTAGAATATCACTGTGGGCCCCTTCCCCTGTGTCACCTATAGGATGCATGGGGCCCCCTCCCCTAACTGCCTCTGTGGCCGGAGATCTACTCAGGGTGCAGGCATCATATAGTTATGTACTTACAGTCACACTGACTGCAGCCATCAGACTCCCTCTGCTCCACTGCTGCTTGGGTAGGACTGCTGACCAATCACAGCACAGCTCCTTGCCTGAGCTGTGCTGTGAGCTCACACAAAGAAAACTAACGCTGATTGGCTGAATTGCAGCCAATCAGCGTTTACACTGCTGCCCAGGGCATTTTTGAAGAGGAGCAGAGCCGTGGAGCACAGGAGACAGGTGACTGCGGGTCAGCTGTGTGTGCCTGTCTGCTCTCAGCCTCACAGTCAGCTGTTCCTCCTTCACTGCTGGCTGAAGTGAGGGTCGGGCACTCTGCACACAGCGCTCCTGGCAGAGGAATGGCAGCGGCAGCAGGTGATGTGAAGGAGCTGCGCCTGCACTTCCCATCACCTGTGCAGTCTGCCAGCTGTGCCGACTATACAATAAAGTGTGCACTGCTGGGTGCACTGCACGCTATGAGCATGATGCAGGGCAGGCACAAATGAGGGAGGCAGGAGCTGGGGGCGGGGCCCACCGGAGGATTCTCCGGTGTCCCGGTGCCCCAGTCCGACCCTGGTCACCCTGACCGAATACCACAGGTGGCGTCACAAACATTTCCCCTTTAAAGACCTTTCCCCCCATTTATTAACGCACGCTCTCCCTTGGGCCATGGACCGGGTCAGCCACAGTGACATCGCTGATGAGAACCGAAAGGCCCAGCTCCGAGTACCCCATTGCCCTATACTGGGGGGCGATCCAAAGGCGCCAACAAAGGGTTTGAAAATTTTGTCTGTCATATATTCTGTGAGTCATTCTGTGAGGCTGTTGTTGCCCGAGACAATTGGTCTTCCCTTTAAGGGATTAGTGCCCTTATGGATCTTAGGGAGACAATAAAAGGTGGGGATAACTTGATTTTTGGGTAAGAGGAAATCTCTCTCTTCCTTGCCCACTACTCCTCCCCTGTAGCCCCTTTCCACAATGAATTTGAGTTCATCAGAAAATTGTCCCAATGGATTTTGGGTCAAAACTCTATAGTGATCCTTCCAATCCAATAACAAGAGGCACATGGACCGGTAATCCATGGTGTTCATAATGACCACGTTGCCTGTTATGACCTGGTGGTTAAGAGGCCACACTGAAATGACCTGGTGGCTAAAACGCAACATGGAACGAGCTCTGAGAAGGTGGCATCTCTACTGACCGCAGTCCCCAATCCTAACAACACAACTAGAAATAGCCGTGGGATGTTCCTGACACTCCCTAGACACCTCGTCACAGCCTAAGATATAACTACCCCTAAAGAAGGAAATAGAAAGCTATCTTGCCTCAGAGAAACCCCCAAAAGGAAAGACAGCCCCCCACAAATATTGACTGTGAAAGGAGAGGGAAATGACAAACTCAGAAATGAAATTAGAATTCAGCAAAGGGAGGCCAATACTAAACTAGATAGACAGAGAGCAAAGGATACTGTGCGGTCAGTATTAAAAACTACAAAATCCACGCAGAGTTTACAAAAATAAACTCCACACCGACTCACGGTGTGGAGGGGCAAATCTGCTTTCCCAGAGCTTCCAGCTAGCCTGAATAAGACATAGTGACAAGCTGGACAAAAGAGACAAAATGCAAAGCAATAGAGTCCAAACAAATGGACAAACAAAACTAGCAAAACTTATCTTTTGCAGACAAGGACTGGCCATATGAGAAATCCATGTTAAGAATCAAATCCAACCAAGAACATTGACAGCAGGCATGGACTAAAGCCCAGAGCAGGTTTAAATAACAAACCCAGGCAAGGCGATTAGTGAAGGCAGCTGCTACAGCTACCTAACGGAGCAGCAGTTACACTCGAAACCACCAGAGGGAGCCCAAGGGCAGAACTCACAAAAATACCATTAGCAACCACAGGAGGGAGCTCCAGAACGGAACTCACAACAGTACCCCCCCTTGAGGAGGGGTCACCGAACCCTCACCAGAGCTCCCAGGCCGATCAGGATGAGCCAAATGGAAAGCATGAACCAAATCGGGAGCATGAACATCGGAGGCAACAACCCAAGAATTATCCTCCTGGCCATAACCCTTCCACTTGACCAGATACTGAAGCTTCCGCCTCGAAAACCGAGAATCCAAAATCTTCTCTACCACATATTCCAATTCCCCCTCAACCAACACCGGAGCAGGAGGATCAACGGAGGGAACCATAGGTACCACATATCTCCGCAACAAGGATCTATGGAACACATTATGAATGGAAAAGGAAGCTGGAAGGGCCAACCGAAAAGACACTGGATTGATAATTTCAGAAATCTTATAAGGCCCAATAAAGCGAGGCTTGAACTTAGGGGAAGAAACCTTCATAGGAACATGACGAGAAGACAACCAGACCAAATCCCCAACACGAAGCCGGGGACCAACACACTGACGACGGTTAGCAAAACGCTGAGCCTTCTCCTGAGACAACGTCAAATGACCACACCACATGAGTCCAAATTTGCTGCAACCTGTCCACCACGGAATCCACACCAGGACAGTCAGAAGGCTCAAGCTGCCCTGAAGAAAAACGAGGATGAAAACCAAAGTTACAAAAAAAGGCGAAACCAAGGTAGCCGAACTAGCCCGATTATTAAGGGCAAACTCGGCCAACGGCAAAAAGGTCACCCAATCATCCTGATCAGCAGACACGAAGCATCTCAAATAGGTTTCCAAGGTCTGATTGGTTCGCTCCGTTTGGCCATTTGTCTGAGGATGGAATGCAGAAGAAAAAGACAAATCAATGCCCATTCTAGCACAAAAGGACCGCCAAAACCTAGAAACGAACTGGGAACCTCTGTCAGACACAATATTCTCCAGAATACCATGCAAACGAACCACATGCTGAAAAAATAATGGAACCAAATCAGAAGAGGAAGGCAGCTTAGGCAACGGCACCAAATGGACCATCTTAGAAAACCGGTCACAAACCACCCAGATGACAGACTGTTGTGAATTCTGTGGCTGAATTCACTTCTGTGGTCACAAGTGGTATTGCAGTCTCTGGGCTTCCTCCCTCAGGTGTTTTGGTGAGCTCGTTGGCTGCCTTGCTATTTAGCTCCACCTGAGTCTGTCTTCTTTGCTCCTTGTCAATGTTCCAGTGTTGGATCTGAGCTACTGCATCTTTCCTTGGGCCTGCTGCTCTGCTAGATAAGTGCTTCTAGTTTGTTTTCTGTTTTTTCTGTCCAGCTTGCTATTAACTTTTGCTGGAAGCTCTGAGAAGCAAAGGGGTGCACCGCCGTGCTGTTAGTTCGGCACGGTGGGTCTTTTTGCCCCTTTGCGTGGTTTTCGTTTTAGGGTTTTTGTAGACTGCATAGTTCTCTTTGCTATCCTCGCTCTGTCTAGAATATCGGGCCTCACTTTGCTGAATCTATTTCATTCCTACGTTTGTCTTTTCATCTTGCTAACAGTCATTATATGTGGGGGGCTGCCTATTCCTTTGGGTTATTTCTCTGAGGTAAGTCAGGCTTGTATTTCTATCTTCAGGCTAGTCAGCTCCTCAGGCAGTGCCGAGTTGCATAGGTAGTGATAGGCGCAATCCACTGCTGCTTATAGTTGTGTGAGGATAGATCAGGTACTGCAGTCTACAGAGATTCCACGTCTCAGAGCTCGTCCTATTGTTTTTGGTTATTGCCAGATCTCTGTATGTGCGCTGATTACTGCACGCTGTGTTGCCTGATTGCCAGCCATAACAGTACAAGGAGCCCCACCAATGATTCCCAATAGAGGGAAAAAAGAAATCCTGACAGCATTTTTTTTTCTTAGCTCTGTCTTCAGTCTTTTTTTTCCCCTAGACATTAGAGTGCTTCAGGACACAGCTGTGGACATGGATATTCAGGCTCTGTGCTCCTCAATGGATAATCTCGTTGTAAATGTACAAAAGATTCAAGATACTATTGATCAGAAATCGATGCTAGAACCAAGAATTCCGATTCCTGATTTGTTTTTTGGTGACAGAACTAAATTCCTGAGCTTCAGAAATAATTGTAAGCTATTTTTGGCCTTGAAACCTCATTCTTCTGGTAATCCTATTCAACAGGTTTTGATTATTATTTCTTTTTTGCGCGGCGACCCACAGGACTGGGCGTTTTCTCTTGCACCAGGAGATTCTGCATTGAGTAATGTTGATGCATTTTTCCAGGCGCTGGGATTGCTTTACGATGAGCCTAATTCAGTGGATCAGGCTGAGAAAAATCTGCTGGCTTTATGCCAGGGTCAGGATGATGTAGAAGTATATTGTCAGAAATTTAGGAAGTGGTCAGTACTCACTCTGTGGAATGAATCTGCACTAGCGGCTTTGTTCAGAAAGGGTCTCTCTGAAGCTCTTAAGGATGTAATGGTGGGATTTCCTATGCCTGCTGGTTTGAATGAGTCTATGTCCTTGGCCATTCAGATCGGTCGTCGCTTGCGCGAGCGTAAATCTGTGCACCATCTGGCGGTATTGTCTGAGAGTAAACCTGAGCCTATGCAGTGCGACAGGACTATGACTAAAGTAGAACGGCAAGAACACAGACGTCTGAACAGACTGTGTTTCTATTGTGGTGATTCTACTCATGCTATTTCTAATTGTCCTAAACGCACTAGGCGGTTCGATAGCTCTGCCGTTATTGGTACTGTACAGTCCAAATTCCTTTTGTCCATTACCTTAATGTGCTCTTTGTCATCGTATTCTGTCATGGCGTTTGTGGATTCAGGCGCTGCCCTGAATCTGATGGATTTGGATTATGCTAAACGTTGTGGATTTTTCTTGGAGCCTTTGCGGTGTCCTATTCCGTTGAGAGGAATTGATGCTACACCTTTGGCCAAGAATAAGCCTCAGTACTGGGCCCAGCTGACCATGTGCATTGCTCCTGCACATCAGGAAGTTATTCGCTTTCTGGTACTGCATAATTTGCATGATGTGGTCGTGTTGGGGTTGCCATGGCTACAAACCCATAATCCAGTATTGGATTGGAACTCTATGTCGGTAACCAGCTGGGGTTGTCAGGGAGTACATGGTGATGTTCCATTTTTGTCTATTTCGTCATCCATTCCTTCTGACATCCCAGAGTTCTTGTCGGACTTTCAGGATGTATTTGAAGAGTCCAAGTCTGATGCCCTACCTCCGCATAGGAATTGTGATTGTGCTATCGATTTGATTCCTGGTAGTAAATTCCCTAAGGGTCGTTTATTTAATTTGTCCGTACCTGAACACACCGCTATGCGCAGTTATGTGAAGGAGTCCCTGGAGAAGGGACATATTCGCCCATCGTCGTCACCATTGGGAGCAGGGTTCTTTTTTGTAGCCAAGAAGGATGGTTCGCTAAGACCGTGTATTGATTACCGCCTTCTTAATAAGATCACTGTTAAGTTTCAGTATCCCTTGCCATTGATTTCTGACTTGTTTGCTCGGATTAAGGGGGCTAGTTGGTTTACTAAGATTGATCTTCGTGGTGCGTATAATCTGGTGAGAATCAGGCAGGGAGATGAATGGAAAACGGCATTTAATACGCCCGAGGGTCATTTTGAGTATCTGGTGATGCCGTTCGGACTTGCCAATGCTCCATCTGTTTTTCAGTCTTTTATGCATGACATTTTCCGTGAGTATCTGGATAAATTCTTGATTGTTTACTTGGATGACATTTTGATCTTCTCAGATGATTGGGAGTCTCATGTGAAGCAAGTCAGAATGGTTTTCCAGGTACTGCGTGCTAATTCCTTGTTCGTGAAGGGATCAAAGTGTCTCTTCGGTGTGCAGAAAGTTTCATTTTTGGGGTTCATCTTTTCCCCTTCTACTATCGAGATGGATCCGGTTAAGGTTCAGGCCATCCAGGATTGGACTCAGCCGACATCTCTAAAAAGTCTGCAGAAATTTCTGGGCTTTGCTAATTTTTATCGTCGCTTCATCTGTAATTTTTCTAGCATTGCCAGACCATTGACCGATTTGACCAAGAAGGGTGCTGATTTGGTTAATTGGTCTTCTGCTGCCGTGGAAGCTTTTCAGGAGTTGAAGCGTCGTTTTTGCTGTGCCCCTGTGTTGTGTCAACCTGATGTTTCTCTTCCGTTCCAGGTCGAGGTTGATGCTTCTGAGATTGGTGCAGGGGCGGTTTTGTCACAGAGAGGTTCTGGTTGCTCAGTGTTCAAACCATGTGCTTTCTTTTCCAGGAAATTTTCTGCTGCTGAGCGTAATTATGATGTGGGCAACCGAGAGTTGCTGGCCATGAAGTGGGCATTCGAGGAGTGGCGTCATTGGCTTGAGGGTGCTAAGCATCGCGTGGTGGTTTTGACTGATCATAAGAAACTTACTTATCTTGAGTCTGCCAAGCGCTTGAATCCTAGACAGGCCCGTTGGTCGTTATTTTTTGCTCGTTTTGATTTTGTGATTTCATACCTTCCGGGCTCTAAAAATGTGAAGGCGGATGCTCTGTCTAGGAGTTTTGTGCCCGACTCTCCGGGGTTATCTGAGCCGGCGAGTATCCTCAAGGAAGGAGTCATTGTGTCTGCCATCTCCCCTGATTTGCGGAGAGTGTTGCAGAAATTTCAGGCTAATAAACCTGATCGTTGTCCGGCCGAGAAACTGTTCGTCCCTGATAGGTGGACTAGTAAAGTTATCTCTGAACTTCATTGTTCGGTGCTGGCCGGTCATCCAGGAATCTTTGGTACCAGGGAGTTGGTTGCTAGATCCTTCTGGTGGCCATCTCTGTCGCGGGATGTGCGTGCTTTTGTGCAGTCCTGTGGAATTTGTGCTAGGGCTAAGCCCTGCTGTTCACGTGCCAGTGGGTTGCTTTTGCCCTTGCCGGTCCCGAAGAGGCCTTGGACACATATTTCGATGGATTTCATTTCTGACCTTCCCGTTTCTCAAAAAATGTCGGTCATTTGGGTGGTCTGTGATCGCTTTTCTAAAATGGTCCATCTGGTGCCTTTGGTTAAATTGCCTTCCTCCTCTGATTTGGTGCCTTTGTTCTTCCAGCATGTGGTTCGTTTACATGGCATTCCTGAGAATATTGTTTCTGACAGAGGTTCCCAGTTTGTCTCGAGGTTCTGGCGAGCCTTTTGTGGTAGGATGGGCATTGACCTATCTTTCTCCTCGGCCTTCCATCCTCAGACTAATGGCCAGACCGAACGAACCAATCAGAAACATATCTGAGATGTTTTGTTTCCGCTGACCAGGATGATTGGGTGTCATTTTTGCCGTTGGCTGAGTTCGCCCTTAATAATCGGGCCAGCTCGGCTACCTTGGTCTCTCCATTTTTCTGCAATTCTGGGTTCCATCCTCGTTTCTCTTCAGGACAGGTTGAGTCTTCGGACTGTCCTGGTGTGGATTCTGTGGTGGACAGGTTGCAGCAGATCTGGACTCAGGTAGTGGACAATTTGACCTTGTCCCAGGAGAAGGCTCAGCTTTTCGCTAATCGCAGACGCCGTGTGGGACCCCGACTTCGTGTTGGGGATCTGGTTTGGTTATCTTCTCGTCATATTCCTATGAAGGTTTCCTCTCCTAAATTTAAACCTCGTTTTATTGGTCCGTATAGGATTTCTGAGATTCTCAATCCGGTGTCTTTTCGTCTGATCCTCCCAGACTCCTTTTCCATACATAATGTATTCCATACGTCGTTGTTGAGGAGATACGTGGCACCTATGGTTCCATCTGTGGAGCCTCCTGCCCCTGTTTTGGTGGAGGGGGAATTGGAGTATATTGTGGAGAAGATTTTGGATTCTCGTGTCTCTAGACGGAAACTCCAGTATCTGGTCAAATGGAAGGGTTATGCTCAGGAAGATAATTCCTGGGTTTTTGCCTCTGATGTCCATGCCCCAGATCTTGTTCGTGCCTTTCATGTGGCTCATCCTGGTCGGCCTGGGGGTTCTGGTGAGGGTTCGGTGACCCCTCCTCAAGGGGGGGGTACTGTTGTGAATTCTGTGGCTGAATTCACTTCTGTGGTCACAAGTGGTATTGCAGTCTCTGGGCTTCCTCCCTCAGGTGTTTTGGTGAGCTCGTTGGCTGCCTTGCTATTTAGCTCCACCTGAGTCTGTCTTCCTTGCTCCTTGTCAATGTTCCAGTGTTGGATCTGAGCTACTGCATCTTTCCTTGGGCCTGCTGCTCTGCTAGATAAGTGCTTCTAGTTTGTTTTCTGTTTTTTCTGTCCAGCTTGCTATTAACTTTTGCTGGAAGCTCTGAGAAGCAAAGGGGTGCACCGCCGTGCTGTTAGTTCGGCACGGTGGGTCTTTTTGCCCCTTTGCGTGGTTTTCGTTTTAGGGTTTTTGTAGACTGCATAGTTCTCTTTGCTATCCTCGCTCTGTCTAGAATATCGGGCCTCACTTTGCTGAATCTATTTCATTCCTACGTTTGTCTTTTCATCTTGCTAACAGTCATTATATGTGGGGGGCTGCCTATTCCTTTGGGGTATTTCTCTGAGGTAAGTCAGGCTTGTATTTCTATCTTCAGGCTAGTCAGCTCCTCAGGCAGTGCCGAGTTGCATAGGTAGTGATAGGCGCAATCCACTGCTGCTTATAGTTGTGTGAGGATAGATCAGGTACTGCAGTCTACAGAGATTCCACGTCTCAGAGCTCGTCCTATTGTTTTTGGTTATTGCCAGATCTCTGTATGTGCGCTGATTACTGCACGCTGTGTTGCCTGATTGCCAGCCATAACAACAGACATCTTCTGAGAAACAGGAAGATCAGAAATAAAATCCATGGAAATATGCGTCCAGGGCCTCTCAGGAATAGGCAAAGGCAAAAGCAACCCGCTGGCACGGGAACAGCAAGGCTTAGCCCGAGCACAGGTCTCACAGGACTGCACAAACGAACGCACATCCCGCGACAAGGAAGGCCACCAAAAGGACCTAGCCACCAAATCTCTGGTACCGAAAATCCCAGGGTGACCAGCCAACACCGAACAATGAACCTCAGAAATTACCCTACTAGTCCATCTATCAGGAACAAACAATTTCCCCACAGGACAGAGGTCAGGTTTATCAGCCTGAAACTCCTGAAGTACCCGCCGTAAATCAGGGGAGATGGCAGAAAGAATCACCCCCTCCTTGAGGATCCTAGCCGGCTCAAGAGCTCCCGGAGAATCAGAAAACTCCTAGAAAGGGCATCAGCCTTCACATTCTTAGATCCAGGAATATACGAGACCACAAAATCAAAACGTGAGAAAAACAAAGACCACTGAGCCTGTCTAGGATTCAACCGCTTAGCAGACTCGAGGTAAATCAGATTCTTGTGATCAGTCAAGACCACCACGCGATGCTTGGCTCCCTCAAGCCAATGTCGCCACTCCTCAAATGCCCACTTCATAGCCAACAACTCCCCATTGCCGACATCATAATTACGCTCAGAAGACGAAAATTTTCTGGAGAAGAAGGCACAAGGTTTCATCAAAGAGCCATCAGAATTTCTCTGAGACAAAACGGCCCCTGCCCCAATCTCAGAAGCATCAACCTCAACCTGAAAAGGGAGAGAAACATCTGGCTGACGCAACACAGGGGCAGAAGTAAAACGACGTTTAAGCTCCTGAAAGGCCTCAACAGCCGCAGAGGACCAATTCACGACATCAGCGCCCTTCCTCGTCAAATCGGTCAGAGGCTTCACCACACTAGAAAAATTAGCAATAAAGCGACGATAAAAATTGGCAAAGCCCCAACATTTCTGAAGGCTCTTTACAGATGTAGGTTGAGTCCAATCATGAATGGCCTGGACTTTAACAGGGTCCATTTCAATAGCCGAGGGAGAAAAAATGAAACCCAAAAAAGAAACCCTCTGAACTCCAAAGAGGCACTTAGACCCCTTCACAAACAATGCATTAGTATGAAGGACCTGAAACACCATCCTAACCTGCTTCACATGAGACTCCCAATCATCGGAGAAAACCAAAATATCATCCAAATACACAATCATAAATTTATCCAGATAATTCCAGAAGATATCATGCATAAAGGACTGAAATACCGATGGAGCATTAGAGAGCCCGAATGGCATTGCAAGATATTCAAAATGGCCTTCAGGCGTATTAAATGCTGTTTTCCATTCATCACCTTGTTTAATAAGCACAAGATTATACGCCCCTCGGAGGTCGATTTTAGTAAACCAACTAGCACCCTTAGTCCGAGCAAACAAATCAGAAAGCAAAGGTAACGGATACTGGAATTTGACAGTGATCTTATTAAGAAGGCGATAATCTATACAGGGTCTCAAGGAGCCATCCTTCTTGGCAACAAAAAAAAATCCCGCTCCCAACGGTGACGAAGACGGGCGAATATGCCCTTTCTCCAAGGACTCCTTTAGATAACTCCGCATAGCGGCATGCTCTGGCACAGACAGATTGAAAAGTCGGCCCTTAGGGAACTTACAGCCAGGAATCAAATTAATGGCACAATCGCAGTCCCTATGAGGAGGCAGGGAACTGGACTTGGGCTCATCAAATACATCCTGGAAATCCGACAAAAACTCAGGAACTTCAGAAGAAGGGGACGAGGAAATGGACATCAAAGGAATATCACTATGTATCCCCTGACAACCCCAACCAGTCACAGACATAGATCTCCAATCCAGCACTGGATTATGTACCTGTAACCATGGAAAACACAGCACAACAACATCATGCAAATTATGCAACACCAAAAAACGAATATTTTCCTGATGTGCTGGAGCCATGCACATGGTTAACTGTGTCCAGTACTGAGGTTTATTCTTGGCCAATGGCGTAGCATCAATCCCCCTTAAGGGAATAGGACTCTGCAAAGGTTCCAAGGAAAAACCACAGCGCTTGGCAAATTCTAAGTCCATTAAGTTCAGGGCAGCGCCAGAATCCACAAATGCCATAACAGAAAAGGACGACAATGAGCAAATCAGGGTAACAGACAAGAGAAATTTAGGCTGCACAGTACTAATGGTAACAGACCTAGGGACCCTCCTAGTACGCTTAGGGCAAACAGAAATAGCATGAGCTGAATCACCACAGTAAAAACACAGGCCATTCTGACGTCTGAATTTCTGCCTTTCTGCTCTAGTCAAAATCCTATCACATTGCATAGGCTCAGGACTTCGCTCAGAGGACACTGCCATATGGTGCACCGCCTTGCGCTCACGCAAGCGCCGATCAATCTGAATGGCTAGAGACATAGATTCGCTCAAACCGGTAGGCGTAGGAAAGCCCACCATAACATCTTTAAGGGTTTCAGAAAGACCTTTTCTGAAAATAGCAGCCAGCGCCTCTTCATTCCATTTAGTGAGCACAGACCATTTTCTAAATTTCTGGCAATATAACTCTGCCGCTTCCTGACCCTGACACAGGGCCAACAGTGTTTTCTCAGCATGCTCTACAGAGTTAGGTTCGTCATACAACAATCCGAGCGCCTGAAAGAATGCATCTACATTCAATAATGCCAGATTCCCTGTTTCAAGAGCAAATGCCCAGTCTTGAGGATCACCACGCAGTAAGGATATGATGATTTTCACTTGCTGAATGGGATCACCAGAAGAACGGGGTTTCAAAGCAAAAAACAATTTGCAGCTATTTTTAAAGTTCAAAAACTTGGATCTGTCCCCAAAAAACAAATCAGGAGTAGGAATTCTTGGCTCTAGAGCCGGAGTCTGAACAATATAATCTTGGATACTCTGGACTCTTGCAGCAAGTTGATCCACACGAGAAAACAAACCCTGAACCTCCATACCAGAGCATAAATCCAGCACCACCCAGATATCAAGAGGAAAAAGAAGACAGAACAGAGCACAGAAAAAAAATGGTTCAGAACTCTTTTTTTTCCTTCTTTTGAGATGCATTCAATTCATTCTTGGTCCTGCTGTACTGTTATGACCTGGGCGTTAAGAGGCCACACTGAAATGACCTGGTGGCTAAAACGCAACATGGAACGAGCTCTGAGAAGGTCGTATCTCTACTGACCGCAGTCCCCAATCCTAACAACACAACTAGAAATAGCCGTGGGATGTTCCTGACACTCCCTAGACACCTCGTCACAGCCTAAGATATAACTACCCCTAAAGAAGGAAATAGAAAGCTATCTTGCCTCAGAGAAACCCCCAAAAGGAAAGACAGCCCCCCACAAATATTGACTGTGAAAGGAGAGGGAAATGACGAACTCAGAAATGAAATTAGAATTCAGCAAAGGGAGGCCAATACTAAACTAGATAGACAGAGAGCAAAGGATACTGTGCGGTCAGTATTAAAAACTACAAAATCCACGCAGAGTTTACAAAAATAAACTCCACACCGACTCACGGTGTGGAGGGGCAAATCTGCTTTCCCAGAGCTTCCAGCTAGCCTGAATAAGACATAGTGACAAGCTGGACAAAAGAGACAAAATGCAAAGCAATAGAGTCCAAACAAATGGACAAACAAAACTAGCAAAACTTATCTTTTGCAGACAATGACTGGCCATATGAGAAATCCATGTTAAGAATCAAATCCAACCAAGAACATTGACAGCAGGCATGGACTAAAGCCCAGAGCAGGTTTAAATAACAAACCCAGGCAAGGCGATTAGTGAAGGCAGCTGCTACAGCTACCTAACGGAGCAGCAGTTCCACTCAAAACCACCAGAGGGAGCCCAAGGGCAGAACTTGCAAAAATACCATTAGCAACCACAGGAGGGAGCTCCAGAACGGAACTCTCAACAGTTGCCCCCCCTTGTCAGAGGGTTTTATTATGATATTGTGGTCCTTCTCAAGATTACAAAGATGGCATTTCACTCTTGGACAGGTTATATCGATTTCTGTTCCTAGCGGACTGATTCGTAAGGTCGTCAGTGACCAGATTGAGAAATATATCAATAGAGCTAAGGTCACCCATAGGTGGAGGCATTTTGGAACTCTTATTTTTTAGATATGTGAAGGGGCCATTGCCATCCAGATTAGGATCAGTGTCACTAGCTGAAACAACAAGTGAACATCCCGAAGGAGATCATCCGATATGCCTAATTCCGTACATTGTCTCTTTTCTTCCTTTAGGAAGAATTTTTTCCATTTTAAATGTCTCACAAATAAATTGAGGTCTTTGATTACCTCAAAAATGTCCATATCAGAGGTTGGTACAAAGGAGAGACCCCTGCTAAGTAAATGTACCTTGTTCTCACTTAAGGGTCTAGAGGATAGATTGATGACCTGTGTGCTTACAAGGGAGGGTTGGTGCTGTTTCTGAGGGGGTAATTTAGTTCTAAAAAACTATTCCTCAAAGGAGATTTCTTATTACCCCCTTGCCCCCGATTGCTGCCTCTACCTCTACCCCTGCCTCTGCCTCTGCCTCTGTGGCCACTAGATTTGGCATCATTATCTGAGACTTCTGCTTCTGAGGAAGAGATATCTGTCTCGGTTTTGCGAGAAGATCTAGTTACGGAGGAGTAAGCCTTATTTTCTTTGAATTCCTGGAGATCTCTTATAAAAAAACTTGTGTTTCTTATCTTTGAGATGATATTGAAATCTCTCCAAGGAATTTTGTAATTGTGTTTCTTTTTTAGAAAAATCTGGTTCAGAGGAGCATTTTTTAGTAACCTCTATCTGCTCTTTAATCATTTAAGGTAGTTAGATTCTGTTTTTCTTCCTCGAACAAAAGTCTCATCAATCTGAGTGAGTTTTCAGTGGCCTCTTTTTCCCACCTTGCCAATAGACTAGGATTCTTATAGCGATACCTTGGTGCCAGTGTGATTCTCAGATGTCTAGGGACAATACCTGATTTTATGTAGCTGTCCAATCTCTGTAGTTCGCACCAGGATGCTATTTTATCCTTATATATTTTAGTGAGCTATTTGAAGGCTGCATTAAATGAGGGGACGTATTTCTTTTGGGTGTATATTCTGTCAGAAAAGACATCTCTAGCCTCTGAAAACCACTGATTAGTGTCAATACCCGTGGTTAGAAAACCTGCCATACCAATGATACAATATCTGAAGCAGGGTAAACTATCCAACAAAGGTCAAATGAAATTTAGCAAATGGATATGTATAAAACTTAACCTTTATTCAGTATATAAAATAGTATACAACAAGACTATCACATTTATACAAAAAGGAAATAAAGGGGGGGAGGGGGGAGGACCCTTGTGCAAAAAGTGAACCTCTTACTAACACAGAAATGGGGAGGGAAGAAAAAGTACATAAAAATGCGGACAGTGCCGGGGGTCACCAATCGTATGACCCTATAGAAATGAATCAAAAAGGGCTAGTAGCAGATATGACCCAAATTTCTAAATAGAAGGAACATATATATGAACCAGTATATAAGTGAGCATATGAATAGTTGGTTACTTATATTTCTTATAGCAACTGTTACTTATAGGGTGTCTCCCTATTAGTCAAGCGCCGTCACATGTGATGCCCTTATTAGCATTCTTAGTGGATGCCCCTGTGTAGTATATTCTAATCAACACGAGTATCCAGGCAGTTCCCTCTGCCAATAGTTATTTATGCAGTACATTGCATAACCAAACACTTGTCAGTGAATTTAGCAGCGTATTAAAAAGGCATGTTAACCTATAAATACCGCAAATAGTAGTCCATATACAAATGGGATCATGCTACCTCCATAAAACATTGAGCATCCCTTATGGTCATTATCTTAATGCGGTAACTACCAGAGTCATATCAAATTTATATTCTGGCTCTGGCTAGTGCAGAACAGCATCATAATTCATGTCCATTGATATGGATAGATCTCACCCGATGTTGGAGAGATTCTGTCATCAGGACATCTCTCAAGGAAGAGTGAGAGGAAAGCAAAGCCTCTGTTGAAACCAGCATCTCCCGACGCGTTTCACCCTTCTGGAATCATCAGGGGAGTGTGACAACCTGTACCACCAAGGTGTTTGTCTCTATCAATAGGGTTGGAGTGCTGCTAATTTATTCAACTGATGGACACACGCTACTACAAAAAATTGGAGTCTCAGTCTACTCAGAACTATTACAAGGAACTAAAAAAGTTTGAATCTTGTCTGCCTGACAAATCCATAAGAGCCGATGACCTGAAACCAGAGAGTCCAAGATCAGGAACATTCTACATGCTTTCCAAAATCCACAAATCTGGAAATCTAGGAAGACCAATTATTTAATGTGTGGACACCCCATACTGAGCAGGTTTCTGGATGGGTAGAAAGCATTGTTAAACCCCTGGTAAAAGGATACACTCAGGTACATTCAGTACAGAACTGACTTATTGAATAAACTAGCATCAATAGGTCCTCTACCAGAAGGAACCATCCTGGCAACCATGGATGTGGAATCCTTGTACTCTAATATCCTACACCATAATGGATTAAATGTCTGCAAAGTCTTCATGGATAATTCAGGAATTAATGCTGATTCTGTGATGAAACTTGCAAAATTTTTCCCCACCAACAATTACTTTCAATTTGATAACTAGACATATCTACCGGATATGACATATCTACATATCTTTCCATGGCCATACTTGAAAGTGACTTTTTGTTCTCATATCCCATCAGGCCTCTGGCCCACTACCTTAACATTGACGATATGTTAATCATCTGGACGGAGTCTGAGTAACAGCTTAATACGGTCCATTAACGTTTAATTAATTTCATCCCACCATCAACTTAACACTCAACTGCTTCTGTACTGAAATTACGAATTTAGACACCATCACTAAGCTACAGAACAATGCAATACATGCATCCCTGTTCCAGAAGCTAATCAAGCATCCAACATACCTTAAATGGGACAGTTTTCATCCAAAACACAAACTATTGTCTACAGCCAAGCCATCAGATACAATTGGATATGTTCCAACCCTGTGACTAGAGACAAATACCTTGGTGACCTCATAAAAACCTTTTTGAACTAGGGCTACAATCCAAGAACAACTGAAAATCTAGATTGCAAGAGCCACCAAAATATCAAGGAATCACATCATACATTACAATACCAAAGAAGAAAGCAACAGGGTGCCTTTAGTAGTCATCTACAAACCAAATCTGGAGGTAGTAAGGGGAGCTGCACAAAAATTACAACCTTTACTACAAAAAGATGCCCAATTACTATCCATATTTCCGGATCCTCCACTTTTGTGTTTTAGGCAGCCCCCAAATTTAAAAAGCATCTGTGACGCTAGTCACTTCTCACGATCAAGCCGTGTGTCAGAGTGGCATGGCGTCCTATCTCAATTCCAGCTAATTCTGCTTTGAAAAAGTTAAACGGCGCTCTTTCCCTTCCGAGCTCTGCCATGCGCCAAAACAGGGGTTTACCCCCACATATGGGGTATCGGCGTACTCAGGACAAATTGCACAACAAGTTTGGTGGTCTAATTTCTCCTGTTACCCTTGGGAACATAAAAATTTTGGGGCAAAAAGATCATTTTTGTGAAAAAGAATACATTTTTTTATTTTTATGGCTCTACGTAATAAACTTCTGTGAAGTACTAGGGGGTTCAAAGCGCTTACCACACATTTTGGTAAGTTCCTTAAGGGGTCTAGTTTCCAAAAGGGTGTCACTTGTTAGGGGTTTCCATTGTTTAGGCACATCAGGGGCTCTCCAAACGCCACATGTTGTCCGATCTCAATTTCAGCCAATTCTGCATTAAAATGTCTAACATTACTCCTTCCCTTCCAAGCTCTGCCGTGCACACAAACAGCGGTTTTCCCCCACATATGGGGTATCGGCGTATTCAGGAGAAATTGCACAACAACTTTTCTGGCCTTTTTCTCTTTTTAAACTTGTGAAAATAAAAAAATTGGTTCTGAAGTAAAATGTTTGTAAAAAAAAGTTAAATGTTAATTTTTTCCTTCCATGTTGCTTCAGTTCCTGTGAAGCACATAAAAGGTTAATAAGCTTCTTGAATGTGGTTTTGAGCACCTTGAGGAGTGCAGTTTTTAGAATGGTGTCACTGTTGGGTATTTTCTGTTATGAACACTGTTATGAACTGGTGGTTTAGAAACACAATGGACATGGTGGTTAAGAGCACACAAAGTGACCTGATAGTTACTAATAACATAGGACGAGCTCTGAGACGTGGGAACTCTGCTGACCGCAATCCCTAATCCTATCACACCACACTAGAAGTAGCCGTGGAGCGCTCCTGACCAGACCTAGGCGCCTCGGCACAGCCTAAGAAACTAGCTAGCCCTGAAGATAGAAAAATAAGCCTACCTTGCCTCAGAGAAATTCCCCAAAGGAAAAGGCAGCCCCCCACATATAATGACTGTGAGTAAAGATGAAAATACAAACTCAGAGATTAAATAGATTTTAGCAAAGTGAGGCCCGACTTACTGATTAGACCGAGGATAGGAAAGATAGCTTTGCGGTCAGCACAAAAGCATCAAAGCCGGGACATGTCAGCTGTTTTCAACAGCTGACATGTGCCCGTAATAGGCGTGGGCAGAATCGCAATCTGCCCGCACCTATTAACTAGTTAAATGCCACTGTCAAACGCAGACAGCGGCATTTAACTACCGCTTCCGGCCGGGCGGCCGGAAATGATCGCATCGCCGACCCCCATCACATGATCGGAGGTCGGCGATGCTTCTGAATAGTAACCATAGAGGTCCTTGAGACCTCTATGGTTACTGATCGCCGGTAGCTGTGAGCGCCACCCTGTGGTCGGAGCTCACAGCACACCTGATTTTCTGCTACATAGCAGCGAACAGCAGATCGCTGCTATGTAGCAGAGCCGATCGTGCTGTGCCTACTTCTAGCCTCCCATGGAGGCTATTGAAGCATGGCAAAAGTAAAAAAAAAGTTAAAAAAAATGTAAAAAAAAAAAATTATATAAAAGTTTAACCCCTTAAGCCCCGGGGGTGGTTTGCACGTTAATGACCGGGCCAATTTTTACAATTCTGACCACTGTCCCTTTATGAGGTTATAACTCTGGAACGCTTCAACGGATCTTGGCGATTCTGACATTGTTTTCTCGTGACATATTGTACTTCATGATAGTGCTAAAATTTCTTTGATATTACCTGCGTTTATTTGTGAAAAAAATGGAAATTTGGCGAAAATTTAGAAAATTTCGCAATTTTCGAACTTTGAATTTTTATGCCCTTAAATCACAGAGATATGTCACGCAAAAAACTTAATAATT
The DNA here is from genome assembly GCF_032444005.1 of Ranitomeya imitator. Lineage (NCBI taxonomy): Eukaryota > Metazoa > Chordata > Amphibia > Anura > Dendrobatidae > Ranitomeya > Ranitomeya imitator. The sequence continues at coordinate 702,666,061 of NC_091283.1, forward strand.
AACATTTCCCACATGTCTACTTTACATCAGCACAATTTTGGAAACAATTTTTTTTTTTGTTAGGGAGTTATAAGGGTTAAAAGTTGACCAGCAATTTCTCATTTTTACAACAAAATTTACAAAACCATTTTTTTTAGGGACCACCTCACATTTGAAGTCACATTTAGGGGTCTATATAGCAAAAAATACCCAAAAGTGACACCATTCTAAAAACTGCACCCCTCAAGCTGATCAAAACCACATTCAAGAAGTTTATTAACCCTTCTGGTGCTTCATGAGAGCTAAAGCAATGTTGAAAGAAAAAATGAAAATGTAACTTTTTAGTCATGAAAACGATCTTTTAGCAACAATTTTTTTATTTTCCCAAAGGTAACAGGAGAAATTAGACTGCAAAAGTTGTTGTCCAATTTGTCCTGAGTACGCTGATACCCCATATGTGGAGGGAACCACTGTTTGGGCGCATGGCAGAGCTCAGAAGGGAAGGAGCGCCATTTGACTTTTTCAAGCTAAAATTAGTTGGAATTGAGATCGGACGCCACGTCGCGTTTGGTGAGCCCCTGATGTGCCTAAACAGTGGAAACCCCCCACAAGTGACCCCATTTTGGAAACTAGACCCCCTAAGGAACTTATCTAGATGTGTGGTGAGCACTTTTATCCCCCAAGTGCTTCACAGAAGTTTATACCGCCCGTGCGTAAAAATAAAAAAACGTATTTTTTCCACAAACATGATCGTTTAGTCCCCAATTTTTTATTTTCGCAAGGGTAACTGAAGAAATTGGACCATAAAAGTTGTAGTCCAATTTGTCCTGAGTAAGACAATACCCCATATGTGGGGGGGAACCACTGTTTGGGCGCATGGCAGGGCTCAGAAGGGAAGGAGCGCCATAAGACTTTTTCAAGCTAAAATTAGCTGGAATTGAGATCGGACGCCACGTCGCGTTTGGTGAGCCCCTGATGTGCCTAAACAGTGGAAACCCCCCACAAGTGACCCCATTTTGGAAACTAGACCCCCTAAGGAACTTATCTAGATGTGTGGTGAGCACTTTTATCCCCCAAGTGCTTCACAGAAGTTTATACCGCCCGTGCGTAAAAATAAAAAAACGTATTTTTTCCACAAACATGATCGTTTAGTCCCCAATTTTTTATTTTCACAAGGGTAACTGAAGAAATTTGACCATAAAAGTTGTAGTCCAATTTGTCCTGAGTAAGACAATACCCCATATGTGGGGGGAACCACTGTTTGGGCGCATGGCAGGGCTCAGAAGGGAAGGAGCGCCATAAGACTTTTTCAAGCTAAAATTAGCTGGAATTGAGATCGGACGCCACGTCGCATTTGGTGAGCCCCTGATGTGCCTAAACAGTGGAAACCCCCAACAAGTGACCCCATTTTGGAAACTAGACCCCCTAAGGAACTTATCTAGATGTGTGGTGAGCACTTTTATCCCCCAAGTGCTTCACAGAAGTTTATACCGCCCGTGCGTAAAAATAAAAAAACGTATTTTTTCCACAAACATGATCGTTTAGTCCCCAATTTTTTATTTTCACAAGGGTAACTGAAGAAATTAGACCATAAAAGTTGTAGTCCAATTTGTCCTGAGTAAGACAATACCCCATATGTGGGGGGGAACCACTGTTTGGGCGCATGGCAGGGCTCCGAAGGGAAGGAGCGCCATAAGACTTTTTCAAGCTAAAATTAGCTGGAATTGAGATCGGACGCCACGTCGCGTTTGGTGAGCCCCTGATGTGCCTAAACAGTGGAAACCCCCCACAAGTGACCCCATTTTGGAAACTAGACCCCCTAACGAACTTATCTAGATGTGTGGTGAGCACTTTTATCCCCCAATTGCTTCACAGAAGTTTATACCGCCCGTGCGTAAAAATAAAAAAACGTATTTTTTCTACAAACATGATAATTTAGTCCCCAATTTTTTATTTTCACAAGGGTAACTGAAGAAATTGGACCATAAAAGTTGTAGTCCAATTTGTCCTGAGTAAGACAATACCCCATATGTGGGGGGGGAACCACTGTTTGGGCGCATGGCAGGGCTCAGAAGGGAAGGAGCGCCATAAGACTTTTTCAAGCTAAAATTAGCTGGAATTGAGATCGGACGCCACGTCGCGTTTGGTGAGCCCCTGATGTGCCTAAACAGTGGAAACCCCCCACAAGTGACCCCATTTTGGAAACTAGACCCCCTAAGGAACTTATCTAGATGTGTGGTGAGCACTTTTATCCCCCAAGTGCTTCACAGAAGTTTATACCGCCCGTGCGTAAAAATAAAAAAACGTATTTTTTCCACAAACATGATCGTTTAGTCCCCAATTTTTTATTTTCACCAGGGTAACTGAAGAAATTGGACCATAAAAGTTGTAGTCCAATTTGTCCTGAGTAAGACAATACCCCATATGTGGGGGGGAACCACTGTTTGGGCGCATGGCAGGGCTCAGAAGGGAAGGAGCGCCATAAGACTTTTTCAAGCTAAAATTAGCTGGAATTGAGATCGGACGCCACGTCGCGTTTGGTGAGCCCCTGATGTGCCTAAACAGTGGAAACCCCCCACAAGTGACCCCATTTTGGAAACTAGACCCCCTAAGGAACTTATCTAGATGTGTGGTGAGCACTTTTATCCCTCAAGTGCTTCACAGAAGTTTATACCGCCCGTGTGTAAAAATAAAAAAACATATTTTTTCCACAAACATGATCGTTTAGTCCCCAATTTTTTATTTTCACAAGGGTAACTGAAGAAATTGGACCATAAAAGTTATAGTCCAATTTGTCCAGAGTAAGACAATACCCCATATGTGGGGGGGGAACCACTGTTTGGGCGCATGGCAGGGCTCAGAAGGGAAGGAGCGCCATAAGACTTTTTCAAGCTAAAATTAGCTGGAATTGAGATCGGACGCCACGTCGCGTTTGGTGAGCCCCTGATGTGCCTAAACAGTGGAAACCCCCAACAAGTGACCCCATTTTGGAAACTAGACCCCCTAAGGAACTTATCTAGATGTGTGGTGAGCACTTTTATCCCCCAAGTGCTTCACAGAAGTTTATACCGCCCGGGCATGAAAATAAAAAATCCTATTTTTTGCCCACAAAAATGATCTTTTAGTCCCCAATTTTTTAATTTCCCATGGGTAACAGGAGAAATTGGACCACAAAAGTTGTTGTCCAATTTGTCCTGAGTAGGCTGGTACCCCATATGTGGGAGAAAACTACTGTTTGGGCACACGTCAGGGCTCGGAAGGGAAGTAGTGACGTTTTGGAATGCAGGCTTTGATGGAATCGTCTGCGGCCGTCACGTTCCGTTTGACGAGCCCCTGATGTGCCTAAACAGTGGAAACCCCCCACAAGTGACCCCAATTTGGAAACTAGACCCCCTAAGGAACTTGACTAGATGTGTGGTGACAACTTTGAACCCCCAAGTGTTTCACTAAAGTTTATAACGCCCGGGCGTGAAAATAAAAAATCCTATTTTTTGCCCACAAAAATGATCTTTTAGTCCCCAATTTTTTAATTTCCCATGGGTAACAGGAGAAATTGGACCACAAAAGTTGTTGTCCAATTTGTCCTGAGTAGGCTGGTACCCCATATGTGGGAGAAAACTACTGTTTGGGCACACGTCAGGGCTCGGAAGGGAAGTAGTGACGTTTTGGAATGCAGGCTTTGATGGAATCATCTGCGGCCGTCACGTTCCGTTTGACGAGCCCCTGATGTGCCTAAACAGTGGAAACCCCCCACAAGTGACCCCAATTTGGAAACTAGACCCCCTAAGGAACTTGTCTAGATGTGTGGTGACAACTTTGAACCCCCAAGTGTTTCACTAAAGTTTATAACGCCCGGGCGTGAAAATAAAAAATCCTATTTTTTGCCCACAAAAATGATCTTTTAGTCCCCAATTTTTTAATTTCCCAAGGGTAACAGGAGAAATTGGACCACAAAAGTTGTTGTCCAATTTGCCCTGAGTACGCTGGTACCCCACATGTGGGAAAAAACTGTTTGGGCACACGTTGGGGCTCGAAAGGGAAGTACTGACGTTTTTGAATGCAGACTTTGATGGAATCGTCTGCGGGCGTCATGTTCCGTTTGCAGAGCCCCTGATGTGCCTAAACAGGAAAAAAACCCACAAGTGACAACATTTTGGAAAGTAGACCCCCAGAGAACCTACGTAGATGTGCCAACTTTGGAATTATTCTATTTCCTGGAAAGTAAATTAGTAGTGCATGGAGGTGTGGTACAATTTAAAGCAATCCTTCATACACAGGCCAGGTTTGTCGGGGCAGGTGTCGCATTGATAGATGGTGTCCCTTCGAATTCCTCTTTTGTAGCACACTCGGCACCTTTTTTGCGGCTTACCTTTTTTTTCAGTTGGCGGGACCACCCCAGGAAAATGCTGGCCTGGTACGATACGTGCACCTTCAGTTCCAGAAGTACTGGGGCCCGCTCCTTCCCTCGTGCCAAACATCAGGGCCTTAACCACTACCTCTTGGAAATGAAGGTACGACGTATCGGTGTTGCGTGCACATCGTGACAGCAGGAAAGCGTTGAGCATTGCCATTTGTACGATGTGCACGGACAGCTTTTTGTACCACACCCTGGCCTTTCTCAAAGCACTGTACGGTTGGAGGAGTTGATCGGAGAGATCAACGCCCCCCATGTTTTTGTTGTACCCAAGTACACAGTCCGGTTTCAAGACCTGTGCAGAGGTACCCCGAACAGTGCTGAGGGCGCTGCCATCACCGTGTATGGTGGTCAACAGAAGGACATCCCTTTTGTCCTTGTACTTGACAACCAGCAGGTGGTCGCTACATTGGGCTTTGCTCTCACCTTTTCTGAGAATCTGCCCAAGTAGCGTCTTTGGGAGGCCTCTCTGATTTTTGCGGACAGTACCGCAGGCTACGGTACCTCGCGCAAAGAGAGATTTGTAGAGTGGGATGCTGGAATAAAAGTTATCGGTATAGAGGTGATAACCTTTATCCAGCAGTGGGTGCACCAAATCCCACACTATTTTCCCACTCACTCCCAGGACAGGGGGACACTCAGGCGGTTCAATCCTGCTGTCCTTCCCCTCGTAGACTCTAAAGCTGTGGGTGTACCCTGAGGTACTCTCACACAGCTTGTAGAGTTTGATTCCGTACCTGGCCCTCTTGCTGGGCAGGTATTGACGGAATCCGAGCCGCCCCTTAAAATGAATTAAGGACTCATCCACGCAGATGTCCCTTTGAGGCACGTACACTTCTGCAAACTTTTTGTTGAAGTGTTCGATGACCGGCCGAACTTTGAACAGACGGTCAAAGTTGGGGTCATCTCGTGCGGGACACCGTGCATTATCGGAATAATGCAGGAATTTATGGATGGCCTCAAAACGCGACCGGGTCATGACCATTCTGAATACTGGAGTGTTATATAAAATATCCACACTCCAATATTGCCGAAGTTCAGGCTTTTTCAGAATCCCCATATGGAGGACCAGGCCCCAAAACTGCATCATTTCAACTGCGTCTACAGGAGACCAGTTAGAATATGATGAACCCGAGTTTTGGGCCAAAAATTGCCGAGCATACAGATTAGTTTGCTCCACCATGAGGTTAACGAAAGCCTCAGAGAAAAAGACTTTGAAAAAGTCTAGTTCTGTGAGGCCGGTGGTGTCAAACTTGATTCCTGATTCTGCCACAAAATCAGGAATCAGTGGCTCGTAATTTTCGGGGGGCCTGGTCCATATGGGATCCGCAGTGGGGTGTGCTGGTTCGTCTTCAGCAATGGTGGGCCTAGCCTCATCTTCTGTCCTGCGGCGTCTGCGTGGCGGTTCCGCAGGGCCGGAGGAGGAAGATGAGGAGTGGGAAGAGGATGAGGAAGAATCAGAAAAATAAAGAAAAGTGGGATCCTCTCCCTCGCTATCAGTGTCGGAGGCAAGGAAAGCATATGCCTCCTCCACTGAATAGCGCCGTTGGGACGAACGGGACGAGCGGGACATTTTTTTTGTAAGTGTGGTGCTTGAGTGTACTTTATTGGTAACTGTGTAAGTGTTGGGGGATAGTGCTTGGTGCAAACTACTCTGAAAACAAAAAGCTAAAGGAAAAAAAATACCTGTGAAAGAAAAGTATAAAACAGCAAGCCCTAGCTCTGATAAGTGAACCGCGTCACTTACCAAAGTTTGGCGGCTGCTGGGTGTGTGAACGGGGATGTGAAAAAAAACCCGCAGGCACGAGAGCTCTGATAAATGAACCGCGTCACTTACCAAAGTTCAGCGGCTGCTGGGTGCGTGCACAGGGATGTGAGAAAAAAAAAAAAAGGAAAGCACGGGTTAGACGCGGCGGGGTGAGCGCACGGAGATGTGGGGGAAAAAAAAGGAAAGCACGGGTTAGACGCGGTGGGGTGAGCGCACGGAGATGTGGGAGAAAAAAAAAAAGGAAAGCACGGGTTAGACGCGGTGGGGTGAGCGCACGGAGATGTGGGAGAAAAAAAAAAGAAAAAAGGAAAGCACGGGTTAGACGCGGTGGGGTGAGCGCACGGAGATGTGGGAGAAAAAAAAAAGAAAAAAGGAAAGCACGGGTTAGACGCGGTGGGGTGAGCGCACGGAGATGTGGGAGAAAAAAAAAAGAAAAAAGGAAAGCACGGGTTAGACGCGGTGGGGTGAGCGCACGGAGATGTGGGAGAAAAAAAAATGAAAAAAGGAAAGCACGGGTTAGACGCGGCGGGGTGAGCGCACGGAGATGTGGGGGAAAAAAAGGAAAGCACGGGTTAGACGCGGTGGGGTGAGCGCACGGAGATGTGGTTGAAAAAAAAAAAAAAAAAAAAAGGAAAGCACGGGTTAGACGCGGTGGGGTGAGCGCACGGAGATGTGGGAGAAAAAAAAAGAAAAAAAGGAAAGCACGGGTTAGACGCGGCGGGGTGAGCGCACGGAGATGTGGGGAAAAAAAAAAGGAAAGCACGGGTTAGATGCGCGCGGGGTGAGCGCACGGAGATGTGGGAGAAAAAAAAAAGAAAAAAGGAAAGCACGGGTTAGACGCGGTGGGGTGAGCGCACGGAGATGTGGGAGAAAAAAAAAAGAAAAAAGGAAAGCACGGGTTAGACGCGGTGGGGTGAGCGCACGGAGATGTGGGAGAAAAAAAAAAGAAAAAAGGAAAGCACGGGTTAGACGCGGTGGGGTGAGCGCACGGAGATGTGGGAGAAAAAAAAAAGAAAAAAGGAAAGCACGGGTTAGACGCGGCGGGGTGAGCGCACGGAGATGTGGGGGAAAAAAAGGAAAGCACGGGTTAGACGCGGTGGGGTGAGCGCACGGAGATGTGGTTGAAAAAAAAAAAAAAAAAAAAGGAAAGCACGGGTTAGACGCGGTGGGGTGAGCGCACGGAGATGTGGGAGAAAAAAAAAGAAAAAAAGGAAAGCACGGGTTAGACGCGGCGGGGTGAGCGCACGGAGATGTGGGGAAAAAAAAAAGGAAAGCACGGGTTAGATGCGCGCGGGGTGAGCGCACGGAGATGTGGGAGAGAAAAAAAAAAGGAAAACGGCAGGCACAAGCTCTGATAAGTGAACTGCGTCACTTATCAAAGTTTGGTGGCTGCGGGATGGGTGTACGGAATTGGGCAAAGGGGGCTGCTGAAAAAAAAGCGAGCACGAGTGTTGATCGGTGAACTGCGTCACCAATCAACGCTCGGCGGCTGCTAAACGTGCGCACGGAGGCAGCGCAAAGAGGGACGGAGGGGGTAAAGAAGGGGGGGAAGAGGGGGAAGAGGGGGAAGAGGGGGAAGAGGGGGAAGGGGGGGACGGGTGGGTGGAAGGGGGGATGGGTGGGTGAAATGAGACTGGGTAGGGGCTGTTAGCACTTACCTTTTGTAGTCTCTCTTCTTTCTTTGGTTTTCTTTCTTCCGCTTTTTTGTATCGCAGGGGATTGTGGTGTTACAGGCTTCTGTAGCACCACAAGGCCCAGCAAGACAAGATCTGGCTGTGTGACCGCTCAGCAGGAGTCCCTCAGCTAGAGTGAGGACCCCTGCAGAGCGGTCACACAGGTCACCTGCAGGTGACAGACAGGTCACAGAGCGGTCACACCGCTGCTGTGAGCTGTCATTGGTGGGATCGAATGATAACATCGATCCCACCAATCCCTGCAGGGCTTGGTGACCATGGCAACTGCCTAGGATCCCTCCGATCTTAGGCAGGTCACTGCCAGGTCACCAGCAGGGCACACAGCGGTCACAACGTGACCGCCGCTGTGCCCTGTGATTGGCGCGATCGTTGATCGCGCCAATCAGCTCCTGCAGGCCCTGCTGGGCCTGCACTAGTCACTGGCCTGTGATCGGTGCCATGGCAGCACCGATCCAGGCCGCTACAGCAGGGGGCAGAGGGTATGGGTGCAGGGGACAGCCGGCACGGGGCAGGGAAAAGCCGGGCAGGGAACAGCTGGGCACAGCGCGGTAACACCGCCGCTGTGCCCGGTGATTGGCGCGATCGTCGTTCGCATCGATCGCGCCAATCAGCCTCTGCAGGCCCTGCTGGGCCTGCGCTAGGCTCTGGCCTACGATCGGTGCTATTGCAGCACCGATCCAGGCCAGTACAGCAGGGCACAGCGGCGCTGTGCCCTGCGATTGGCGCGATCGATACGATCGGCGATCGCGCCAATCCGGGGGGGTTTTGCCGGTGCCTGGCGTTGCCAGGCACCGGCCCTAGGATCGAGTACATCGGTACTCGATCCTAGCCTGCGACCTCATTGTTTCAGCCGCTCCGATTGGCTGAAACAATGAGGAACGCTGTGATTGGCTGTTCAGAATTGAACAGCCAATCACAGCGATCCAGAGGCCTGGGGGGCGAAGCCATGCCCGGGGATGTCGGCGCCATCTTCCTCCAGGTAAGATGGCGCCGGAAATTTAATGCGATCACCGCGACTTAAGTCGCGATGTCGCATTAAACACTATGACGTACTATCCCGTCACTGGGAATTAAGTCCCAGGTCACCTGGACGGGATAGTACGTCATATGGGATAAAGGGGTTAAATCACCCCTCTTTCACCCCATTCAAAATAAATCAATAAAAAAAATTGAACCTACACATATTTGGTATCCTCGCGTTCAGAATCGCCCGATCTATCAATAAAAAAAAAGTTTTTACCTGATCGCTAAACGGCGTAGCGAGAAAAAAATTAGAAACGCCGGAATTACGTTTTTTTTGGTCGCCGCGACATTGAATTAAAATGCAATAACGGGCGATCAAAAGAACGTATCTGCACCAAAATGCTATAATTAAAAACGCCAGCTCGGCACGCAAAAAATAAGCCCTCACCCGACCCCAGATCACGAACAATGGAGATGCTACGAGTATCGGAAAATGGCGCAAATTTTTTTTTTTAGCAAAGTTTGGAATTTTAGATAAAAAATAACCTAGTCATGTTAGGTGTCTATGAACTCGTAATGACCTGGAGAATCATAATGGCAGGTCAGTTTTAGCATTTAGTGAACCTAGCAAAAAAGGCAAGCAAAAAACAAGTGTAGGATTGCACTTTTTTTTGCAATTTCGCCGCACTTGGAATTTTTTTCCCATTTTCTAGTACACGACAGGGTAAAATCAATGATGTCTTTCAAAAGTACAACTCGTCCCGCAAAAAAAAAGCCCTCACTTGGCCATATTGACGGAAAAATAAAAAAGTTATGGCTCTGGGAAGGAGGGGAGCGAAAAACGAACACGGAAAAACGGAAAATCCCAAGGTCATGAAGGGGTTAAAGCGTTTCAGAGTTATAAGCTCATAAAATGACAGTGGTCAGAATTGTAAAAATTGGCCTGGCCATTTAGCTGCAAATTGGCTCAGTCACTAAAGGGTTAATCATATTAACCTGGGTTGTGCATTCCAAAGAATTGGTGCAGCACATGAAAAGTCTTGATGATGGGAGTGGGAGGTTCTGATTATTGAGGATGCTAACATCAGGTCATTAGTAGGATGGAGGGCTCAGGTGGGGTGGTGGATTGAGACGAGGGAGGAGATGTAGGGTGGTGCTGAGCCATGGAGTGCTTTGTGGGTGAGGGTAATAAGTTAATGTACTGGATTCTGGAGTGGATTGGTAACTAGTGTAATGACTGGCACAAGGTAGAGGCATCGGTGTAATGATTGGTGAGGAATATGATCCTGAGCATTTCTTTGCATTTAATATATAAATTATTTTTTTTAAGACAAAAGAAAACTAAATCTCTACATTTCAAAAAATGTAATCCAATTGTCTACCTCACAAGATTTGCATGTTTAAAAACACTTTTATTCCAGGGGCGGAGCATGTTGCATGGCTGCTTTTGCGGAACACGTTGCATGGCTGCTTTTTACAAGAGCTGTAGATGAATGAGTGACCAATCATGCTATAATAATCACCATCCCTTCCTCAGACCAGCTGAAAACAAGAGATACTGCAGTGTGATCCCTTAGAAGTGTGTCCTTAAAAGTGTGGCTTACAGTAGAATTAAAACCTGAAAGATGTATACAGACTGTGCCCTGCTACCTGCCACCATCGCACTCTAACAAGCATCTCTATTCTTCCAAAAGGTATGTTTATCCAGACAGCTCCCCTGCTCTGTCTATCTATGAAGTGCACATAATTACATCACCCAGCTTTCCACACAGACTTTCCTCTGCTCCTAGCATTCTCATGGTATGCTTTTCAGCTAACCCCAGCTTACCCTGTGATATTTATGACCTTGTTTACTCAGGCCTGATTGTATGCATCTGGTTCACTCTTAATTCTCTGACCAAGATGAGCAGAGATCACTCCCCTCTGCTTCACACCTGAACGCACTTAGTTTGCCATATATTGCATAGTATAAGTCTGCATGGACTTCAGTCTGCAGTGTGATCCCTTAGAAGTGTGTCCTTAAAAGTGTGGATTATAGTAGAATTAAAACCTGAATTGAACCTGAAGGGAACTGGCCACATTCACTGTAAACAATGTTTCTGTTTGTTTTCACTTTCACTCCTATAATCCTTCACTTTATGCTACCTCCCCTGATCCCTACACCAAGTAAGGAACTGTTCATCTCCTCTTCAATCCTCCCCATCCACCTCACCTCCTTCCTCCAAACTGTTCCTTAACATACAATCCTCTGTCTTCAATCACAGACAGCCCCCTCACGCCCTCTCCTGCTCCCACCTGCTAACACTTTCTCTGCTCCTTCTTACTGCTGGTGATATCTCTCCAAATCCTGGTCCTCCTCACCATATTCCCACAATCATTTCTACCTCCCATCCACGCTCTATCACAAACTTCCGTAACCTCTCTAACCTTATACCCATTCGCCCAGCCCCCGCCTCCCCAGTCCCACTAACAGGAGCTCTGTGGAACGCTCGCTCTGTCTGCAACAAGCTCTCCTACATCCATGATCTCTTCGTTACTACCAAACTTTCCTTCCTCGCCATCACTGAAACCTGGCTCACCCCTTCTGACACAGTCTCCCCTGCTGCACTCTCTTACGGTGGCTTCCACCTTTCCCACACACCCCGCCCCAGCAGCAAACATGGCGGAGGAGTTGGTTTTCTCCTGTCAGATAACTGCTCCTTCACCCCAATCCCACTGCCACCCTCTGTTACCCTCCCTTCCTTTGAGGTGCACTCTATGCGCATCTACTCCCCCACCAACCTCCAACTGGCTGTCATTTACCGCCCCCCCAGGGCCAGCCACCACCTTCTTTGACCACTTCACCACCTGGCTACTTCATTTCCTTTCTGCGGACATTCCCACTATCATCATGGGCGACTTCAACATCCCCATTGACACTTCCCTCTCAGCTGCCACTAAACTCCTATCTCTCACTTCCTCCTTCGGCCTCACTCAATGGTCTTCTGCAGCCACTCACAAAGGCGGTCACACACTGGACCTCATCTTCACCCGCCTCTGCTCTCTATCTAACCTCTCTAACTCACCTCTTCCACTCTCTGACCACAACTTTCTCACATTCTCATCTCTCTCCACTCCATGTCTACAATCCCCACCCCACAAACTTTCACACCCTCGCAGAAATATTAAACATCTTGACCTACATTCATTCTCTGAATCCCTCCTCCCCCTCACAGGCATAAGTTCCATACACAATGCCGATGACGCTGCTGCTCTATATAACACCACAATAGCTGTAGCTTTGGAATCTGCTGCCCCACTTACACATACCAAAGCTCGCAAAATCAACAGACAGCCCTGGCACACCAGCCTGACCAAAGAACTGAGGCGAGCTTCCAGGGCTGCTGAGCGCAGATGGAAAAGATCCCACTCTAACGAGCACTTCATCGCATTCAAACAGTCCCTCACTACTTTCAAGACCACACTCGCCACAGCTAAACAAACCTACTTCTCATCTCTCATATCCTCTCTCTCACAACCCTAAACAGTTATTCAACACCTTCAATTTTCTCCTCCGTCCCCAGCACCTCCTCCCTCCCCACTTATCTCCGCTGAAGACTTTGCCTCATTTTTCAAGCAGAAGATTGATAGCATTAGAGACAGTTTTGGTCAACAACCCCCAGAGCCCTTCCTCCCAACTTCCCATCCCTCCACCTCCAAAACCAACTTCTCCACCATTACAGAAGATCAACTCTCCACTCTACTCTTAAGATCACATCTCACCACCTGTGCACTTGACCCACTCCCATCCCACCTCATCCCAAACCTCACCACAATCTTCATCCCAACCCTAACCCATCTCTTCAACCTATCACTAACAACTGGTGTTTTCCCCTCAAGCTTTAAACATGCCTCCATCACACCTATCCTCAAAAAGCCCTCTCTTGACCCATCCTCTGTATCTAGCTATCGCCCTATATCACTTCTCCCCTATGCCTCCAAACTACTGGAACAACACGTCTACCTTGAACTGTCCTCCCATCTCTCTTCTTGCTCCCTCTTTGACCGCCTACAATCTGGCTTCCGGTCACACCATTCCACCGAAACTGCCCTAACTAAAGTCACCAATGACCTCTTAACCGCCAAGAGCAAGCGACACTACTCTGTCCTCCTCCTCCTCGACCTGTTGGCTGCCTTTGACACAGTGGACCATTCCCTATTATTACAAACCCTCTCATCCCTTGATGAGATTGATAGCATTAGAGACAGTTTTGGTCAACAACCCCCAGAGCCCTTCCTCCCAACTTCCCATCCCTCCACCTCCAAAACCAACTTCTCCACCATTACAGAAGATCAACTCTCCACTCTACTCTCAAGATCACATCTCACCACCTGTGCACTTGACCCACTCCCATCCCACCTCATCCCAAACCTCACCACAATCTTCATCCCAACCCTAACCCATCTCTTCAACCTATCACTAACAACTGGTGTTTTCCCCTCAAGCTTTAAACATGCCTCCATCACACCTATCCTCAAAAAGCCCTCTCTTGACCCATCCTCTGTATCTAGCTATCGCCCTATATCACTTCTCCCCTATGCCTCCAAACTACTGGAACAGCACGTCTACCTTGAACTGTCCTCCCATCTCTCTTCTTGCTCCCTCTTTGACCGCCTACAATCTGGCTTCCGGTCACACCATTCCACCGAAACTGCCCTAACTAAAGTCACCAATTACCTCTCAACCGCCAAGAGCAAGCGACACTACTCTGTCCTCCTCCTCCTCGACCTGTCGGCTGCCTTTGACACAGTGGACCATTCCCTATTATTACAAACCCTCTCATCCCTTGGCATCGCAGACTTGGCCCTATCCTGGATCTCATCATACCTAACAGACCGGGCATTCAGTGTCTCCCACTCACATACCACCTCCTCACCTCGCCCTCTATCTGTCGGAGTCCCACAAGGTTCAGTCCTTGGGCCCTTGCTCTTCTCCATTTACACCTTTGGCCTGGGACAGCTCATAGAATCTCATGGCTTTCAGTATCACCTCTATGCTGACGACACACAGATCTGTTGTGAATTCTGTGGCTGAGTTCACTTCTGTGGTCACAAGTGGTATTGCAGTCTCTGGGCTTCCTCCCTCAGGTGTTTTGGTGAGCTCGTTGGCTGCCTTGCTATTTAGCTCCACCTGAGTCTGTCTTCCTTGCTCCTTGTCAATGTTCCAGTGTTGGATCTGAGCTACTGCATCTTTCCTTGGGCCTGCTGCTCTGCTAGATAAGTGCTTCTAGTTTGTTTTCTGTTTTTTCTGTCCAGCTTGTTATTATCTTTTGCTGGAAGCTCTGAGAAGCAAAGGGGTGCACCGCCGTGCTGTTAGTTCGGCACGGTGGGTCTTTTTTGCCCCTTTGCGTGGTTTTCGTTTTAGGGTTTTTTGTAGACTGCATAGTTCTCTTTGCTATCCTCGCTCTGTCTAGAATATCGGGCCTCACTTTGCTGAATCTATTTCATTCCTACGTTTGTCTTTTCATCTTGCTAACAGTCATTATATGTGGGGGCTGCCTATTCCTTTGGGGTATTTCTCTGAGGTAAGTCAGGCTTGTATTTCTATCTTCAGGCTAGTCAGCTCCTCAGGCAGTGCCGAGTTGCATAGGTAGTGGATAGGCGCAATCCACTGCTGCTTCCAGTTGTGTGAGGACAGTTCAGGTACTGCAGTCTACAGAGATTCCACGTCTCAGAGCTCGTCCTATTGTTTTGGGTTTTTGCCAGATCTCTGTATGTGCGCTGATTACTGCACGCTGTGTTGCCTGATTGCCAGCCATAACAGTACAAGGAGCCAATTCAATGATTTCCAATAGAGGGAAAAAAGAAATCCTGACATCATTTTTTTTTTCTTAGCTCTGTCTTCAGTCTTTTTTTTCCCCTAGACATTAGAGTGCTTCAGGACACAGCTGTGGACATGGATATTCAGGCTCTGTGCTCCTCAATGGATAATCTCGTTGTAAATGTACAAAAGATTCAAGATACTATTGATCAGAAATCGATGCTAGAACCAAGAATTCCGATTCCTGATTTGTTTTTTGGTGACAGAACTAAGTTCCTGAGCTTCAGAAATAATTGTAAGCTATTTTTGGCCTTGAAACCTCATTCTTCTGGTAATCCTATTCAACAGGTTTTGATTATTATTTCTTTTTTGCGCGGCGACCCACAGGACTGGGCGTTTTCTCTTGCACCAGGAGATTCTGCATTGAGTAATATTGATGCATTTTTCCAGGCGCTGGGATTGCTTTACGATGAGCCTAATTCAGTGGATCAAGCTGAGAAAAATCTGCTGGCTTTATGCCAGGGTCAGGATGATGTAGAAGTATATTGTCAGAAATTTAGAAAATGGTCAGTACTCACTCTGTGGAATGAATCTGCACTAGCGGCTTTGTTCAGAAAGGGTCTCTCTGAAGCTCTTAAGGATGTAATGGTGGGATTTCCTATGCCTGCTGGTTTGAATGAGTCTATGTCTTTGGCCATTCAGATCGGTCGTCGCTTGCGCGAGCGTAAATCTGTGCACCATCTGGCGGTATTGTCTGAGAGTAAGCCTGAGCCTATGCAGTGCAACAGGACTATGACTAAAGTAGAACGGCACGAACACAGACGTCTGAACAGACTGTGTTTCTATTGTGGTGATTCTACTCATGCTATTTCTAATTGTCCTAAACGCACTAGGCGGTTCGATAGCTCTGCCGTTATTGGTACTGTACAGTCCAAATTCCTTTTGTCCATTACCTTAATGTGCTCTTTGTCATCATATTCTGTCATGGCGTTTGTGGATTCAGGCGCTGCCCTGAATCTGATGGATTTGGATTATGCTAAACGTTGTGGATTTTTCTTGGAGCCTTTGCGGTGTCCTATTCCGTTGAGAGGAATTGATGCTACACCTCTGGCCAAGAATAAGCCTCAGTACTGGGCCCAGCTGACCATGTGCATGGCTCCTGCACATCAGGAAGTTATTCGCTTTTTGGTACTGCATAATTTGCATGATGTGGTCGTGTTGGGGTTGCCATGGCTACAAACCCATAATCCAGTATTGGATTGGAACTCTATGTCGGTAACCAGCTGGGGTTGTCAGGGAGTACATGGTGATGTTCCATTTTTGTCTATTTCGTCATCCATTCCTTCTGACATCCCAGAGTTCTTGTCGGACTTTCAGGATGTATTTGAAGAGTCCAAGTCTGATGCCCTTCCTCCGCATAGGAATTGTGATTGTGCTATCGATTTGATTCCTGGTAGTAAATTCCCTAAGGGTCGTTTATTTAATTTGTCCGTACCTGAACACACCGCTATGCGCAGTTATGTGAAGGAGTCCCTGGAGAAGGGACATATTCGCCCATCGTCGTCACCATTGGGAGCAGGGTTCTTTTTTGTAGCCAAGAAGGATGGTTCGCTAAGACCGTGTATTGATTACCGCCTTCTTAATAAGATCACTGTTAAGTTTCAGTATCCCTTGCCATTGATTTCTGACTTGTTTGCTCGGATTAAGGGGGCTAGTTGGTTTACTAAGATTGATCTTCGTGGTGCGTATAATCTGGTGAGAATCAGGCAGGGAGATGAATGGAAAACGGCATTTAATACGCCCGAGGGTCATTTTGAGTATCTGGTGATGCCGTTCGGACTTGCCAATGCTCCATCTGTTTTTCAGTCTTTTATGCATGACATTTTTCGTGAGTATCTGGATAAATTCTTGATTGTTTACTTGGATGACATTTTGATCTTCTCAGATGATTGGGAGTCTCATGTAAAGCAAGTCAGAATGGTTTTCCAGGTACTGCGTGCTAATTCCTTGTTCGTGAAGGGATCAAAGTGTCTCTTCGGTGTGCAGAAAGTTTCATTTTTGGGGTTCATCTTTTCCCCTTCTACTATCGAGATGGATCCGGTTAAGGTTCAGGCCATCCAGGATTGGACTCAGCCGACATCTCTAAAAAGTTTGCAGAAATTCCTGGGCTTTGCTAATTTTTATCGTCGCTTCATCTGTAATTTTTCTAGCATTGCCAGACCATTGACCGATTTGACCAAGAAGGGTGCTGATTTGGTTAATTGGTCTTCTGCTGCCGTGGAAGCTTTTCAGGAGTTGAAGCGTCGTTTTTGCTGTGCCCCTGTGTTGTGTCAACCTGATGTTTCTCTTCCGTTCCAGGTCGAGGTTGATGCTTCTGAGATTGGTGCAGGGGCGGTTTTGTCACAGAGAGGTTCTGGTTGCTCAGTGTTCAAACCATGTGCTTTCTTTTCCAGGAAATTTTCTGCTGCTGAGCGTAATTATGATGTGGGCAACCGAGAGTTGCTGGCCATGAAGTGGGCATTCGAGGAGTGGCGTCATTGGCTTGAGGGTGCTAAGCATCGCGTGGTGGTTTTGACTGATCATAAGAACCTTACTTATCTTGAGTCTGCCAAGCGCTTGAATCCTAGACAGGCCCGTTGGTCGTTATTTTTTGCTCGTTTTGATTTTGTGATTTCATACCTTCCGGGCTCTAAAAATGTGAAGGCGGATGCTCTGTCTAGGAGTTTTGTGCCCGACTCTCCGGGGTTATCTGAGCCGGCGAGTATCCTCAAGGAAGGAGTCATTGTGTCTGCCATCTCCCCTGATTTGCGGAGAGTGTTGCAGAAATTTCAGGCTAATAAACCTGATCGTTGTCCGGCCGAGAAACTGTTCGTCCCTGATAGGTGGACTAGTAAAGTTATCTCTGAACTTCATTGTTCGGTGCTGGCCGGTCATCCAGGAATCTTTGGTACCAGGGAGTTGGTTGCTAGATCCTTCTGGTGGCCATCTCTGTCGCGGGATGTGCGTGCTTTTGTGCAGTCCTGTGGAATTTGTGCTAGGGCTAAGCCCTGCTGTTCACGTGCCAGTGGGTTGCTTTTGCCCTTGCCGGTCCCGAAGAGGCCTTGGACACATATTTCGATGGATTTCATTTCTGACCTTCCCGTTTCTCAAAAGATGTCTGTCATTTGGGTGGTCTGTGATCGCTTTTCTAAAATGGTCCATCTGGTGCCCTTGGTTAAATTGCCTTCCTCCTCTGATTTGGTGCCTTTGTTCTTCCAGCATGTGGTTCGTTTACATGGCATTCCTGAGAATATTGTTTCTGACAGAGGTTCCCAGTTTGTCTCAAGGTTCTGGCGAGCCTTTTGTGGTAGGATGGGCATTGACCTATCTTTTTCCTCGGCCTTCCATCCTCAGACTAATGGCCAGACCGAACGAACCAATCAGACCTTGGAAACATATCTGAGATGTTTTGTTTCCGCTGACCAGGATGATTGGGTGTCATTTTTGCCGTTGGCTGAGTTCGCCCTTAATAATCGGGCCAGCTCGGCTACCTTGGTCTCTCCATTTTTCTGCAATTCTGGGTTCCATCCTCGTTTCTCTTCAGGACAGGTTGAGTCTTCGGACTGTCCTGGTGTGGATTATGTGGTGGACAGGTTGCAGCAGATCTGGACTCAGGTAGTGGACAATTTGACCTTGTCCCAGGAGAAGGCTCAGCTTTTCGCTAATCGCAGACGCCGTGTGGGACCCCGACTTCGTGTTGGGGATCTGGTTTGGTTATCTTCTCGTCATATACCTATGAAGGTTTCCTCTCCTAAATTTAAACCTCGTTTTATTGGTCCGTATAGGATTTCTGAGATTCTCAATCCGGTGTCTTTTCGTCTGACCCTCCCAGACTCCTTTTCCATACATAATGTATTCCATAGGTCGTTGTTGAGGAGATATGTGGCACCTATGGTTCCATCTGTGGAGCCTCCTGCCCCTGTTTTGGTGGAGGGGGAATTGGAGTATATTGTGGAGAAGATTTTGGATTCTCGTGTCTCTAGACGGAAACTCCAGTATCTGGTCAAATGGAAGGGTTATGCTCAGGAAGATAATTCCTGGGTTTTTGCCTCTGATGTCCATGCCCCAGATCTTGTTCGTGCCTTTCATGTGGCTCATCCTGGTCGGCCTGGGGGTTCTGGTGAGGGTTCGGTGACCCCTCCTCAAGGGGGGGGTACTGTTGTGAATTCTGTGGCTGAGTTCACTTCTGTGGTCACAAGTGGTATTGCAGTCTCTGGGCTTCCTCCCTCAGGTGTTTTGGTGAGCTCGTTGGCTGCCTTGCTATTTAGCTCCACCTGAGTCTGTCTTCCTTGCTCCTTGTCAATGTTCCAGTGTTGGATCTGAGCTACTGCATCTTTCCTTGGGCCTGCTGCTCTGCTAGATAAGTGCTTCTAGTTTGTTTTCTGTTTTTTCTGTCCAGCTTGTTATTATCTTTTGCTGGAAGCTCTGAGAAGCAAAGGGGTGCACCGCCGTGCTGTTAGTTCGGCACGGTGGGTCTTTTTTGCCCCTTTGCGTGGTTTTCGTTTTAGGGTTTTTTGTAGACTGCATAGTTCTCTTTGCTATCCTCGCTCTGTCTAGAATATCGGGCCTCACTTTGCTGAATCTATTTCATTCCTACGTTTGTCTTTTCATCTTGCTAACAGTCATTATATGTGGGGGCTGCCTATTCCTTTGGGGTATTTCTCTGAGGTAAGTCAGGCTTGTATTTCTATCTTCAGGCTAGTCAGCTCCTCAGGCAGTGCCGAGTTGCATAGGTAGTGGATAGGCGCAATCCACTGCTGCTTCCAGTTGTGTGAGGACAGTTCAGGTACTGCAGTCTACAGAGATTCCACGTCTCAGAGCTCGTCCTATTGTTTTGGGTTTTTGCCAGATCTCTGTATGTGCGCTGATTACTGCACGCTGTGTTGCCTGATTGCCAGCCATAACACAGATCTACATCTCTGGACCAGATATCACCTCCCTTCTAACCAGAATCCCTCAATGTCTGTCCGCTATTTCATCCTTCTTCTCCGCTAGATTTCTGAAACTTAACATGGGCAAAACAGAATTCATCATCTTTCCCCCATCTCACGCGACCCCCCCAACGAACCTATCCATTACAGTAAATGGCTGCCCACTCTCCCCAGTCCCACAAGCTCGCTGCCTCGGGGTAATCCTTGACGCTGATCTCTCCTTCAAACCACATATCCAAGCCCTTTCCACTTCCTGCCGACTTCAACTCAAAAATATTTCACGAATCCGTTCATTCCTCAACCATGAATTTGCAAAAACCCTAGTCCATGCCCTCATCATCTCTCGCCTCGACTACTGCAACCTCATGCTCTGTGGCCTCCCCTCTAACACTCTCGCACCCCTCCAATCTATTCTAAACTCTGCTGCCCGACTAATCCACCTGTCCCCCCGCTATTCCCCGGCCTCTCCCCTCTGTCAATCCCTTCACTGGCTCCCCATTGCCCAGAGACTCCACTACAAAACCCTAACCATGACGTACAAAGCCATCCACAACCTGTCTCCTCCATACATCTGTGACCTCGTCTCCCGGTACTTACCTACCCGCAACCTCCGATCCTCACAAGATCTCCTACTCTACTCCCCTCTTATCTCCTCTTCCCACAATCGTATACAAGATTTCTCTCGCGTATCACCCCTACTCTGGAACCCTCTACCACAACACATCAGACTGTCGCCTACCATCGAAACCTTCAAAAAGAACCTGAAGACCCACCTCTTCAGACAAGCCTACAACCTGCAGCTACCACCGATCGACCAAACCGCTGCATGACTATCTCTACCCTAACCTACTGTATTCTCACCCATCCCTTGTAGATTGTCAGCCTTCGCGGGCAGGGTCCTCATTCCTCCTGTACCAGTTATGACTTGTATTGTTTAAGATTATTGTACTTGTTTTCATTATGTATACCCCTCCTCACATGTAAAGCGCCATGGAATAAATGGCGCTATAACAATAAATAATAATAATAATAATACTACATAAGAAGGTCTGGCCTTCCACAGGAGCTGAATATTTCATAGCCCCAAGAATCCTAGTGCATAGTTTGCACTGTAAGGCTGCTTTCACACACCTGTTTTTTGCCGTCAGGCACAATCCGGCGAATTTTGAAAAAAAAAAAACAGATCAGGCAAAAATTGCCACCGGATTAGTTTTTTTTCTCATAGACTTGTATTAGCTACGGATGGCCTCACATTTCATCCATTTTTCACTGGATCCGTCGAAAATTGGTTTTCCAGCGGCCGGAGAAAACAGACATAGTACGCTTTTGTGTCCGTCAAAAAAACGCACAGCGACGGATCTGTCCAATGATGGAATCCAGCGACCGATTCCGTTTTTTTAAACTGACCATGCTCAGATTTTTGCTTTTTCCAGTCTGGTCTCTCTCTCTCTGTCTTTCTTGAAAATCTTTGACTCAACCATCCAGGACTAAATCTGTTAGAATGATTTATGACTCAATTCAGAATCTGAGGAATCTCTTCCAAAGACGTTGAGGGCAACAGGCCTTTGATCTTACTTGGTTAGTGGGGCCATAAGGGTATGTGCACACGTTGCCGATTTGCTTGCGGATCCGCAGCGTTTTTGATGCTGCGGGTCTGCAGCAGTTTTCCATGCGTTCTACAGTAGCATGTTAAGCTATGGAAAACCAAGTCCGCTGTGCACATGCTGTGGAAAATGCTGCGTGGAAACGCAGCAGTTTATTTTAACCAGCATGTCAATTCTTTGTGCAGATCT
The DNA here is from genome assembly GCF_032444005.1 of Ranitomeya imitator. Lineage (NCBI taxonomy): Eukaryota > Metazoa > Chordata > Amphibia > Anura > Dendrobatidae > Ranitomeya > Ranitomeya imitator. The sequence goes on from NC_091283.1 coordinate 702,687,442, forward strand.
GCAGCGTTTCTGCACCCATTAACTTTCATTGAGTCAGTCAAATCCGCAGCAAAACCGCAGATAGCAAAAATATCAGTGGTTTTGCTGTGGATTAGGGTGTCAAAAATAGAAGGAAGTGATGTCAGGTGGGAGGAAGTGTGTGGGCGGAGTGTGTAGTGTAGTGGAAGTAGGAAATCACCATCTTGTCCTATTGTCGCATGGGAATTGACGTCGGGCGTCTGATTGACCTGGTATATATGTATGTGTGTGTGTCTGTGTGAAGTTCAGTCTGCGTCTGTGTGCGCCTGTCTTTTCCAATGTGACGATAGTGACATAATTGTACTCAGTCGCCATATGGGACTACTGCTCCCATCCGGCTATCAGGATGGGAGAGTTAGGAGAGTAATCCCTGTGTACGCCGACTGAGTACAATTGTGAGTAAAACGCAAAACACATAACACATACAATACACATACAATACATGTAACATACATGACAGACAGTACATACAACATGGAGTACATACTTACCATACACCACATGCACCTCCTTGAACCCCTCGGTCCACTAGGAAAAAAAAACAAAAAAAAAAATAATATACTCCCTGGTCTGCAGAAATCCCATAACGAATGTCCCATGCCGATCTGTTCCGTCCTCCGACGATACACTGCCAGGAGCTGTGCTCCTGGCAGTGTATTGGAGTTTCCCGGAGTTTTGCAGCTCCGTGCTGTCATTTTACGGCACTAGAGCTGCATGAGAATTTTTTCCCATGCAGCTGTGCCGTAAAGCGAAAGTATCGGAGTCAACGAACTCCGGTAAACTCTCGCGAATGCACAGTTACACACTGCAGGAGCCGTAGCTCCTGTCAGTGTGTTCCTGGAACCATGGAGAGCAGACACATCTCCTGTTGTGACTGTTCTCCATGGCAGATCATCGTGGGACACTCGTTATGGACTACATCGGATCAGGGAGTATAAATTTAGTTTTTTAAATTTTTTTATTTTTTCAAGGAGAACGAGGGCTTCACTTGGACTGAGCGTGCAATAAATTATGGTCGAAAACACTGTCATTATTTCATTAAAATACTTTTTTCTAGTGTCTGTGTGTTTAATTTACTCTTTAATACTATTGGATTGTGGATTGAGTGAAACATGGTGTTGGGTGCATCATGCTGTGCTGATGTTTTTTGGCTGTAGGGATAGGAAAAATGGTCCCAGTTGAAGGTAAAATAAATGGCGAGTAATACAGGAATATTCTTGAGCAAAATGCTTCAGTCTGTCAGTGATTTGAGACTGGGACAGAGGTTCACCTTCCAACAAGACAATGACTACTGCATACTGCTAAAGCAACATTTGAGTGGTTTAAGTGGAAACGTGTAAATGTTCCAACTGAGTATCTGTGGTCATTCTTGAACATTGCTGTTCACCAGAGGCAACCATCTAATTTGAAGGAGCATGAGCAGTTTTGCTTTAAGAAATGGTCAATAATCCCAGTGGCAAATTGTGGAAAGCTCATAGAGACTTATCCAAAGCTACTTGCAGCTGTAATTATTGCAAAAGTAGGCTTTACAATGTACTGACTTTAGGGGGGTGAATAGTTATGGACACTGAAGTTTTCAGTTATTTTGTTCTATTTGATGTTTCCTTACAATAAAAAGAAAACCAAATGTTTACAGTTGTAGGTATGTTCTTTACATGAACTGATGCAAACCCTCAAAAAACCTGTGAAATTCCAGGTTGTGAGGTAGCAAAACACGTAAAATGCCAAGGGGGTGAATACTGTTACAAGCCACTGTATATTCGCTGTAATCAAGGATAGGAGTTATAGATAAATCACTAGATGGTGTTTTGTTGCACAATAAATACAGCAGTTTTTATTATGTGACTAGTTTTCTGCTTTGTGACAAGATAAATCCAGTTTATGGCCAACTTAGGCCCCTTTCACACATCAGTTTTTTGCCCTCAGTCACAATCCGTTGGCTCGATGAAATTGTGAAAAACTGATGCAACGGATTTGTTTTTTCGACGCATACGACTAGCGGACCTGTCTAATTGGATCCTAAATAAATCGGAGCATGCTTAGTTAAAAAAACGGAATCCGTTGCCGGATTCTGTCATTTACTGGATCTGGCGCCCATAGGCTTCCATTCGAACAAACGACGGGCGGCGATGGATCCGTCGCTGTCTGATTTTTTGAAGAACACAAAAAACGTCAATTTGTCCATCGTCTCTGGCTGCCAGACAAACAAATTTCAATGGATCCAGCGAACGACGGATGAAACATGAGGCCATCCGTCGCAATCTGTCACTAATACAAGTCTATGAGAAAAAAAATGGATCCTGCAGCAACAGTCGCCGGATTGGTTTTTTTCAAAATTCAACGGATGGCAAAAAACTGATGTGTGAAAGGGGCCTTAGTTTGTTAATGAAGCTGAGCTGTTTCTTCAGCCTTGAGACAACCTAGATGGATTGGCAGTAGATTGTTTTATATGTAAATTAAGAACACTGAAGACATTGGAAACTGTCTGCCTTGTCATGAAGCATGTTCAGTAATGTCCTGTCTCCCTGCTACCCCACTAAGGCTATGTTCACACGTTCCTGATTTTCCTCCTTTTTTTTCAGGACTAAAAACCGCAGCTCTTGGCAGAAAACACAGGTCCTTTTTTTGGTGCTTTTTTGGTGCGTTTTTTGATGTGTTTTTTTATGCAGTTTTCTATGCAGAGTCTGTGTGTTTTCTAGGAAGTTTTTTAGGGTTAAAATGGCTGAAAATACCCTAACCCTACCCCTAACCCTAACCCTACCCCTAACCCTACCCCTAACCCTAACCCTATTCTAACCTTAGTGGAAAAAAAAATTCTTAATTTTTTTATTGTCCCTACCTATGGTGGTGACAAAGGGGGGGGGGTCATTTACTATTTTTTTTATTTTGATCACTGAGATAGGTTATATCTCAGTGATCAAAATGCACTTTGTAACGAATCTGCCGGCCGGCAGATTCGGCGGGCGCACTGCGCATGCGCCCGCCATTTTGCAAGATGGCGGCACCCAGGGAGAAGACGGCCGGACGGACACCGGGAGGCCGGGTAAGTATAAGGGGGGGAGATGAGGGCACGGGGGGCGTCGGAGCACGGGGGGGGTGGCATCGGAGCATGGGGGGGTGGGATTGGGGCACAGGGGGGCAGCCACACTGCAGCGGTTCTGCACCACAAACCGCAGAAAACCCGCAGATATTTCTTTCATCTGCGGATCTTACTGCGGGTTTGACCTCACAATGGAGGTTGGAGGTCTATGGGTGCAGAACCGCTGCAGTTCCGCAAAAAGAAGTGACATGGTACTTCTTTTTCACCGCGGCTATTCAGTGCGGCTTTTTTCACGATTTTCCGCAATGTGGGCACAGCAGTTCCTGTTTTCCATAGGGTACATTGTAATGTACCCTGCATGGAAAACAGCTGCGGACCCGCAGCGGGAAAATCGCGGCGATTCCGCATGAAATAAAGGATGGTGTGAACATGGCCTAACAGTTATAGTACCTCTTGAAAAACTGCAGGCCAATCTGCTTCTGCAGCTGTTGAAGCATCTGGTTCCGCAGAGGCTGATGTAGCAGAGAGGAGCTTTCACACCTCTAACCTAATCCAGTTAAGGATTAGTTCTCTGAGCTCAGTTTGTTTATTTAAATGTTCATTTATTATACCATGCCTCTCTTTTTCTTTTGTGCATAAAATTGTGTTTCTTCAGAAACTTTGTTATACCATGCCTGAGGAAGGGACCTAAGAAGTCCCAAAAGCTTGCTTTGTAACATCATTTATTTTATTTTTGTTAGCCATTAAAAGCTATAACAGCTACAAGATTATCTTGCTTTTCACACTGAGCGCTTTATTATGTCTTTCCAGAAACATCCCCAGCACTCTTGACCCACCTCAGCTGCAGACAAGCACACTGCACATTGAGAATCACCTGCCTGCTGATTACTTCTGACGGCTGAGACTAGGGCCGATCTCAGACTTCACAAGAGCAATCATTCTGCCCCTAGATCAAAGCTGCTGGTCACCTGACAGACATTCCCTGCACCTTCGACTCACTTCTGCACCAGCCAAGTACCTCTGAAGAGTGAGTGCAGAACATCCCACCCATTCTCCTGCTTGCCTTGCCATCTGCATTGTTATAAACCCCAGAGAGGTGATAACATCCTGAGATCTCCTTTGAAAGACCACTTGATATTAAGAGTTTTGTTGGGTGGCCCTCTCTTGGCAGGTTTGTTGTCGTACTATGTTTTTTCCATTTGATAATTATGGATTTGATTGTGCTCCAGGGGATCACCAGAGATTAGGAATTTTTTTATAAACCAACCCTGACTTGTACTTCTCAACAACTTTGTCCCTGACTTGTTTGGAGATCTCCTTGGACTTTATGGTGTTGTTTGGTTAGCCGTGCCTCTTGCTTAATGGTGTTTTGGCCTCTGTGGCCTTTCAGAAAAGGTGTGTATATACTGAAAGATCATGTGAAACTTATATTACTCACAGGTGGACTTCCTTTCACGAAGCATGTGACTTCTGAAAGTAATTGCTTGCATCAGAAATGGTTAGAGCTTCACAGCAAAATAGGTGAATACATATGCACATGTCCATTTTTTGTTATTTGATCCCGTAAATTTAAATTATGCCTATAGTTTTCTCACTTCACTTCATCAACTTATACTATTTAGTGATGCATCAGCACAAATTAAATTACAAAAATATTTAAACATAGGTTGTAATGTAAAAAAAAAAATAGGTAAAAAGACAAGGGGATTTATACTTTCTGAAGCCACTGTGCAAATACTGACATCTTGCTTTGCTGCAGTGCCAACAAGTAACTCATTCTGAAACAGCATTTTATTCTTTCTCTGCACAAGATTAGAATTTGACACCCTAGTTTTGAACATTATTGTTTGTAATTTGAACAAACTACATTTCTAGCACAAAACTACAGTCCAGCGACCGTTACAGGCAAGGTAATATCCTGAACATACATAAATATAGTCACCTCGCCTCACTTGTCAACTCAAGAGGAGAGTAGATGAACAGGAGAATGGTAGAGAGATCTTTCATTTTTTGAATGACTGGTGTTAGTAACACGCAGTTCTTCTGCGATGCTAATGGCTCATGTTCATTCATCTCCTATGATTCGTTAATATGAGAAATTGGACTCCTCACTTTTATTACATTCGTTTCAATAACCTCCTCACAGTCACTGAGCCATCGAAAAATACTTGTCAAAGCAATAAAATTCACCTCACTTCGAATTAAAAATGTCAACCAGATCTACCGGTTTGAGAACACCTACATCTTGTACCCTACCAAAAGGCAAAAATTGTTAAAATCATAAAGGTAAACAACACTAACAAAGACTCAGATGACAATATCATCAGAAAATCCAGAGGCTTTGCATGAACTTTAACTCATGAGGACAATACAACGCCTAATAAGTCAGCACGCCAGACTCCTCCAGCTTCACTTGTAACAGAAAACCTACAAGCAGCTGCTGTCGCTCAGGAAATCTTGAGACTCCTCATACCACTTTTTGATAAGAGATTAGATGTCCTCCATGCATCTATCAATTTGGCTCTAGCCCAGATTATCTCAAATGCACCAATAATTGCAGAACTGGAGAACAGGGTCAATGATTGTGAAACTGCCATCACCTCTCCTGACGGATGGCTCACACATCTAACAATAGTCAAAGAGAAGAGATTTCCCTCTGTGACAAGTTGGAGGACCTAGAAAATAGAGAAAGGCTGAATAATCTCCAATTCATAGGTTTGCTATAATTTTTTTTTAGATAGTCTAACCAGCTTTCTCACTACGGAACTAATACAAGTTTTGCAATTTCATATCACTCTGGACTCATTGATGGTTGAGAGCGCCCATCGCATAGGTCCTCCTGTGGAACAAAGAGGAGTTTGTTCACGTCTAGTCATCACTAAATTACTAAACTGTTTCATTATGGACCAAATCTTGAGAGAGTACTGTTGGACGAACTCACTAACAGTTAAAAATAACTGTATCCTCATCTTTCAGGACTTTTTTCTTTGCTCACTCGAAAACAGAAAGGCTTCTGACGTATTTGTCGATACCTTCAAGAGAGCTCTATTAGGTTCCAGCTGCTATATTTAGCCAAACTAAAAGTCCAAGACAACGGTAGCACCCATAACTTTGAAAGCAAAGTTTGAAGGAGAAAATTATTATTTCAAATACAAATCTTTTTTTCGAACCTTGTCAATGTCTGGACTAGATTTTCAATTCATTTGGCAATTCATTTGATTAATAAAAGTATGAGTTTTCATGGAAAACACCAAATTGTCTGGGTGACCCTAAGCTTTTGAACGGTAGTGTATATCTATATATCTAGGTTGGATGAAATATGCATATGTAAACAGACACGTATAAATCATGCAATTAATAGTCAATGCGAATGGTATCACAACTATGTCATAGCATGTGGGAACATAAATTGTCTGCATAAATTTTTTGTAACATCATAGAAACAATATAATAAAGCCATACCTCAAAATCAAAAGAATAAGTTAATGAGAAGGGGTAATGACATCCCTTTAACAAGCACACACACTTCCTAAGGAAGCAGAGTGCAATGCCATAGGTGCTCTACCCACATGGGTCAGGTCACCTTCTTTAGGAAGCATGTGTGCTAGTAAAAGGTAAGTCATTACTCCTTCTCATTCCCGTATTCTTTTGATTTTGGGGTATGATTTAATTACATTTATTCTATGAAGTTACAAAACTCATGCACAGGCACTTTATCTTCACACATGCTGTGATATAGTTGTGATACCATCTGATACTATTGCACTAGTATAATATATAATTGTCTAAGGGTCACTTCCGTTTGTCTTTCTGTCTGTCTGTCACGGATATTCATTGGTCGCGGCCTCTGTCTGTCATGGAAATGCAAGTCGCTGATTGGTCTCGCCAGCTGCCTGTCATGGCTGCCATGACCAATCAGCGACGGCCACAGTCCGATTAGTCCCTCCCTACTCCCCTGCAGTCAGTGCCCGGCACCCGCTCCATACTCCCCGCAGTCAGCGCCCGCTCCATACTCCCCTCCACTCTGTTACCGCCGCTATTAACCCTGTGTGACCAAGTTTTTACTATTGCTGCTGCCTATGCAGCATCAATAGTAAAAAGATCTAATGTTAAAAATAATAAAAAAACAAAAAACCTGCTATTCTCACCTTCCGTAGTCCGACGATGCGCTCTCGCCTGCCGCCAGCTTCCGTTCCCAGAGATGCATTGCGAAATTACCCAGAAGACTTAGCGGTTTCACAAGACTGCTAAGTGATCTAGGTAATTTCGCAATGCATCCTGGGAATGAAAGATGGCAGCAGCCGCGCGTGCATCGCCAGAGGTTCGCTGGATCTAAGCTGGATCCCGCCGGCGGGTGAGTATGTAACTATTTTTTATTTTAATTATTTTTTTTTAACAAGGATATGGTGCCCACACTGCTAAATACTATGTGGGCTGTGTTAGATACCGCGTGGCTGCTATATACTACCTGGCCAGTGTTAGATACTATGTGGGCTGTGTTCTATACTGTGTGGGCTGCGTTATATACTGCATGGCTGCTATATACTATGTGGGCAGTGTTATATACTACGTGGCTGTGTTCTATACTGTGTGCTATATACTATGTGGCCACTGTTCGATACTATGTGGGCTGTGCTATATATTATGTGGCCAGTGTCACATACTACGTGGGCTGTGTTATATACTGCGTGGCTGCTATATACTGCGTAGCTGCTATATACTCTGTGGGCTGTGTTATATACTACGTGGGCTGTGTTATTTACTGCGTGGCCTATATTAACGCATCGGGTATTCTACAGTATGTATGTATATAGCAGCCACATGGTATATATCACAGGCCACGTAGTACTCCTATATACTACGTGGCCTGTGCTATATACTATGTGGCTGCTATATACATACATACATATTCTAGAATACCCGATGCGTTAGAATCTGGCCACCATCTAGTTATATATATATCACTATCCTAATAGACTTTCACTGGCCTCTTTACATATACATATTTAAGCCAACCTGGGTATCTATTTATATATATATATATATATATATATATATATATATACTAGCTATTGAACCCGTTCTACGCCTAGGTGGCGAGCATTTATATTGGTATATGGTCTCCATCCTGTCATGTGCTGCTCCATCCTGCGTCCCCATCCTGTTATGTGCTTCTCCATCCTGTGTCCCCATCCTGTCATGTGCTGCACCCATCCTGCGCCCCCATTCTGACATGCGCTGCTCCCATCCTGCTCCCCCATTCTGACATGTGCTGCTCCCATCCTGCGCCCCCATTCTGACATGCGCTGCTCCCATCCTGCGCCCCCATTATGACATGTGCTGCTCCCATCCTGCGCCTCCATTCTGTCATGTGCAGCTCCCATCCTGTGCCCCCGTTCTGTCATGTGCTGCCCTATTCTGTCATGTGCTGCTCCCATCCTGCGCCCCCATTCTGTCATGTGCTCCTATCCTGCGCCACCGTTCTGTAATTTGCTGCTCCTATCCATATGCCCCGTACACTGCTCCATAAAGGTTTATGGCCCCCATAAGATGCTCCATAGTATATGCCCTGTACACTGCTCCATAAAGGTTTATGGCCCCCATGAGATGCTCCATAGTATATGCCCTGTACACTGCTCCATAAAGGTTTATGGCCCCATAAGATGCTCCATAGTATATGTCCCGTACACTGCTCCATAAAGGTTTATGGCCCCCATAAGATGCTCCATAGTATATGCCCCGTACACTGCTCCATAAAGGTTTATGGCCCCCATAAGATGCTCCATAGTATATGCCCCATACACTGCTCCATAAAGGTTTATGGCCCCCATAAGATGCTCCATAGTATATGCGCCGTACACTGCTCCATAAAGGTTTATGGCCCCCATAAGATGCTCCATATTATGTGCCCCCGTACTCTGCTCCATAAAGGTTTATGGCCCCCATAACATGCTCCATGGTATTATATGCCCCGTATGCTGCTGCGATATATAAAAAAATACCATACTCACCTATCGTCGCTGGGTGCCGAGTGCTGGGGGGCCTGAGCAGGCGGGGACACCGGTGCGCTGTGGGGGTCAGGTGCCGGTATCGCCGCTAGCTCAGGCCCCCGACACTTGCTATATTCTCCTGGCCCTGATCCAGCGCTGCGTCCGCTCCGTGTTCCAACTCCTCTGGCTGTGACTGTTCAGTCAGAGGGAGGTGCGCATTAAGCGCGTCATCGCGCCCTCTGAACTGTGAACGTCACAGGCAGAGGACCCGGGAGACGGAGCCGCACGCAGCGCTGGAACGGGGGACAGGTGAATATACTTACCCTCCTGGCGCATCCCTGCCTCTCTGGTGGAGATCTGTTGTGAATTCTGTTGTCAAGCTCCCTCCTGTGGTCATGAATGGTACTTCGGCTGGTTCTGTCCATGGGCTTCCTCTGGTGGTTGTGAGTGGGGCTGCGGCTTCTGAGGTTCCTTCCACAGGTGACGAGGTTAATTCGTTAGCTGGCTGCTCTATTTAACTCCACTTAGATCTTTGCTCCATGCCACCTGTCAATGTTCCAGTATTGGTCTAGTTCACTCCTGGATCGTTCTTGTGACCTGTCTTACCAGCAGAAGCTAAGTTCCTGCTTGTTTTGCTCTGGTTTGCTATTTTTCTGTCCAGCTTTCTATTTTGATTGTTGTCTTGCTTGCTGGAAGCTCTGGGACGCAGAGGGAGCGCCTCCGCATCGTGAGTCAGTGCGGAGGGTCTTTTTGCGCCCTCTGCGTGGTCTTTTTGTAGTTTTTTGTGCTGACCCACAAAGCTGCCTTTCCTATCCTCTGTCTGTTCAGAAAGTCGGGCCTCACTTTGCTAAATCTATTTCATCTCTGTGTTTGTAATTTTCATCTTTACTCACAGTCATTATATGTGGGGGGCTGCCTGTTCCTTTGGGGAATTTCTCTGAGGCAAGGTAGGCTTTATTTTTCTATCTTTAGGGCTAGCTAGTTCCTTAGGCTGTGACAAGGTGCCTAGGGAGCATCAGGAGCGCTCCACGGCTATTTCTAGTGTGTGTGATAGGATTAGGGATTGCGGTCAGCAGAGTTCCCACGTCTCAGAGCTCGTCCTATATTATTAGTAACTATCAGGTCATTCCGTGTGCGCTCAACCACCAGGTCCATTATTGTCCTGACCACCAGGTCATAACAGTACAGGTGGCCCAAAGTACTAATGCATCTCAATAGAGGGATAAGAGAAGTTCTGAGACCATTTTTTTTTCTTTGCAGTGTGTTTTGTCTCTCTTTTCCCCTTTACCTCTGGGTGGTTCAGGATACAGGTGTAGATATGGACATTCAAGGTCTGTCCTCTTGTATGGATAATCTCACTGCAAGGGTACACAACATTCAAGATTTGTGGTTCAGAATCCAATGTTAGAGCCTAGGATTCCAATTCCTGATTTGTTTTTTGGGGATAGATCTAAGTTTCTGAATTTCAAAAATAATTGTAAATTGTTTCTTGCTTTGAAACCTCGCTCCTCAGGTGACCCTGTTCAACAAGTGAAAATCATTATTTCTTTGTTACGTGGCGACCCTCAAGACTGGGCATTTTCCCTTGCGCCAGGAGTTCCGGCATTGCGTGATGTTGATGCGTTTTTTCTGGCGCTCGGATTGCTTTATAATGAACCTAATTCAGTGGATCAGGCAGAGAAAATCTTGCTGGCTCTGTGTCAGGGTCAGGATGAGGTAGAGATATATTGTCAGAAGTTTAGGAAGTGGTCTGTACTCACTCAGTGGAATGAATGTGCCCTGGCAGCAATTTTCAGAAAGGGTCTCTCTGAAGCCCTTAAGGATGTCATGGTGGGATTTCCCATGCCTGCTGGTCTGAATGAGTCTATGTCTTTGGCCATTCAGATCGATCGACGCTTACGTGAGTGTAAAGCTGTGCACCATTTGGCGGTATTATCTGAGCATAGACCTGAGCCTATGCAATGTGATAGGACTTTGACCAGAGCTGAACGGCAAGAACACAGACGTCGGAATGGGCTGTGTTTTTACTGTGGTGATTCCACTCATGCTATCTCCGATTGTCCTAAGCGCACTAAGCGTTTCGCTAGGTCTGCCACCATTGGTACGGTACAGTCGAAATTTCTTTTGTCCGTTACTCTGATCTGCTCTTTGTCATCCTATTCTGTTATGGCATTTGTGGATTCAGGTGCTGCCCTGAATTTGATGGACTTGGAGTTTGCTAGGCGCTGTGGTTTTTTTCTTGGAGCCCTTGCAGTATCCTATTCCATTGAGAGGAATTGATGCTACGCCTTTGGCCAAGAATAAGCCTCAGTACTGGACCCAATTGACCATGTTCATGGCTCCTGCACATCAGGAGGATATCCGCTTTCTGGTGTGGCATAATCTGCATGATGTGTTCGTTTTGGGGTTGCCATGGCTACAGGTTCATAACCCAGTATTGGACTGGAAATCTATGTCTGTGTCCAGCTGGGGTTGCCAGGGGGTACATGGTGATGTTCCATTTTTGTCTATTTCGTCATCCACCCCTTCTGAAGTCCCGGAGTTTTTGTCGGATTACCGGGATGTATTTGATGAGCCCAAATCCAGTGCCCTACCTCCTCATAGGGATTGCGATTGTGCTATCGATTTGATTCCTGGTAGTAAGTTTCCTAAGGGCCGACTGTTCAATTTATCTGTGCCAGAGCACGCCGCTATGCGGAGTTATGTAAAGGAATCCTTGGAGAAGGGTCATATTCGCCCGTCGTCGTCACCATTGGGAGCAGGGTTCGTTTTTGTGGCCAAGAAGGATGGTTCTTTGAGACCTTGTATTGATTACCGCCTTCTTAATAAGATCACAGTCAAATTTCAGTACCCTTTGCCGCTGCTGTCTGATTTATTTGGTCGGATTAAGGGGGCTAGTTGGTTCACCAAGATAGATCTTCGTGGTGCGTATAATCTTGTGCGTATTAAACAGGGCGATGAATGGAAAACAGCATTTAATACACCCGAGGGCCATTTTGAGTACCTGGTTATGCCATTCGGGCTTTCCAATGCTCCATCAGTATTTCAGTCCTTTATGCATGACATCTTCCGAGAGTACCTGGATAAATTCCTGATTGTATATTTGGATGATATTTTGGTCTTCTCGGATGATTGGGAGTCTCACGTGAAGCAGGTCAGAATGGTGTTCCAGGTCCTTCGTGCGAATTCTTTGTTTGTGAAGGGGTCAAAGTGTCTCTTTGGAGTTCAGAAGGTTTCATTTTTGGGTTTCATTTTTTCCCCTTCTACTATCGAGATGGACCCTGTTAAAGTCCAGGCCATTTATGATTGGACTCAGCCGACATCTGTGAAGAGTCTGCAAAAGTTCCTGGGCTTTGCTAATTTTTATTGTCGCTTCATCAGTAATTTTTCTAGTGTTGCTAAACCGTTGACTGATTTGACCAAGAAGGGTGCTGATGTGGTCAATTGGTCTTCTGCGGCTGTGGAAGCTTCAGGAGTTGAAGCGTCGTTTTTCTTCTGCCCGTGTTGTGCCAGCCAGATGTTTCGCTTCCGTTTCAGGTCGAGGTTGGTTGCTTCTGAGATTGGAGCAGGGGCTGTTTTGTCGCAAAGAAGTTCTGATGGCTCGGTGATGAAACCATGTGCCTTCTTTTCTAGAAAGTTTTCGCCTGCTGAGCGCAATTATGATGTTGGCAATCGAGAGTTGTTGGCCATGAAGTGGGCATTCGAGGATTGGCGTCATTGGCTTGAAGGAGCCAAGCATCGCGTGGTGGTCTTGACGGATCACAAGAATTTGACTTATCTCGAGTCTGCCAAACGGTTGAATCCTAGACAGGCTCATTGGTCGCTATTTTTCTCCCATTTTGATTTGTGGTTTCATACCTTCCAGGCTCTAAGAATGTGAAGGCTTATGCCCTGTCAAGGAGTTTTGTGCCCGACTCTCCGGGTGTTCCTGAGCCGGCGGGTATTCTCAAAGAGGGGGTAATTTTGTCTGCCATCTCCCCTGATTTGCGGCGGGTGCTGCAAAAATTTCAGGCTGATAGACCTGACCGTTGCCCAGCAGAGAAACTGTTTGTCCCTGATAAATGGACTAGTAGAGTTATCTCTGAGGTTCATTGTTCGGTGTTGGCTGGTCATCCAGGAATCTTTGGTACCAGAGATTTGGTGGCTAGATCCTTTTGGTGGCCGTCTTTGTCGCGGGATGTGCGTTCTTTTGTGCAGTCCTGTGGGACTTGTGCTCGGGCTAAGCCCTGCTGTTCTCGTGCCAGTGGGTTGCTTTTGCCCTTGCCGGTCCCGAAGAGGCCCTGGACGCATATCTCTATGGATTTTATTTCGGATCTCCCTGTCTCTCAAAAGATGTCGGTCATTTGGGTGGTTTGTGATCGCTTCTCTAAGATGGTCCATTTGGTACCCTTGTCTAAATTGCCTTCCTCCTCTGATTTGGTGCCATTGTTTTTCCAGCATGTGGTTCGTTTACATGGCATTCCGGAGAACATCGTTTCGGACAGAGGTTCCCAGTTTGTTTCGAGGTTTTGGCGAGCCTTTTGTGCTAGGATGGGCATTGATTTGTCTTTTTCCTCGGCTTTCCATCCTCAGACAAATGGCCAAACCGAACGAACTAATCAGACTTTGGAAACATATCTGAGATGCTTTGTTTCTGCTGATCAGGATGATTGGGTGTCCTTCTTGCCTTTGGCTGAGTTCGCCCTTAATAATCGGGCCAGCTTGGCTACTTTGGTTTCGCCATTTTTCTGCAATTCTGGTTTCCATCCTCGTTTCTCTTCAGGGCAGGTTGAGTCTTTGGACTGTCCTGGTGTAGATACTGTGGTGGATAGGTTGCAGCAGATTTGGACTCATGTGGTGGAAAATTTGACATTGTCCCAGGAGAAGGCTCAACGTTTCGCTAACCGCTGGCGCTGTGTGGGTCCCCGACTTCGTGTTGGGGATTTGGTGTGGTTGTCGTCTCGTTATGTTCCTATGAAGGTTTCCTCTCCTAAGTTTAAGCCTCGTTTCATTGGTCCGTACAAGATTTCTGAGGTTCTCAATCCTGTGTCGTTTCGTTTGACCCTTCCAGCTTCTTTTGCCATCCATAATGTATTCCATAGGTCATTGTTGCGGAGATACGTGGCGCCTGTGGTTCCATCTGTTGATCCTCCTGCCCCAGTGTTGGTTGAGGGGGAGTTGGAGTATGTGGTGGAGAAGATTTTGGATTCTCGTATTTCGAGACGGAAACTCCAGTACCTGGTCAAGTGGAAGGGTTATGGTCAGGAAGATAATTCCTGGGTCTTTGCCTCCGATGTTCATGCTGCCGATCTGGTTCGTGCCTTTCATTTGGCTCGTCCTGGGGGCTCTGGTGAGGGTTCGGTGACCCCTCCTTAAGGAAAGGGGGGGGGGTACTGTTGTGAATTCTGTTGTCAAGCTCCCTCCTGTGGTCGTGAATGGTACTTCGGCTGGTTCTGTCCATGGGCTTCCTCTGGTGGTTGTGAGTGGGGCTGCGGCTTCTGAGGTTCCTTCCACAGGTGACGAGGTTAATTCGTTAGCTGGCTGCTCTATTTAACTCCACTTAGATCTTTGCTCCATGCCACCTGTCAATGTTCCAGTATTGGTCTAGTTCACTCCTGGATCGTTCTTGTGACCTGTCTTCCCAGCAGAAGCTAAGTTCCTGCTTGTTTTGCTCTGGTTTGCTATTTTTCTGTCCAGCTTGCTATTTTGATTGTTGTCTTGCTTGCTGGAAGCTCTGGGACGCAGAGGGAGCGCCTCCGCACCGTGAGTCGGTGCGGAGGGTCTTTTTGCGCCCTCTGCGTGGTCTTTTTGTAGTTTTTTGTGCTGACCGCAAAGCTGCCTTTCCTATCCTCTGTCTGTTCAGTAAGTCGGGCCTCACTTTGCTAAATCTATTTCATATCTGTGTTTGTAATTTTCATCTTTACTCACAGTCATTATATGTGGGGGGCTGCCTGTTCCCTTGGGGAATTTCTCTAAGGCAAGGTAGGCTTTATTTTTCTATCTTTAGGGCTAGCTAGTTCCTTAGGCTGTGACGAGGCGCCTAGGGAGCGTCAGGAGCGCTCCACGGCTATTTCTAGTGTGTGTGATAGGATTAGGGATTGCGGTCAGCAGAGTTCCCACGTCTCAGAGCTCGTCCTATATTATTAGTAACTATCAGGTCATTCCGTGTGCTCTTAACCACTAGGTCCATTATTGTCCTGACCACCAGGTCATAACAGAGATCGCGGTGTGCGTTCAATGTTTACGCATACCGCGATCTCCTGGGAGCGTCACTCTGTGGGGTCCAGACTGCGCCGGCGCTTGCGCAGTCTATAATGGCTTCGGACAGAGTGACGCTCCCAGCGTTATATTATAGATATATATATATGTATATACCGTGTATATATATATATACATATATATATATATATATATATATATATATATAAATTGTAACTGGATATATGTTGTGTAAATACAATTAGGCCTGACACCACTGTGATCTTCAAAGTCAGTGTATGGCGGTCATGTGGGAGCGCTGAGGAGGCAGCCCAAAGGATGAAAAAAGTGTCAAGTACTGCCGCAGCTCCAGCCGAACACCTCCAAGGGAGGAAGGAAGCAGGATCTGGTGATAGGAATCGGTTTCAGGAGCACTGAAAGGAAACTCTAACACAGTATAGAGTTTAACCACAACGCGTTTTGACGGATGTGCCATCTTCTCCCACCTGATGAAGATGGCACGTCCGTCGAAATGCGTTGTGGTTAAACTCTATCCTGTGTTATAGTTTCCTTTCAGGGCTCCTGCGACCGCTTCCTATCACCAGATATCACTGTGATCTTGTCCTTTGTGAGGAAACCTTGTCTTTTATTTGTTTGAGTATTTTGAATAAACTTATGCTGTTATATTTATTGGAGTTTCATTGAACTGTTTTTTTGTCTCTCTGGGAGTTGTCAACTTGCAAACACGTAAGTGCCACCATGATATTAGAGGCAGGCTATTATTGCATCAGACTTTCAGGCCATCATTAGCATTTCTGGTTGATTCCATATATTTCCAGGGTTGGATTAGTGTGGTAAATGGAGTTCTTTTTCACAAAGGCACCAGATGACTTTTTGGCAGTCTGCATGCCGTATAGGAGGAAAATTAGTCAAGGACATCCTAGATTGCTTTGACTAGGAACTATAGCTCTCGTTCAGCACATAAAGTGACATCACCTGCTCATTTGGGAAATGCAATTCAGCTAGCAATCAGAGAAAGCACCAAGTTGACCTCTTACCCCTTCTTCTCGCTCTTGTATTTGTGTCAGTCAGGCCACATCCTCAAGTAACTGCATCACTGCAGCCGGGACAAGTAAGCCTCCTTGACTAGGAGCTAGGACTATTTCCGCTACAGGTCAGCAGTTATTTGTCTCCTCCTACAACTCTCTGCATCACAAGATATGATCCTATCCCTAGCAGCCATACTTGTTCTCATACTTTTCGTGTGTGACAGAGAGCCAGGGCCGTAGTCATAGCTGTGGACACCTGGTGATTTGTGCCCTGGCCTCCCATCACATCAAAACAATGTTCATTACGTTGCGTACCTGTGGCTCCACTCTCTGTGCCGTCAGGGTCCCCTCTGCTCTGCTGTAGGCTCCCTTTAGATGGTTCTGCACAGATTGAGACACAGTCCACTTCAACTTTCATATGGACACCTCTACTATTTGCATTACGCAGCACATCCATATTCTTCACAGCATTTACAACAGGTTTCACATTGCACATCTCTTCCTCTTTCCCTGCATTTCCCATTCTGCCACACAGCACATACCAGGATCGAATTGTACCGTTCGGTTCCTCAGCATCCTCCCTGTTCAGCTCTGCAACGGATAGACCTTTATTAGTCTGTTTCGCCCCAGACATGAGAGTATCCGCCTCCAAAGTCAGTTGCCACTTGGCGAGCAACCTGCCCATCTGTACTGTAATTTGCGGTGACACAGTGCACTCCTGGTCCAAACTCACTGCATCTGACATTCCCTCAGCTGTTGTGCCCCGGAATTTGAGGGCATCAGCCCATGTGATAAGTTGCCACATATTGGAGCCACCTGAGTCCCTGTACTGTCACTGCTTAAATATTGTTCAGGCCCAGTGCTGCGGATGGCAGGGCTTCTCCCTTAGTTAACGTTGCGTTGTCATTACTATCATTCCGGGCACTTAAGCCCATGCAGGTAGTTTGGGCACCCTGGTACGACTGACTGAAATGAGGAAGCTCTCCCTCTCTTAGCTGCAGTTGACCCCACCCAGGTCTCTTTGCTAACTGGTTTCACTATAGTATATTACATGTACTATAACGCCCCCATCTAGTGGCTAATATTATAACTGCACTAACCCTATTTACTAAATATACACAATAGAAAATATGTACATTGCAGCATTAATAGCTAAATACAATGTCACGTTCAAGATACTGTAAGAAATCTAGGTAAATAACACATACATACAATATTCACAATAAGACATACTGGGACGAGTGTGGGGAATATAGTATCGCCTTTGTATCCCCTTACACGTGCATGCAAGGTAAAGCACTGTCAAGTGGCTTTACAGCTTGAAAATATCAGAAACAAAAGCCATACAGCAGACGTGTTGCTGCTCTGCATCAAGCGTCAAATCTCATACTAGATAGCTCCCCATCAACTGAAACTAGGAATTGTCATGAGTAACATTGCCCGGAACATTCTGGCTACCTTACCAAAATAATTCACACTCTTTGTATGCCTCAAGTTCTGAATTTTATTGTGCACAAGTTCTTCAAAGAAATATACCCACTTAAGGAAGGTGGCGATTATGCCAATAAAGTTTCTGCTCATTTCAACCATTCTAGAATGGCAAAGCATACCCTCCTTGCAAAAACAGAATGAACTACAGTGTGCATCTTGATTTACGATGTTGCAACATGTTAGAATTCAATGCTGCGTATGTTGGAACTAGTGATGAGCGAATATACTCGTTACTCGAGATTTCTCGAGTATGCACGGGGGTCCTCCGAGTATTTTTTAGTGCTCGGAAATTTAGTTTTTATTGTCGCAGCTGAATCACTTACATCTGTTAGCCAGCATAAGTACATGTGGGGGTTGCCTGGTTGCTAGGGAATCCTCACATGTAATCAAGCATATGCTCATCACTAGTTGGAACATATGTACAAGCAGATTAAAGCGGTGACAGACTATATGATTTAGCAGCCAAACTAGAACATGAGTTACTTTGAGATCTGCCATTGTCAGCTGATGAGGTACACACGTTGTCTAGTGAAGTCTTTGTGGAGGCTGCAACATTTATCTGTAGGGGCAATGTGGCAGCCATGATTTCATGCCTCTCATATTTATTCTGGCAAAAGCACTCACAAGAATACAGAAGGGGATAGAGGTAGAACAGAAACTTGTACATGTTCATTGCTCCCCTATGACTGTGCACTGCACACTGAAAGTTCATGTTATATATGCAGTAATATGAAGAGTGGGGAAAGGAGTAGCAGCAGCAGGTGGATGAGATTTGAGAAATTAAGTTATTCCAGGCACAGGCAGGGAAACAATGCTGACAGTCAGAGTGAAAATGACAATGATGACACTATCCAGGATGACTGGAAAATTTAACCGTGAGCACTACTATAGAAGGGGTGCTAAGGACGGGTTCCCAATCCATATAGATTAATAGTAAGAGACCTAGCATTCAACTTTAGGTAAGATACAGCAGGAAAAAATTATTGTAATAAATACAGGAAAACGTTTCGGTTAATTGTGACCTTCATCAGTTACTACAGAAACACAGACATCTGTGTCAGTATAAGGAAAAAATGACAAACAAAATAATAACAATAACAAAAGTATATACAAAGAACATAGCAAACAATATAAGGTCATAATATCACATAACAATATATTGGCAGAGCTAGGAATCAAGCACAATACTAATTCCAATCTCTATTATCTACAATATAATTGTCTAAGGGTCACTTCCGTCTGTCTGTCTGTAATGGAAATCCCAAGTCACTGATTGGTCGCGGCAAAACAGCCACGACCAATCAGCAACAGACACAGTCTGGCGGCAAAATTACCGCTCCTTACTCCCCGCAGTCAGTGCCCGCTCCATACTCCCCTCCAGTCAGCGCTCACACAGAGTTAATGGCAGCGTTAACGGACCGCGTTATGCCACGGTGTAACACACTCCGTTAACGCTGCTATTAACCCTGTGTGACCAACTTTTTACTATTGATGCTGCCTATGCAGCATCAATAGTAAAAAGATCTAATGTTAGAAATGATAAAAAAATATAAAAAATAGTTATATACTCACTGTCCGTCGGCGCCTCGGATCTAGAACAGACCTTTCCCGTTCCTCGCGGCGCTCCGGTGACCACTCCACGCATTGCGATCTCGCGAGATGATGACGTAGCGGTCTCTCAATGCACTCTTGAGACCGGAGCGTGCGAGGAGCATCGGTAAACGCTTGGATCCGGGGGCCAACGGAAGGTGAGTATATAACTATTTTTTTTTTTAATTCTTTTTTTAAACAGGGATATGATGCCCACATTGCTATATACTGTTGTGAATTCTGCTTTTGGGCTCCCTCCAGTGGTTGTAGGTGGTAATGCAGTTGTCCCAGGGCTGCAGTCATGGTCAGGTGTTTCTGCTGATTGCAATTCTGACTGGGGTATTTAGGTTTGCAGGATTCATTAGTCCTTGCCAGTTGTCAATGGTTCTTGGGAGGTGTTGGACCTCTGTCTTGTTTCTCCTGCTTAGCTGCCAATTCAGCAAAGATAAGTGTCTGTTTTTTTTTCTATGGCACACAGCTGGATTTTCGATTGTATTTCTGCTCTGTGTGTAGGATTCTCTGGAGTTGCAGATATACGTTCCACGTCTTTAGTTAGATGGAGGAATTTTTTGTATAATCTGCTGTGGATATTTTTGGAAGGGTTTTAATACTGACCGCACAGAACTCTGTCCTATCCTTTCCTATTTTAGCTAGAGTGGCCTCTTTTGCTAAATCCTGTTTTCTGCCTACGTGTGTCTTTCCTCTCCTACTCACAGTCAATATTTGTGGGGGGCTGCCTATCCTTTGGGGTTCTGCTCTGAGGCAAGATAGTATTCCTATTTCCATCTTTAGGGGTATTTAGTTCTCCGGCTGTGACGAGGTGTCTAGGGTTTGTTAGGCACACTGTTATGAAAGGCAATTCAGTATCACAATGGACATGGAGGTCAGAGCACATACAGTGATCTGACAATAACCCAAAATAATAGAACGAGCTCTGAGACGTGGGAACTCTGCAGACCGCAATCCCTGATCCTCTCCAAACACAACTAGAGGCAGCCGTGGATTGCGCCTAACGCTACCTATGCAACTCGGCACAGCCAGAGAAACTAACTAGCCTGAAGATAGAAAAAATAAGCCTACCTTGCCTCAGAGAAATACCCCAAAGGAAAAGGCAGCCCCCCACATATAATGACTGTGAGTAAGATGAAAAGACAAACGTAGGGATGAAATAGATTCAGCAAAGTGAGGCCCGATATTCTAGACAGAACGAGGATAGGAAAGATAACTTTGCGGTCTTCACAAAACCCTAAAGAAAACCACGCAAAGGGGCAAAAAGACCCTCCGTACCGAACTAACGGCACGGAGGTACACCCTTTGCGTCCCAGAGCTTCCAGCAAAACAAATAGACAAGCTGGACAGAAAAAATAGCAACAAATAGCAATGAAGCACTTAGCTATGCAGAGCAGCAGGCCACAGGAATGATCCAGAGAAACACAAGTCCAACACTGGAACATTGACAGGAAGCATGAATCAAAGCATTAGGTGGGGTTAAGTAGAGAAGCACCTAACGACCTCACCAGATCACCTGAGGGAGGAAACTCAGAAGCAGCAGTACCAGTTTCCTCCACAAACGGAAGCTCCCAGAGAGAATCAGCCGAAGTACCACTTGTGACCACAGGAGGGAGCTCTGCCACAGAATTCACAACAGCACCCCCCCCTTGAGGAGGGGTCACCGAAACCTCACCAGAGCCCCCAGGCCGACCAGGATGAGCCACATGAAAGGCACGAACAAGATCGGGAGCATGGACATCCGAGGCAAAAACCCAGGAATTATCCTCCTGAGCATAACCCTTCCATTTAACCAGATACTGGAGTTTCCGTCTTGAAACACGAGAATCCAAAATCTTCTCCACAATATACTCCAATTCCCCCTCCACCAAAACCGGGGCAGGAGGGTCAACAGATGGAACCATAGGTGCCACGTATCTCCGCAACAATGACCTATGGAAGACGTTATGTATGAAAAAAGAATCTGGGAGGGTCAGACGAAAAGACACAGGATTAATAACCTCAGAAATCCTATAAGGACCAATGAAACGAGGTTTAAACTTCGGAGAGGAAACCTTCATAGGAATATGACGAGAAGATAACCAAACCAGATCCCCAACACGAAGTCGGGGACCCACACGGCGTCTGCGATTAGCGAAACGTTGAGCCTTCTCCTGGGACAAGGTCAAATTGTCCACTACATGAGTCCAAATCTGCTGCAACCTGTCCACCACAGTATCCACACCAGGACAGTCCGAAGACTCAACCTGTCCTGAAGAGAAACGAGGATGGAACACAGAATTGCAGAAAAATGGCGAAACCAAGGTAGCCGAGCTGGCCCGATTATTAAGGGCGAACTCAGCCAAAGGCAAAAAGGACACCCAGTCATCCTGATCGGCAGAAACAAAGCATCTCAGATAGGTTTCCAAGGTCTGATTGGTTCATTCGGTCTGGCCATTAGTCTGAGGATGAAAAGCCGCGGAAAAAGACAAGTCAATGCCCATCCTACCACAAAAGGCTCGCCAAAACCTCGAAACAAACTGGGAACCTCTGTCAGAAACGATATTCTCTGGAATGCCATGCAAACGAACCACATGCTGGAAGAACAATGGCACCAAATCAGAGGAGGAAGGCAACTTGGACAAGGGTACCAGATGGACCATCTTAGAAAAGCGATCACAGACCACCCAAGTGACTGACATCTTTTGAGAGACGGGAAGATCTGAAATAAAATCGATAGAGATATGTGTCCAAGGTCTCTTCGGGACCGGCAAGGGCAAAAGCAACCCACTGGCACGAGAACAGCAGGGCTTAGCCCGAGCACAAATCCCACAGGACTGCACAAAAGAACGCACATCCCGCGACAGAGACGGCCACCAAAAGGATCTAGCCACTAACTCTCTGGTACCAAAGATTCCAGGATGACCAGCCAACACCGAACAATGAACCTCAGAGATCACTTTATTTGTCCACCTATCTGGGACAAACAGTTTCTCCGCTGGACAACGATCAGGTTTATTAGCCTGAAATTTTTGCAGCACCCACCGCAAATCAGGGGAGATGGCAGACACAATTACTCCTTCCTTGAGGATACCCGCCGGCTCAGATAAACCCGGAGAGTCGGGCACAAAACTCCTAGACAGAGCATCCGCCTTCACATTTTTAGAGCCCGGAAGGTACGAAATCACAAAGTCAAAACGGGCGAAAAACAGCGACCAACGAGCCTGTCTAGGATTCAAACGCTTAGCAGACTCGAGATAAGTCAGGTTCTTATGATCAGTCAATACCACCACGCGATGCTTAGCTCCTTCAAGCCAATGACGCCACTCCTCGAATGCCCACTTCATGGCCAGCAACTCTCGGTTGCCCACATCATAATTCCGCTCAGCAGGCGAAAACTTCCTGGAAAAAAAGCGCATGGTTTCATCACTGAACAATCAGAACCTCTATGCGACAAAACTGCTCCAATCTCAGAAGCATCACCTCGACCTGGAACGGAAGAGAAACATCAGGTTGACACAACACAGGGGCAGAAGAAAAACGACGCTTCAACTCTTGAAAAGCTTCGACAGCAGCAGAAGACCAATTGACCAAATCAGCACCCTTCTTGGTCAAATCGGTCAATGGTTTGGCAATACTAGAAAAATTGCAGATGAAGCGACGATAAAAATTAGCAAAGCCCAGGAACTTTTGCAGACTTTTCAGAGATGTCGGCTGAGTCCAATCATGGATGGCTTGGACCTTAACAGGATCCATCTCGATAGTAGAAGGGGAAAAGATGAACCCCAAAAATGAAACCTTCTGCACACCAAAGAGACACTTTGATCCCTTCACAAACAAATAGTTAGCACGCAGGACCTGAAAAACCGTTCTGACCTGTTTCACATGAGACTCCCAATCATCCGAGAAGATCAAAATGTCATCCAAGTACACAATCAGGAATTTATCCAGGTACTCTCGGAAGATGTCATGCATAAAGGACTGAAACACTGATGGAGCATTGGCAAGTCCGAATGGCATCACTAGATACTCAAAATGACCCTCGGGCGTATTAAATGCAGTTTTCCATTCATCGCCTCGCCTGATTCGCACCAGATTATACGCACCAAGAAGATCAATCTTGGTGAACCAACTAGCCCTCTTAATCCGAGCAAACAAATCAGATAACAAAGGCAAGGGGTACTGAAATTTAACAGTGATCTTATTAAGAAGGCGATAATCTATACAAGGTCTCAGCAAACCATCCTTTTTGGCCACAAAAAAGAACCCTGCTCCTAATGGCGACGATGACGGGCGAATATGCCCCTTCTCCAGGGATTCCTTCACATAACTGCGCATAGCGGTGTGCTCAGGCACGGATAAATTAAACAGTCGACCTTTTGGGAATTTACCACCAGGAATCAAATTGATAGCACAATCACAATCCCTATGCGGAGGTAGGGCATCGGACTTGGGCTCATCAAATACATCCCGGTAATCAGACAAGATCTCTGGAACCTCAGAAGGGGTGGATGACGAAATTGACAAAAATGGAACATCACCATGTACCCCCTGACAACCCCAGCTGGACACCGACATGGATTTCCAATCCAATACTGGATTATGGGCTTGTAGCCATGGCAACCCCAACACGACCACATCATGCAGATTATGCAACACCAGAAAGCGAATATCCTCCTGATGTGCAGGAGCCATGCACATGGTCAGCTGGGTCCAGTATTGAGGCTTATTCTTGGCCAAAGGCGTAGCATCAATACCTCTCAATGGAATAGGACACTGCAAGGGCTCCAAGAAAAACCCACAACGCTTAGCATATTCCAAGTCCATCAAATTCAGAGCAGCGCCTGAATCCACAAACGCCATGATAGAATATGATGACAAAGAGCAGATCAAGGTAACGGACAGAAGAAATTTTGACTGTACCGTACCAATGGTGGCAGACCTAGCGAACCGCTTAGTGCGCTTAGGACAATCAGAGATAGCATGAGTGGAATCACCACAGTAGAAACACAGCCCATTCAGACGTCTGTGTTCTTGCCGTTCAACTCTGGTCAAAGTCCTATCACACTGCATAGGCTCAGGTTTAAGCTCAGGTAATACCGCCAAATAGTGCACAGATTTACGCTCACGCAAGCGTCGACCGATCTGAATAGCCAAAGACATAGACTCATTCAAACCAGCAGGCATAGGAAATCCCACCATGACATCCTTAAGGGCTTCAGAGAGACCCTTTCTGAACATAGCTGCCAGCGCAGATTCATTCCATTGAGTGAGCACTGACCATTTTCTAAATTTCTGGCAATATACCTCTATCTCATCCTGACCCTGACAAAGAGCCAGCAAATTCTTTTCTGCCTGATCCACTGAATTAGGCTCATCGTACAGCAATCCGAGCGCCAGGAAAAACGCATTGATATTACTCAATGCAGGATCTCCTGGCGCAAGAGAGAATGCCCAGTCCTGAGGGTCGCCGCGCAAAAAAGAAATAATAATCAAAACCTGTTGAACTGGATCACCAGAGGAACGAGGTTTCAAGGCCAGAAATAACTTACAATTATTTTTGAAACTCAGAAACTTAGTTCTATCTCCAAAAAACAAATCAGGAATAGGAATTCTTGGTTCTAACATAGATTTCTGATCAATAGTGTCTTGAATCTTTTGTACTCTTGCCGAGAGCTGATCCACAAATGAAGACAGACTTCTAATGTCCATCGCTGCACCTGTGTACTGAACCACCCAAATGTCTAGGGGAAAAAAAAGACAAAACACAAAGCCAAGAAAAAAAAATGGTCTCAGAACTTCTTTTTTCCCTCTATTGAGAATCATTAGTACTTTTGGCTTCCTGTACTGTTATGAAAGGCAATTCAGTATCACAATGGACATGGAGGTCAGAGCACATACAGTGATCTGACAATAACCCAAAATAATAGAACGAGCTCTGAGACGTGGGAACTCTGCAGACCGCAATCCCTGATCCTCTCCAAACACAACTAGAGGCAGTCGTGGATTGCGCCTAACGCTACCTATGCAACTCGGCACAGCCTGAGAAACTAACTAGCCTGAAGATAGAAAAAATAAGCCTACCTTGCCTCAGAGAAATACCCCAAAGGAAAAGGCAGCCCCCCACATATAATGACTGTGAGTACGATGAAAAGACAAACGTAGGGATGAAATAGATTCAGCAAAGTGAGGCCCGATATTCTAGACAGAACGAGGATAGGAAAGATAACTTTGCGGTCTTCACAAAACCCTAAAGAAAACCACGCAAAGGGGCAAAAAGACCCTCCGTACCGAACTAATGGCACTGAGGTACACCCTTTGCGTCCCAGAGCTTCCAGCAAAACAAATAGACAAGCTGGACAGAAAAAATAGCAACAAATAGCAATGAAGCACTTAGCTATGCAGAGCAGCAGGCCACAGGAATGATCCAGAAAAACACAAGTCCAACACTGGAACATTGACAGGAAGCATGAATCAAAGCATTAGGTGGGGTTAAGTAGAGAAGCACCTAACGACCTCACCAGATCACCTGAGTGAGGAAACTCAGAAGCAGCAGTACCAGTTTCCTCCACAAACGGAAGCTCCCAGAGAGAATCAGCCGAAGTACCACTTGTGATCACAGGAGGGAGCTCTGCCACAGAATTCACAACAGCACACCCCACGGCTACTTCTAGTTGTGGTGTCAGATCAGGATTTGCGGTCAGTACAGTTACCACCTACTCCAGTGAAAGTTATGCATGCGGCTCCAAGGTCACCGGATCATAACAATATACTACGTGGGCTGTGCAATATACTACGTGGGCTGTGCAATATACTACGTGGGCTGTGCAATATACTGCGTGGCCTGTGCAATATACTGTATGGGCTGTGCAATATATTGCATGGGCTGTGCAATATACTGCGTGGGCTGTGCAATATACTGCATGGGCTGTGCAATATACTGCGTGGGCTGTGCAATGTACTATGTGGGCTGTGCAATGTACTACGTGGGCTGTGCAACGTACTACGTGGGCTGTGCAACGTACTACGTGGGCTGTGCAATATACTGCGTTGGCTGTGCAATATACTACGTGGGCTGTGCAATATACTACGTGGGCTGTGCAATGTACTACGTGGCTGCACAATATACTACGTGGCTGTGCTATATACTACGTGGCTGTGCTATATACTACGTGGGCTGTGCTATATACCACATGGGCTGTTATACATTACGTGGGCTGTGTTATACACTACATGGCCTGTGTTATGCACTACGTGGCCTGTGTTATACACTACGTGGCCTGTGTTATACACTACGTGGCCTGTGTTATACACTACGTGGCCTGTGTTATATACTACATGCGTGGGCTGTTATATACTATGTGAGCTGTGTTATATGCTACATGGCTGGCCACGAACAATCAGTGACAGGCGCAGTCCGGCTGCGAATTGGTGCAGGATTTGAACCATGCTTCGCTAATTGGTCGCGGCCGGCCGAATCCTGTGTATTCAATGTATTATTCTAAAATCTTCATAAATAAACTACATACATATTCTAGAATACCCGATGTGTTAGAATCGGGCTACCATCTAGTTGAATCTATAATCAAGAAAAAGTGAAGA
This sequence comes from Ranitomeya imitator, assembly GCF_032444005.1. Taxonomy (NCBI): domain Eukaryota; kingdom Metazoa; phylum Chordata; class Amphibia; order Anura; family Dendrobatidae; genus Ranitomeya; species Ranitomeya imitator. The sequence continues at coordinate 702,714,387 of NC_091283.1, forward strand.
AGAGCCCGAATAGGTCAAAAGGGACATACCATGAGGTTATTAAATAAAAGCCGGTAACGGGAATTATAATCACTGCACGATCCTGTATACAGATAAGAGTGAAGTAAGTGGACTACATATGTAGGTGCCAAGTAGTATAGGAAAGTCTAGTCCACTTACATATATCAAAATTAGTTCAGCGTGGTTGTTGTAGGCAAACCTGCTATGAGCAAATAGGAAGATTCCTAAGGGGGCAATAAGAAGTGACAACTTATAATAGAAAAAAAGGCCAGGGATATTGAATGGAGAGATAAATCCATTACCTGGAGCTGCAGTGCTCTCCGACGTGGCATCCACCGCTTGTCTGGCTATATAGTGTCAGCATGCCCATATAAGAAGGGAAGGGGCGGGACTATATAAGAGATGTGGCCAATAAGATAGCTCTTTTTCACAATTGACCGAAACGTTTTCCTGTATTTACTACAATAAATTTTTCCTGCTGCATCTTACCTAAAGTTGAGTGCTAGGTCTCTTACTATTAAACTATCTAGGATGACAACTGTCGCAGTAGGGAGCAGAAAGTGAACCAACGGGGCTATCAGCGGCTGGTTAGCATGGCAAACTGTATCTTGGAATGTTAGTGGATGTCAGATGACATCATGAGCCCGCAGCTGTGACCGGATTTTAAAAAGTTTACCCCCGGTCACAGAGGCGTCGTCTGATGGGAGTACTACTGATAACAGCAAGAGCAGGTGGTGGCGCTCTAAATAAATAAATTTAAAAATGGCATGGATTCCCTTGTATTTTTGATAACCAGTCAGGCAAAACTGACAGCTATGGCAGAAACTCTCAGCTGTCAGCTTTAGCATGACTGGTTAAAAAAAAAACCACAGGGCTCCCTAAGCGTTTTTTTTAAATTATTCAAATAAATAAATAAAAAAATGGCATGGATTCCCTCATTTTTGACAACCAGCCAAGCTAAAGCAGACAGATGGGGGCTGGTATTCTCAGGCTCGTAAAGGCCATGGATATTGGTTCCCCAGCCTAAAAATAGCAGCCTGCAGCCGCCTCAGAAAAGGTGCATCTATTAGATGTGCCAATTATGCAGCTTTGCACAGCTCTTCCCAATTGCCATGTGTTGGTGGCAAGTGGGGTTGAGACGGGCGGATCCTGCATCCCTTCCACAAATTGCCCCTATTAATTCTGCTGAGGATGACCTGCCAGCCGCTGAAGCCACCGTGACAGTTGGCCGCCATTACGACCCGGCTCGGTGGAGGCCGACCCAGACACAAAGACATTTTGAACCATCAGTATTTGGCAGGGAAGAAAAGGCAATATCTCAGCAGACAGGGAACCAACAACAGAGCAACAGATCAGTAGATCGAATTCCAAAACTGAACCATGACACCAATGAAGTGAGAGAAGCAGCAGTTTTGACTTAGGGTACCGTCACACTATACGATTTACCTACGATCACGACCAGCGATACGACCTGGCCGTGATCGTAGGTAAATCGTAGTGTGGTCGCTGGAGAGCTGTCACACAGACAGCTCTCCAGCGACCAACGATGCCGAAGTCCCTGGGTAACCAGGGTAAACATCGGGTTACTAAGCGCAGGACCGCGCTTAGTAACCCGATGTTTACCCTGGTTACCAGCGTAAAAAAAAACAAACAGCACATACTTACATTCCGGTGTCTGTCCCTTGCCGTCTGCTTCCCGCACTCACTGACTGCCGGCCGTAAAGTGAAAGCACAGCACAGCGGTGACGTCACCGCTGTGCTCTGCTTTCACTTTATGGCCGGCAGTCAGTGAGTGCGGGAAGCAGACGGCAAGGGACCTGACGGACACCGGAATGTAAGTATGTGCTGTTTGTTTTTTTTTTACGCTGGTAACCCGGGTAAACATCGCGGTCCTGCGCTTAGTAACCCGATGCTTACCCTGGTTACAAGCGAACGCATCGCTGGATTGCATCGCTAGATCGGTGTCACACACACCGATCTAGCGATGACAGCGGGAGATCCAGCGACGAAAGAAAGTTCCAAACGATCTGCTACGACGTACGATTCTCAGCAGGATCCCTGATCGCTGCTGCGTGTCAGACACAGCGATATCGTAACGATATCGCTGGAACGTCACGAATCGTATCGTCGTAGCGATCGAAATGGCAGTGTGTGACGGTACCCTTACTCAGGATGTCAGCTTTTATCCGAAAGATATGAGAGTGAATCTAACCATTAGTGGCCGATGAATGGCTACAGGGCTAATGTACCATAACTTCACGAGAGCCCTAGGAGACCTGACATTGCTAGAATGGCACGTGAGGTGAGTACAGGCTGTTTTTAATTTTACATGGTGAAATGTAGTAATTGAGACCCTGATTTCAGCGATGTGTCACGTACTTGGCTATGTTTTGCTGTTTCAACAAAATCACCTTTTATCCACAGGAGATTATCACCAGAGGACTATGTTTATCATGCCTCTTTGTCCAACCAGCCACCCACCACTGATTAGCAGCATTCTGTGAGTATACAGTATACATAGAAAACTGCCAATAAGTAGTGTAAAATAAATGGTGTTATACAGAACTCAACATTCTAAGCTCTGTTAGATCTATAGCAAAGGAAATTTTGATTCTGGACCCAGTAAACTAAGTGAAACACCACTGGATCAAGGTTTCTATCCATACATCATGCTGCTGTCCAGTCACATAGAAAAAACCTGCTGACAGATGCCCTTTATAGTAACTGAAAATAAAAGCATGGTAATCTTTGAAAAACTAGTATGAATTTAATGTTGCTTATATAGTATTAATTCATTCTACAATATTGTAGAAAGACTGTCACAAATTACATATCCCCCTCCGCACAATGAGACTTGTGATCTAATTTCCATGTTTTAGAAATGCACATTGGGGCCAATTAACACATGAGCATTGTCTGAGTGACTGACAATTTAAAACGAGGCTATAAGATAGGAAATATAATTGTGTAACTTACTCACATACAAACATACGCGTACACATACAAGCATGGATATCAGTTTATCGGGGTTCAAGGTAAGCCCCTCATTAAGGATTGCACTCAGTAGCTATTTGTGTAGATCTTAACAGCTTGTTGAGATACAAAAATTGCTAACTGTACGACTTCCATATTAAGAATTCTTGTCCAAAGTCCCACTGGAATTGTCTCTCTTAACCTGAAGGTACCCATGTAGGTCATTTCAAAAGCTGCTGTTTAAAAGCTAAAAAATGTTAGAAATCACAATATTACTGATTACTCACAGGTTTAGATTTTCGAGTCCATAATGGCAGCTATATTTTGACATAAGGAAAATGACAGATTTTTTTGAAAATAAAACAAAATTTACCGTTTCTTGCAAAATTAGCAATGGCGAGTGCTCCAGACATCTGAAGAAGGGTGTGCTGAGAGGTTAGCCAGGAGGGAATATTCTGGTACACCACACCACAGCCATCCTCAAAAAGTTTCTGCATAGATTCATCTGCCAAATGACAGGAACATAAAATGTAATGTCCCAATAGATATGCATACTATTCTTGATATTAAATCATGTAAGCAGTTAAACAGTAGTTGCGTTTAGGTCCATCTGCTGAAGACTTATCTTCAACTAGCGACGGAAGACATGGAAGAAGAAATAATTAGGGTTGGACATTTTCTAGTCAATAGTTTGACATCCAACTTGTCAATTCATGTGGTTTTAGTGAATGAGCCATGCTAAAGACTCATCGACAGGTTATATAAAATGCTTATGGTATTTCTATTAATGAACGTATGTTGGGGGGGAAATGGTTGCTTTCATGAAAGCATCTTTTATTAGATGGGTTTGCAGTCCTATGCAAAATCAAAGATATGAGCTGTGCCAAATGCAGACAACACAGGGTCTATAAATAATTTAGTGATGTCAGCTGCAGGACAAGCTAATTGGTTAAAACAGGGGCCATCAAAAGCAAGACTGCAGCATCTAAGAGGTTAAATAGTCAGCTCAGAATAATTTCCAATCTAGGCTGATAATGCTGGTTGTTAGCTATCAGTTAGGGTTCTTTCACTTGTCCTGATATTTCCAGCACTGGATAAACCAGTGCTGGAGCTGTCGGTGTCCTTGTGTTCATGTGTTATATCCATGTGCCACATCTGTGTGACAAGTACTGGCGCCTGGGAAAAGCAGTACAATTCATGCAGTACAATTTCCAGGTACTGGCTGCTGAAGGCAGCTCGGATCATTGTCATTTGGACTCCCTGAGATCAGCGCAACCAGGCGACAATTATGGGAGTTGTATTCAGCACATGCTGTGTACACCATATGTGAAATAAATAATTTAACAAAAAAAGTGGCGTGGGCTCCCGTGTAATTTTCAAAACCAGCAGAGGGAAAGCCCACAGCCGGGGAATGATGTTATTAATCTGGGAAAGGGGACAATATCCCAAAAGGTTCCCAGGCTATTAATAAGTGCTCACAGCTAGTGATAGGTGAGTATACTAGTTACTTGAGATTTCCCGAGTATGCTCAGGTGTCCTCCGAGTATTTTTTAGTGATCGGAGATTTAGTTTTTGTTGCCACAGCTGAATGATTTACATCTGTTAGCCAGCTTGATTACATGTGGGGATTCCCTAGCAACCAGGCAACCCCCACATGTACTTATGCTGGCTAACAGATGTAAATCATTCAGCTGCGGCAAAAAAAACTAAATCTCCGAGCACTTACAAATACTCGGAGACCCCCGAGCATGCTCGGGAAATCTTGAGCAACGAGTATATTCGCTCATCACTACTCACAGCTGTTTGCTTAGCCTTTACTGGCTAGTTTATTGGGGACACCAGAAAAACTATTACATAGGGTTCCCTAAGAGGTACAGATGCTGGGGGATGATCAAAAGCCCATGTTTAGTATGATGCAAGAAGGGGTTAAATTCCTTGTGATAAGATTAATGGCAATAGTAGGGCAACTATAATTTATTTTAATCATTAATGGACATTGTGAGAACACTGGAAAACCACCACAGAGGTATAAATGTGAAAAAGGATGCTATTGTGCAATTTTAGTAAAATCAAAGTATTTGCAGCTTCTATTTCCACTATTATTTGTGAAGATAGCATATGATACAGAGGAGGGAGATTTAGACAAGAGAAAGCTGTGATCCTGCTTCTCCCACTTAGAATAATTGACAGCTTTCTGTGTATACAGAAAAAGCTGTCAATTAGCAGTGAGTGGGCAAGGGAAGCAGCAATCCGAGGATTTCTCTGCTCTAAATCCGCCTCCTCTCTGTCATATGTTGTCCTGGATGAATTTAAACAGCTTTTCAGATGAAAATATTAAACCATGTCCTAGAAAAGTCCGAACATTCAATCTCTACATTTGTGTGAGACGGACTTCAGATTGGGCAACATAAAAGATCTGAGAAGCCCACTTTGGTATCCACCAGCCATAAACGGCAAAGCAGCAGGCATGCATTTCCCTGCATTTGCACACCGTTTTCCAGAGAGTTAATTTATTTCTTCTTCTCCTCACTGGTTCTCAGGTCTTCACACAGTAATAGTTACGTAAGGTGTATGAGCATTCTTGTGCATGGATGAGGTCAGTAAAGGCCCCGTCACACATAGCGAGATCGCTAGCGAGATCGCTGCTGAGTCACAAGTTTTGTGATGCATCAGCGATCTCAGTAGCGATCTCGCTATGTGTGACACGTAGCAGCGATCAGGCCCCTGCTGTGAGATCGCTGGTCGTGTCGGAATGGCCTGGGCCATTTTTTGATCGTTGAGGTCCCGCTGACATCGCTGAATCGGCGTGTGTGACGCCGATTCAGCGATGTCTTCGCTGGTAACCAGGGTAAACATCGGGTTACTAAGCGCAGGGCCGCGCTTAGTAACCCGATGTTTACCCTGGTTACCATCGTTAAAGTAAAAAAAAACCAAACGCTACATACTTACCTACCGCTGTCTGTCCCCGGCGCTGGGCTTCTCTGCTCTGGCTGTGAGCGGCGGGCAGCCGGAAAGCAGAGCACAGCGGTGACGTCACCGCTCTGCTTTCCGGCCGCTGTGCTCACAGCCAGAGCAGAGAAGCCCAGCGCCGGGGACAGACAGCGGTAGGTAAGTATGTAGTGTTTGTTTTTTTACTTTAACGATGGTAACCAGGGTAAACATCGGGTTACTAAGCGCGGCCCTGGTCTCACCGCCAGAGCCCACAACAAAGCAGGGGATCTGACCTACGTCTGAGGTCAGAAAGGGGTTAAAATTGATGGGAAGATGGATGGAGCCAAATACAGGACCATTCTTGAAGAAAACCTGTTGGAGTCTGCAAAAGACCTGAGACTGGGACTGAGATTTGTCTTCCAACAAGACAATGATCCCAAACATAAAGCAAAATCTACAATGGAATGGTTCACAAATAAAGGTATCCAGGTGTTAGAATGGCCAAGTCAAAGTCCAGACCTCAATCCAATCGAGAATCTGTGGAAAGAGCTGAAAACTGCTGTTCACAAATGATCTCCATGATACCTCACTGAGGTCGAGCTGTTTGCCAAGGAAGAATGGGCAAGAATATCAGTCTCTCGATGTACAAAACTGATAGAGACATACCCCAAGCGACTTGCAGCTGCGATATCAGCAAAAGGTGGCGCAACAAAGTATAAAGCTATAGGGGCCAAATAATATTGCACGCCCCACTTTTCAGTTTTTGAATTTTCACAAAAATTTAAAATAACCAAAAAATTTCAACTTCACAATTGTGTTCCACTTGATGTTGTTTGTTCACCAAAAATGTGGTATCTTTGACAGAGTCAGTTGCCACTACATGGTATGCACTTTACGGAAGTTTGACTTCCCCCAACCTTTTATTGATGCCATCATGACTCTGTACTCTGTTCCAACAGCTAGGGTCAGGGTCAACGGGTTACTTTCAGATTCCTTTGGGATTAGGAATGAAACTAGGCAAGGCTGCCCTCTCTCCCCCTCCCTCTTTGTGCTAGTTATGGAGACTTTAATACAAAGAATAAGACAGGAGGAGTTGATCAGAGGTCTAGTCGTGGAACAGACAGAATTTAAAACAGCTGCATTCGCGGACGACCTTATGATCGTGATCTCAAATCCTTTGACTGCTTTTCCCTCTATCCTGAAACTTCTTGACGAGTTTGGGGTCATCTCCAACTTCAAAGTTAATATGCACAAATCGGAAGTCATGAATGTTTCGATACCGGTCAGAACAGTCTTGGATCTTAAAAAGTCTACCCCCTTCAAATGGCTCGCAGACAAACTGAAGTATCTAGGAGTCTTTCTCACTGCTAATCCCTCATCTCTGTATAAATACAATTTTGTGCCCCTTCTGGATAATCTCCAAACACTTCTTAAATCCTATGACTTACCATTCCTCTCATGGATCGGGAGGATTAATGTAATAAAATCATACATCCTACCAAAAATATTCTACCATATGACCATGATTCCCATACCTCTCCCCAAATCTTTTTTCACTTTAGCCAATAAAATAGTCAACGGATATGTGTGGAGGGGCAGGAGGGCTAGACTACCCTTCAAAATACTTTCGCTCCCGAAAAAGAAAGGTGGTTTTGGACTCCCTAACTTTAAGACCTATTACCAGGCGATCCATCTGGCTAGGTGGATGTGCCTGGTTAATACAAAACATGATTCAAAAACCCCTAATCTTGAACGCTTGTTAATGGGAGGTGAGGCGGAGAAGTATCTCTGGACCGCTGCTGCCCCTCCACAAAATTCTCTGGAGGAAATAACCCATAACACCTTGAATATAAGGAAGAAGCTAGTCCAGAATAACTGGCCACGATGCCTTTTTTTGGACAGTATGCCTTTGGGAGTTATACCTTGGCTCATGGAGCCAAAGTATATAGACACATTTGACCTCTGGAAATCCCTGCCGTCCCTCCCAATTTCACACCTACTCTCCAACCAAATTAGATGCATTGACAGTTGGCCTCGAGACGCCAAGAAACAACCCAAAGACTTCATTCAAATCCACCATGTAAAATATATTTTTTCCAAGCTTAAGTCGGACATCCAAACTAATTCCGATTGGCTCTGGTTGGAACTTCTTCTTAAACTCAACCCTACACCCCCTAAATTAATTTCCAAACTATACCATAACTTAATCTCCCCTAAAGCTAACTTTAAACCCCTATATATTTCTTCATGGGAGTCAGAGTTGAACATATCTCTCTCCTACAGAGAAATAGCGCAGGTCTTAGAGCACTCACATGGGTTCTCAAGATGTGTCTTGCTCCAGGAGAATGCCTTTAAAGTCCTCTCCAGATGGTACAGAACCCCTGAGTCGCTCTACCACTTTGGCCTCTCGGAATCTCCGCTTTGCTGGAGATGTTTGAAGACTAAAGGCTCTCTGGCGCACATTTTTTGGTCATGCCCAATTATCGCTAAATTTTGGGAGGAGATTTTCAACCAACTCCGCAAGATGAAACTAATAACGCATAACTTGACTCCCCAAGAGGTTTTACTGTCCCTCCCTACGAAGTCCTACAAACCTAAGAAGCATGACCTACTCCCCCTTTTAATAGCCGCTGCCAAGCACTTGATCGCCTTACACTGGAGACAAACGATCCCCCCTCATATCAATGAATGGCTTAAAAAAGTCCAGCACATCTTCAGGATGGAAGAATTGACTAATTGGGACTCACATACACACGATAAATTCTTTCGTATATGGCTGCCATGGCAGCTAGCTTCTCAAGCTACCCCCTAGTCTCCCACTCACTATTCTCCTTACACAACATATGGCTGTGCTGAACTCTCTTCTCCTAAGGCCCTTTCCTGCACTGTGATGGTTCCGGATACAGCTCAACTACCTAATTGTTTGAGTAATGCTCGATACTAGTCCTATTCCCTGCTTCCTAATTGGTCAAAAGTATCTGTTATGCTCCTCGTATATTTATGGTTCCATTTTGACTGTTTTTTATCCCTGATGGGATACTTTTACATAAGGAGTCCTGCTTTGACCGCCTTTCCCCCCCCCCGGTACACCCCCCGTCCCCTCTCTTCTTACCTTTTATTTTTTCTCTGATTGTTTTATTGTTATTGTTCGTTTTAATTTCTGAACGAGATCTACTTGAGATTCAGGTTACGGATTGTGTGGCCTACTATGTGGATCGCATACCAGGATTGCTAAAATCAGACCCGTAGACACTTATAGTTATTAAACCGCAATGAGAGTCCGGACGAAATGCTACAGTATAATCCATTTTTACTATGTATCCACCCTAATCTGATTCATGTAGCCTATATGACTGTTTACATGTTTATATGTGTTGAAAAGTTTGAAAAAAAAAAAAAAAAAAAATGTGGTATCTTTATGTGTGAAGCATGATATGTGGAAAAGGTTAAAAAGTTCCAGGAACTGTATGTAGGCTGTATGGGCATCCTTGTGTATGGTGGAGGTCAGTAATAGATATGTAGGCTGTATGGGCATCCTTGTGTATGGTGGAGGTCAGTAATAGATATGTAGGCTGTATGGGCATCCTTGTGTATGGTGGAGGTCAGTAATAGATATGTAAGTTGTATGGGCATCCTTGTGTATGGAGGAGGTCAGTAATAGATATGTAAGCTGTATGGGCATCCTTGTGTATGGAGGAGGTCAGTAATAGATATGTAAGCTGTATGGGCATACTTGTGTATGGAGGAGGTCAGTAATATATATGTAGGCTGTATGGGCATCTTTGTGTATGGTGGAGGTCAGTAATAGATATGTAGGCTGTAAAGGCATTCTTGTGTATGGTGGAGGTCAGTAATAGATATGTAGGCTGTATGGGCATCCTTGTGTACAGAGGAGGTCAGTAATAGATATGTAAGCTGTATGGGCATCCTTGTGTATGGTGGAGGTCAGTAATAGATATGTAAGTTGTATGGGCATCCTTGTGTATGGAGGAGGTCAGTAATAGATATGTAGGCTGTATGGGCATCTTTGTGTATGGTGGAGGTCAGTAATAGATATGTAGGCTGTAAAGGCATTCTTGTGTATGGTGGAGGTCAGTAATAGATATGTAGGCTGTATGGGCATCCTTGTGTACAGAGGAGGTCAGTAATAGATATGTAAGCTGTATGGGCATCTTTGTGTATGGTGGAGGTCAGTAATAGATATGTAGGCTGTATGGGCATCCTTGTGTACAGAGGAGGTCAGTTATAGATATGTAAGCTGTATGGGCATCTTTGTGTATGGTGGAGGTCAGTAATAGATATGTAGGCTGTAAAGGCATTCTTGTGTATGGAGGAGGTCAGTAATAGATATGTAGGCTGTATGGGCATCCTTGTGTATGGAGGAGGTCAGTAATAGATATGTAGGCTGTATGGGCATTCTTGTGTATGGTGGAGGTCAGTAATAGATATGTAGACTGTAAAGGCATACTTGTGTATGGTGGAGGTCAGTAATAGATATGTAGGCTGTATGGGCATCCTTGTGTATGGAGGAGGTCAGTAATAGATATGTAGGCTGTATGGGCATTCTTGTGTATGGTGGAGGTCAGTAATAGATATGTAGGCTGTATGGGCATTCTTGTGTATGGTGGAGGTCAGTAATAGATATGTAGGCTGTATGGGCATCCTTGTGTATGGTGGAGGTCAGTAATAGATATGTAGGCTGTATGGGCATCCTTGTGTATGGTGGAGGTCAGTAATAGATATGTAGGCTGTATGGGCATCCTTGTGTATGGTGGAGGTCAGTAATAGATATGTAGGCTGTAAAGGCATTCTTGTGTATGGTGGAGGTCAGTAATAGATATGTAGGCTGTATGGGCATCCTTGTGTATGGAGGAGGTCAGTAATAGATATGTAGGCTGTATGGGCATTCTTGTGTATGGTGGAGGTCAGTAATAGATATGTAGGCTGTATGGGCATCCTTGTGTATGGTGGAGGTCAGTAATAGATATGTAGGCTGTATGGGCATCCTTGTGTATGGTGGAGGTCAGTAATAGATATGTAGGCTATATGGGCATCCTTGTGTATGGTGGAGGTCAGTAATAGATATGTAGGCTGTATGGGCATTCTTGTGTATGGAGGAGGTCAGTAATAGATATGTAGGCTGTAAAGGCATTCTTGTGTATGGTGGAGGTCAGTAATAGATATGTAGGCTGTATGGGCATCCTTGTGTATGGAGGAGGTCAGTAATAGATATGTAGGCTGTATGGGCATTCTTGTGTATGGTGGAGGTCAGTAATAGATATGTAGGCTGTATGGGCATCCTTGTGTATTGTGGAGGTCAGTAATAGATATGTAGGCTGTATAGGCATCCTTGTGTATGGTGGAGGTCAGTAATAGATATGTAGGCTGTATGGGCATCCTTGTGTATGGTGGAGGTCAGTAATAGATATGTAGGCTGTATGGGCATCCTTGTGAATGGTGGAGGTCAGTAATAGATATGTAGGCTGTATGGGCATTCTTGTGTATGGAGGAGGTCAGTTATAGATATGTAGGCTGTATGGGCATTCTTGTGTATGGAGGAGGTCAGTTATAGATATGTAGGCTGTATGGGCATTCTTGTATATGGAGGAGGTCAGTTATAGATATGTAGGCTGTATGAGCATTCTTGTGTATGGAGGAGGTCAGTTATAGATATGTAGGCTGTATGGGCATCCTTGTGTATGGTGGAGGTCAGTAATAGATATGTAGGCTGTATGGGCATTCTTGTGTATGGTGGAGGTCAGTAATAGATATGTAGGCTGTATGGGCATCCTTGTGTATTGTGGAGGTCAGTAATAGATATGTAGGCTGTATAGGCATCCTTGTGTATGGTGGAGGTCAGTAATAGATATGTAGGCTGTATGGGCATCCTTGTGTATGGTGGAGGTCAGTAATAGATATGTAGGCTGTATGGGCATCCTTGTGAATGGTGGAGGTCAGTAATAGATATGTAGGCTGTATGGGCATTCTTGTGTATGGAGGAGGTCAGTTATAGATATGTAGGCTGTATGGGCATTCTTGTGTATGGAGGAGGTCAGTTATAGATATGTAGGCTGTATGGGCATTCTTGTATATGGAGGAGGTCAGTTATAGATATGTAGGCTGTATGGGCATCCTTGTGAATGGTGGAGGTCAGTAATAGATATGTAGGCTGTATGGGCATTCTTGTGTATGGAGGAGGTCAGTAATAGATATGTAGGCTGTATGGGCATTCTTGTGTATGGAGGAGGTCAGTTATAGATATGTAGGCTGTATGGGCATTCTTGTGTATGGAGGAGGTCAGTTATAGATATGTAGGCTGTATGGGCATTCTTGTATATGGAGGAGGTCAGTAATAGATATGCAGGCTGCATGAGCATTCTTGTGTATGGAGGAGGTCAGTTATAGATATGTAGGCTGTATGGGCATCCTTGTGTATGGTGGAGGTCAGTAATAGATATGTAGGCTGTATGGGCATTCTTGTGTATGGTGGAGGTCAGTAATAGATATGTAGGCTGTATGGGCATCCTTGTGTATGGTGGAGATCAGTAATAGATATGTAGGCTGTATGGGCATCCTTGTGTATGGTGGGGGTCAGTAATAGATATGTAGGCTGTATGGGCATCCTTGTGTATGGTGGAGGTCAGTAATAGATATGTAGGCTGTATGGGCATTCTTGTGTATGGAGGAGGTCAGTTATAGATATGTAGGCTGTATGGGCATTCTTGTGTATGGAGGAGGTCAGTAATAGATATGTAGGCTGTATGGACATTCTTGTGTATGGAGGAGGTCAGTAATAGATATGTAGGCTGTATGGACATTCTTGTGTATGGAGGAGGTCAGTAATAGATATGTAGGCTGTATGGGCATTCTTGTGTATGGAGGAGGTCAGTAATAGATATGTAGGCTGTATGGACATTCTTGTGTATGGTGGAGGTCAGTAATAGATATGTAGGCTGTATGGGCATTCTTGTGTATGGTGGAGGTCAGTAATAGATATGTAGGCTGTATGGGCATTTTTGTGTATGGAGGAGGTCAGTAATAGATATGTAGGCTGTATGGACATTCTTGTGTATGGAGGAGGTCAGTTATAGATATGTAGGCTGTATGGGCATTCTTGTGTATGGAGGAGGTCAGTTATAGATATGTAGGCTGTATGGGCATTCTTGTATGTGGATTAGGTCAGTTATAGATATGCTGGCTGTATGGGCATTCTTGTGTATGGTGGAGGTCAGTAATAGATATGTAGGCTGTATGGGCATCCTTGTATGTATTGAGGAGGTCAGTTATAGATATATAGGCTGTAAAGGCATACTTGTGTATGGAGGAGGTCAGTTATAGATATGCTGGCTGTATGGGCATTCTTGTGTATGGAGGAGGTCAGTTATAGATATGTAGGCTGTATGGGCATTCTTGTATGTATTGAGGAGGTCAGTTATAGATATGCAGGCTGTATGGGCATCCTTGTGTATGGTGGAGGTCAGTAATAGATATGTAGGCTGTATGGGCATTCTTGTGTATGGAGGAGGTCAGTAATAGATATGCTGGCTGTATGGGCATTCTTGTGTATGGTGGAGGTCAGTAATAGATATGTAGGCTGTATGGGCATTCTTGTGTATGGAGGAGGTCAGTAATAGATATGCTGGCTGTATGGGCATTCTTGTGTATGGTGGAGGTCAGTAATAGATATGTAGGCTGTATGGGCATTCTTGTATATGGAGGAGGTCAGTTATAGATATGTAGGCTGTATGGACATCCTTGTGTATGGTGGAGGTCAGTAATAGATATGTAGGCTGTATGGGCATTCTTGTGTACAGAGGAGGTCAGTAATAGATATGCAGGCTGTATGGGCATTCTTGTGTATGGAGGAGGTCAGTAATAGATATGTAGGCTGTATGGACATCCTTGTGTATGGTGGAGGTCAGTAATAGATATGTAGGCTGTATGGGCATTCTTGTATATGGAGGAGGTCAGTTATAGATATGCTGGCTGTATGGGCATCCTTGTGTATGGTGGAGGTCAGTAATAGATATGTAGGCTGTATGGGCATTCTTGTGTATGGAGGAGGTCAGTAATAGATATGCTGGCTGTATGGGCATTCTTGTGTATGGTGGAGGTCAGTAATAGATATGTAGGCTGTATGGGCATACTTGTGTATGGAGGAGGTTAGTTATAGATATGTAGGCTGTATGGACATCCTTGTGTATGGTGGAGGTCAGTAATAGATATGTAGGCTGTATGGGCATTCTTGTATATGGAGGAGGTCAGTTATAGATATGTAGGCTGTATGGACATCCTTGTGTATGGTGGAGGTCAGTAATAGATATGTAGGCTGTATGGGCATTCTTGTATATGGAGGAGGTCAGTTATAGATATGCTGGCTGTATGGGCATCCTTGTGTATGGTGGAGGTCAGTAATAGATATGTAGGCTGTATGGGCATCCTTGTGTATGGAGGAGGTCAGTTATAGATATGTAGGCTGTATGGACATCCTTGTGTATGGTGGAGGTCAGTAATAGATATGTAGGCTGTATGGGCATTCTTGTGTATGGAGGAGGTCAGTAATAGATACGTAGGCTGTATGGGCATTCTTTTGTATGGAGGAGGTCAGTTATAGATATGTAGGCTGTATGGGCATTCTTGTATATATTGAGGAGGTCAGTTATAGATATGCTGGCTGTATGGGCATTCTTGTGTATGGTGGAGGTCAGTAATAGATATGTAGGCTGTATGGGCATTCTTGTGTATGGAGGAGGTCAGTTATAGATATGTAGGCTGTATGGACATTCTTGTATGTATTGAGGAGGTCAGTTATAGATATGCAGGCTGTATGGGCATCCTTGTGTATGGTGGAGGTCAGTAATAGATATGTAGGCTGTATGGGCATTCTTGTATATATTGAGGAGGTCAGTTATAGATATGCAGGCTGTATGGGCTTGCTTGTGTATGGTGGAGGTCAGTAATAGATATGTAGGCTGTATGGGCATTCTTGTGTATGGAGGAGGTCAGTAATAGATATGTAGGCTGTATGGGCATTCTTGTGTATGGAGGAGGTCAGTAGTAGATATGCTGGCTGTATGGGCATTCTTGTGTATGGTGGAGGTCAGTAAAAGATATGTAGGCTGTATGGGCATCCTTGTGTATGGAGGAGGTCAGTTATAGATATGTAGGCTGTATGGACATCCTTGTGTATGGTGGAGGTCAGTAATAGATATGTAGGCTGTATGGGCATTCTTGTATATGGAGGAGGTCAGTTATAGATATGTAGGCTGTATGGACATCCTTGTGTATGGTGGAGGTCAGTAATAGATATGTAGGCTGTATGGGCATTCTTGTATATGGAGGAGGTCAGTTATAGATATGCTGGCTGTATGGGCATCTTTGTGTATGGTTGAGGTCAGTAATAGATATGTAGGCTGTATGGGCATTCTTGTGTATGGAGGAGGTCAGTAATAGATATGTAGGCTGTATGGGCATTCTTGTGTATGGTGGAGGTCAGTAATAGATATGTAGGCTGTATGGGCATCCTTGTGTATGGAGGAGGTCAGTTATAGATATGTAGGCTGTATGGACATCCTTGTGTATGGTGGAGGTCAGTAATAGATATGTAGGCTGTATGGACATTCTTGTATATGGAGGAGGTCAGTTATAGATATGTAGGCTGTATGGACATCCTTGTGTATGGTGGAGGTCAGTAATAGATATGTAGGCTGTATGGGCATTCTTGTATATGGAGGAGGTCAGTTATAGATATGCTGGCTGTATGGGCATCCTTGTGTATGGTGGAGGTCAGTAATAGATATGTAGGCTGTATGGGCATCCTTGTGTATGGAGGAGGTCAGTTATAGATATGTAGGCTGTATGGACATCCTTGTGTATGGTGGAGGTCAGTAATAGATATGTAGGCTGTATGGGCATTCTTGTATATGGAGGAGGTCAGTTATAGATATGCTGGCTGTATGGGCATCCTTGTGTATGGTGGAGGTCAGTAATAGATATGTAGGCTGTATGGGCATTCTTGTGTATGGAGGAGGTCAGTTATAGATATGCTGGCTGTATGGGCATTCTTTTGTATGGAGGAGGTCAATTATAGATATGTAGGCTGTATGGGCATCCTTGTGTATGGAGGAGGTCAGTTATAGATATGTAGGCTGTATGGGCATTCTTGTATATATTGAGGAGGTCAGTTATAGATATGCTGGCTGTATGGGCATTCTTGTGTATGGTGGAGGTCAGTAATAGATATGTAGGCTGTATGGGCATCCTTGTGTATGGAGGAGGTCAGTTATAGATATGTAGGCTGTATGGACATCCTTGTGTATGGTGGAGGTCAGTAATAGATATGTAGGCTGTATGGGCATTCTTGTATATGGAGGAGGTCAGTTATAGATATGCTGGCTGTATGGGCATCCTTGTGTATGGTGGAGGTCAGTAATAGATATGTAGGCTGTATGGGCATTCTTGTGTATGGAGGAGGTCAGTTATAGATATGCTGGCTGTATGGGCATTCTTTTGTATGGAGGAGGTCAATTATAGATATGTAGGCTGTATGGGCATCCTTGTGTATGGAGGAGGTCAGTTATAGATATGTAGGCTGTATGGGCATTCTTGTATATATTGAGGAGGTCAGTTATAGATATGCTGGCTGTATGGGCATTCTTGTGAATGGTGGAGGTCAGTAATTGATATGTAGGCTGTATGGGCATCCTTGTGTATGGAGGAGGTCAGTAATAGATATGTAGGCTGTATGGGCATTCTTGTGTATGGAGGAGGTCAGTAATAGATATGTAGGCTGTATGGGCATCCTTGTGTATGGTGGAGGTCAGTAATAGATATGTAGGCTGTATGGGCATCCTTGTGTATGGTGGAGGTCAGTAATAGATACAGTTAGGTCCATATATATTTGGACAGAGACAGCATTTTTCTAATTTTGGTTAGAGACATTACCACAATGAATTTTAAACAAAACAATTCAGATGCAGTTGAAGTTCAGACTCTCAGCTTTCATTTGAGGGTATCCACATTAAAATTGGATGAAGGGTTTAGAAGTTTCAGCTCCTTAACATGTGCCACCCTGTTTTTAAAGGGGCCAAAAGTAATTGGACAATTGACTCCAAGGCTATTACATGGACAGGTGTGGGCAATCCCTTTGTTATGTCATTCTCAATTAAGCAGATAAAAGGCCTGGAGTTGATTTGAGGTGTGGTGCTTGCATTTGGAAGGTTTTGCTGTGAAGTAAACATGTGGCCAAAGGAGATCTCCATGCAGGTGAAACAAGCCATCCTTAAGCTGCGAAAACAGAAAAAAACCCATCCGAGAAATTGCTGCAATATTAGGAGTGGCAAAATCTACAGTTTGGTACATCCTGAGAAAGAAAAAAAGCACTGGGGAACTCATCAATGCAGAAAGACCTGGGCGCCCACGGAAGACAACAGTGGTGGATGATCACAGAATAATCTCCATGGTGAAGAGAAACCCCTTCACAACAGCCAACCAAGTGAACAACACTCTCTAGGAGGTAGGCATATCAATATCTAAATCTACCATAAAGAGAAGACTGCATGAAAGTAAATACAGAGGGTTCACTGCACGGTGCAAGCCACTCATAAGCATCAAGAATAGTGTTGAGCGATACCTTCCGATATCGGAAAGTATCGGTATCGGATAGGATCGGCCGATATTCAAAAAATATCGGATATCGCCGATACCGATACCCGATCCCAATGCAAGTCAATGGGACCAAAATATCGGAATTAAAATAAACCCTTTCTTTTCTTGTAGGTTCATTCTACAGTCAAGAAGGAGGCACCTAATCTGGGTATTTATTATGATGGAATATAGGCTGAACTGGATGGACAAATGTCTTTTTTCGGCCTTACTAACTATGTTACTATGTTACTATGTTATGTTACTTGAAGGAAAACAACTAAGAATAATGCAGGATGTATTTGGGGAGGTGGCGGAGACATTAAAGTCATAGAGGTTTAGCCCAATCAAATAGAATAGCATGTTTTTTGTTTTTTTTTAAAGACGTTCGGAGTGACAAAGATATTGACTATGTAAATTTTTTTTTTATTTTGTCAGATATTGATGTTTCACTATTCCACGCCCTTCCCCTTCTTTTTTTTTTACTTTTCCCACACTTTCATCTTCATCATCATCAGCATCTTATCTTTGACATCAACTTCTTCTTCACCTTATTCATCTTCTTCTTCATCCTTTACCTTTTTTTTTTTTTTTTTATTACATTCTTCATATTCATTTTATTCAACTATTATTATTATTCCTATTCTACATATTCATTTTATTCAACTGTTATTATTCTTCCTATTCTACTTCTTTATCATATTCTCATTTGTGACAGGCATTCCCGTAGTTGTTATCTATAAAAGTTGGAAGATTACACCTTCCGTTCTGCCAGTTACAAAAGTTACATTTGTCCGCGTTCAGTTTGGCCTGCAGCATCAGGCTTTATCCAGGGGCACCACGAGGAGGAACGGACTCACCCCCATACACTGCTTTGTCTTCTTCTGCATATAATTTAGATAATATCTTTTGCTCTGATATTAAGTGTTATGCTTAATGTTCTTCTGCTCTTTGTTCTGCAGCCTCTTGTTCTTCTGCTTCTCGGTCTTCCATCTCGTCGTCTCCAGGGTCGTCGTCTCCAGTGTCGTCGTCTCCGCCATCGTCGTCTCCGCCGTCGTCGTCATCGGGGTGGTCTTTCTGGTCGTCAACGTTAGGGTCTTCAACTTGGAAATGTAGCAGAAGGTACAAGAAGGCTGAGAAAATGCCAAGAACCAGCTGATGGAACTGGAACTCGGATGGCTACCCGAAGGTTCAAGAGCCTATGGAACTACCGAGGACCAGCTGACGTTACTGGAACCCGGTTACTAAGCAGGAGGTACCCGTGCTAAAAAGCACTACCAAGGACCGCCTGACATTGGCGGAACTCGGATACCCAGAAGGAGGCACCTAAGCCAAAGGCTCTGCCCGGAACCCGCTGACGGTACTGGAACCAGGATGGGGAGCAGAAGGTACAAGAGCAAAAGACACTGCCGAGAACCAGCTGATGGTACTGGAACCCGGATGGGTAGCCGAAGGTCCAAGAGCCAATGGAACTACCGAGGACCAGCTGACGTTACTGGAACCCGGGTACTAAGCAGGAGGTACCCGTGCCTGAAAGCACTACCAAGGACCACCTGAAGTTGGTGGAACTTGGATACCCAGAAGGAGGCACCTAAGCCAAAGGCTGTGCCCGGAACCAGCTGACGGTACTGGAACCAGGATGGGGAGCAGAAGGTACAAGAGCAAAAGACACTGCCGAGAACCAGCTGACGGTGCTGGAACCAGGTGGTGGACCCGAAGGCCCACAGGAGAGGAGAGAACAGCTAGGCCGTGAGGCAGCCGCAGTTACCGAACCCCAACAGTCCTACAGGGGGAGCTGGGCCTACTGGCACTACAGAACCAGCCTTGACTACCAATTCATGCAGCCCACATAGGAAGCTCCTAAACTGGAGGCACCCTGGAGTTGGCTAACCCGACCGCAACACGACGGGGCAAGCATAGGCGTCTCAGCGAGTTTGACACAACCCGGAAACAGCTGACGGTGCTGAAACCAGGTTTGGCACGAGGGAGTACCTGTGACAAAAACACTGCCGAGAACCAGCTGGCGGTGCTGGAACCCGGATGCGTTGCCCCAGTGTGCAAGAGCCAATGGCACGACCAAGGACCAGCTGACGGTGCTGGAACCCGGTTACTAAGCTGTAGGTGCCCGCGCTTAAAAGCACTACCGAGGACCGCCAGGCGTTGGCGGATCTCGGATACCCAGGAGGAGGCACCTAAGCCAAAGGCTCGACCCGGAACCAGCTGACGGTGCTGGAACCAGGTGGTGGACCCGAAGGCCCACAGGAGAGGAGAGAACAGCTAGGCCGCGAGGCAGCCGCAGTTACCGAACCCCAACAGTCCTACAGGGGGAGCTGGGACTACTGGCACTACAGAACCAGCCTTGACTACCAATTCATGCAGCCTACATAGGAAGCTCCTAAACTGGAGGCACCCTGGAGTTGGCTAACCCGACCGCAACACGACGGGGCAAGCATAGGCGTCTCAGCGAGTTTGACACAACCTGGAAACAGCTGACGGTGCTGAAACCAGGTTTGGCACGAGGGAGTACCTGTGACAAAAACACTGCCGAGAACCAGCTGGCGGTGCTGGAACCCGGATGCGTTGCCCCAGTGTGCAAGAGCCAATGGCACGACCGAGGACCAGCTGACGGTGCTGGAACCCGGTTACTAAGCTGTAGGTGCCCGCGCTTAAAAGCACTACCGAGGACCGCCAGGCGTTGGCGGAACTCGGATACCCAGGAGGAGGCACCTAAGCCAAAGGCTTGACCCGGAACCAGCTGACGGTGCTGGAACCAGGTGGTGGACCCGAAGGCCCACAGGAGAGGAGAGAACAGCTAGGCCGCGAGGCAGCCGCAGTTACCGAACCCCAACAGTCCTACAGGGGGAGCTGGGACTACTGGCACTACAGAACCAGCCTTGACTACCAATTCATGCAGCCCACATAGGAAGCTCCTAAACTGGAGGCACCCTGGAGTTGGCTAACCCGACCGCAACACGACGGGGCAAGCATAGGCGTCTCAGCGAGTTTGACACAACCCGGAAACAGCTGACGGTGCTGAAACCAGGCTGGGCACGAGGGAGTACCCGTGACAAAAACACTGCCGAGAACCAGCTGGCGGTGCTGGAACCCAGATGCGTTGCCTATTAAAGATTGTCTTCCTAGAGCCCCAACTAGCGGTGCTGGAGCAAAGGGTAAGCAGGGGGAGCAGAGTGTAGGCCGAAGGCAGCTTTGTGTCTGCGTTGCGTTTGCAGGACACTTTGCCGGCTACACAGTGAGGGAACAGCTGGCGTTGCTGAACCCCACTAACACAATGGCGGGTGTTTTTCTCTGTGCAGCTAGCACTTGCGGGCAAAAACTAGCGATGTTAGAGCCCGTGGTGAAGCAGGAGGAGGAGGAGAGGAGCAGAGTGTAGGCCGAAGCCTAGTTGAACCAATTTCAAAGGAAACCTTTAACCCCCCCTCAGGTGTTACAAAGTACAAGAGACACACCTTGTGCAGTATTAATGCTGCACAAGTGAAAGGTTGCTCTATTAATTTGTCTACTTGCACACGCTGAATGAAAGACATACACAATTTAGCCCATTCTACAGTCAAACTGTAGTGGATGCGTGACTTGGCTTTTTAAGGAGACGCAGCACAGGTGTCCCAAATAACGCCTTGGTGCTTGGCGCAGCTTCCTGAGCGTTGTTATTTGCTGTACAGGAGTCTGCGCTCTTGTGTTATCCCTTGGCAATGCCCTGTTAGCGCTGCCCGTCTTATGACCTCATTTCATGTTGGCCGATGCGGTTAACGATGGCCATAAATCCCAGACCCACAGTGCCTTTTCATAAAGTCACACTGCGGTGCTGGGATTCGTGGCCTTGAGCAGTAAAAATTTTGGCCGCTCACACACTTCCTTACACCTGCTTCAGACTGGGCGGCCTCTGCTGATCCCTTCTCGCATGCCGCGGCCATGAGGCTGCACAGTCTGAAGAAGGCGGAAGGAGATGAGTGACGACAGGCGAACATATGCACTGCTCGTGCCCATAAACCACACCCTCGCTGACAAAATAAATAAGAAACCGAGGGGCGTTGTTTGGAGCAGGGCGGACGCACAGGTGCAGCCAGCTAACCAATGATGTCAAAAGACGGGAAGCGCTACCAAGGGTGGTGCTGCGTATCATTAGAAAGGAAAGTCACACCTCAGGGACAGTGGAATGGTCTCAATGAGACACATTTTGTACGTGTTGAGTTCCACGTGGGCAAGTAGAAAAAGTCAGCCACCTTGTACAAATGCAGCAGTACTGCTGTACAAGGTGGCTGTTATACATAGAAACACCTGGGGGTGGGGGGGCAGGCTTCCTTCAATTTCAGTTAATGTGCCTGCGTGGCGTTTGCAGGTCACGTTGCCGGCTACACAGCAGGGGAACAGCTTGCGTTGCTGAACCCCACTAACACATTGGCTGGTGTTTTTCTCTGTGCAGCTAGCACTTCAGGGCCAAAACTAGCGGTGTTTGAGCCCAGGGGCAGCAGCAGGAGGAGAGGAGCAGAGTGTAGGCCGAAGCCTGCACTGGTGGCAGCTTTTGGTCGGTTGTGCCAGCGTGGCTTGTGCTGGACACGATGCCGGCTACACAGCAGGGGAACAGCTGGCGGTGCTGAACCCCACTAACACATTGGCTGGTGTTTTTCTCTGTGCAGCTAGCACTTCAGGGCAAAAACTAGCGGTGTTAGAGCCCAGGGTCAGCAGGAGGAGGAGAGGAGCAGAGTGTAGGCCGAAGCCTAGTTGAACCAATTTCAAAGGTAACCTTTAACCCCCCCTCAGGTGTTGCAAGGTACAAGAGCCACACCTTGTGCAGCATTAATGCTGCACAAGTCAAAGGTTGCTCTCTTAATTTTGCTCCTTGCACACGCTGAATAAAACACGTACACTATTTAGCCCATTATACTGTCAAACAGTAGTGGAGGCGTGACTTTTCTTTTGAAGAAGACGCAGCACAGGTGTCAAAATTTACACCTAGGTGCTGGGCGCAGATTCCTTACCGTTGTTATTTGCAGTACAGGAGACTGTGCTCTTGTGTTATCCCTTGGCAATACCCTGTTAGTGCAGGCCGTCTTATGACCTCATTTCATGTTGGCCGGTGCGGTTAACGATGGCCATAAATCCCAGAACCACAGTGCCTTTTCATAAAGTCACACTGCGGTGCTGGGATTCGTGGCCTTGTGCAGTAAATATGTTTGCCGCTCACACATGTCCTTACACCTGCTTCAGACTGGGCAGCCTCAGCTGATCCCTTATCGCCTGCCACGGCCATGAGGCCGCACAGTCTGAAGAAGGCGGAAGGAGGGGAGTGAAGACAGGCGAATATATGCACTGCTCGTGCCCATCAATCACACCCTCGCAGTCAAAATATATGAGACAACGAGGGGCGTTGTGTCGGGCAGGGCGGACGCACAGGCACAGCCAGCCAACCAATGGTGTCAGAAGACGGGCAGCGCTAACAATGGGGGGGGCTGCGTGTCATTAAAAAGGAAAGTCACACCTCAGGGACATTGTAATGGTCTCTAATGAGACACATTTTGTACGTGTTGAGTTCCACGTGGGCAAGGAGAAAAAGTCAGCCACCTTGTACAAATGCAGCAGTACTGCTGTACAAGGTGGCTGTTATACATAGAAACACCTGGGGGTGGGGGGCAGGCTCCCTTCAATTTCAGTTCATGTGCCTGCGTGGCGTTTGCAGGACACGTTGCCGGCTACACAGCAGGGGAACAGCTGGCGGTGCTGAACCCCACTAACACTTTTTCTGGTGTTTTTCTCTGTGCAGCTAGCACTTCTGGGCAAAAACTAGCGGTGTTTGAGCCCAGGGTCAGCAGGAGGAGGAGAGGAGCAAAGTGTAGGCCGAAGCCTGCACTGGTGGCAGCTTTTGGTCGGTTGTGCCAGCGTGGCTTGTGCTGGACACGATGCTGGCTACACAGCAGGGGAACAGCTGGCGGTGCTGAACCCCACTAACACTTTTTCTGGTGTTTTTCTCTGTGCAGCGCGCATTTCCGGGCAAAAACTAGCGGTGTTTGAGCCCAGGGTCAGCAGGAGGAGGAGAGGAGCAGAGTGTAGGCCGAAGCCTAGTTGAACCAATTTCAAAGGTAACCTTTAACCTCCCCTCAGGTGTTGCAAGGTACAAGAGCCACACCTTGTGCAGCATTAATGCTGCACAAGTAAAAGGTTGCTCTATTTATTTTGCTCCTTGCACACGCTGAATAAAACACATACACTATTTAGCCCATTATACTGTCAAACAGTAGTGGAGGCGTGACTTGTCTTTTCAAGGAGACGCAGCACAGGTGTCCAAAATAACACCTTGGTGCATGGGCGCAGCTTCCTGAGCGTTGTTATTTGCTGTACAGGAGTCTGCGCTCTTGTTATCCCTTGGCCATGCGCTGTGAGCGCTGCCTGTCTTCTGACCTCATTTCATGTTGGCCGGTGCGGTTAGCGATGGCCATGAAACCCAGACCCGCAGTGTCTTTTCTTTAAGTCACACTACGGGGCTGGGATTCGTGACCTTGCGCAGTAAATTTTTTCGCCTGTCACTCATGTCCTTACACCTGCATCAGACTGGGCGGCCTCAGCTGATCCCTTCTCGCTTGCCGCGGCCATGAGGCCGGATAGTCTGAAGAAGGCGAAAGGAGATGAGTTAAGACAGGCGAAGATATGCACTGCTCGAGCCCATCAATCACACCCTCGCAGTCAAAATAAGTAAGACAACGAGGAGCATTGTTTCAGGCAGGGCGGACGCACAGGCGCAACAAGCCAACCAATGATGTCAGAAGACGGGAAGCGCTACCAAGGGGGGTGCTGCGTATCATTAGAAAGGAAAGTCACACCTCAGGGACAGTGGAATGGTCTCAATGAGACACATTTTGTACGTGTTGAGTTCCACGTGGGCAAGTAGAAAAAGTCAGCCACCTTGTACAAATGCAGCATTACTGCTGTACAAGGTGGCTGTTATACATAGAAACACCTGGGGGTGGGGGGCAGGCTCCCTTCAATTTCAGTTCATGTGCCTGTGTGGCGTTTGCAGGTCACATTGCCGGCTACACAGCAGGGGAACAGCTGGCGGTGCTGAACCCCACTAACACATTGGCTGGTGTTTTTCTCTGTGCAGCTAGCACTTCCGGGCAAAAACTAGCGGTGTTTGAGCCCAGGGGCAGCAGGAGGAGGAGAGGAGCAGAGTGTAGGCCGAAGCCTGCACTGGTGGCAGCTTTTGTTCTGTTGTGTCAGCGTGGCTTGTGCTGGACACGTTGCCGACTACACAGCAGGGGAACAGCTGGCGGTGCTGAACCCCACTGACACATCAGCTAATGTTTTTTCTGTGTAGACAACACTTCCAGGTGGCAACTGACAGTGTTGAAACCCAGGGAATCAAAGAGGAGCAGAGTGTAGGCCGAAGCCTGCAGTGGAGCAAGTTGAAAGGGAACCTTTAACCCACCCCCCCCCCAGGCATTTGTTGCTGAAAGAGCCATCTTGTACAGCAGTAATACTGCACATGGAAAATGGTGGCTCCGCAGTGCATATCATCGCCTCTCACTCACCTCCTTCCTGCTTCTTCAGACTGTGCGGCGTCACGGCCGTGGCATGCTATTAGGGATCAGCTGACGCCGCCTAGTCTGAAGAAGCGTGAAGAAGGGGAGTGAGAGGCTAGTATATGCACTGCGCATGGCCATGGATACCAGGCCCACTGTGGGATCACATTAGACGACACTGCGAGGTGGGATTTCGGGCAGCGTGGACGCACAGGCGCAGCCAGGACGACAACAAATGATGTCAGAGGACGGGCAGCGCAAACTGTGCATGGCCAAGGGATAACATAACAGCGCAGGGTCCAGGACGGAATCAAACAACGCTAAGGAGGCAGCGCACGGTGCCAAGGCGGTAGCAATGACGGCTGTGCTGCGTCACATTACAAAGGAAAGTCCCACCTCAGGGACAGTTTGACGGTGTGAGGGGACACATTACATGAGTGTGTAGTTCAGCGTTTGCAAGGAGCATAATTTCAAGAGCGACCTTTTCCTTGTGCAGTATTAGTGCTGCACAAGGTGGCTCTTTCAGTAACAAACGCCTAGGGGGGGGGAGGGGACAGGTCCCCTTACATTTTAGTTGTGCCAGCGTGGCGGTCGCATGACACGTTGCCGGATGCACAGCTGGGGATCAGCTGACGTTACTGAACCCCAATAAAAGAGGAGCGACTGTTGACTGTGCAGACAGCACTTCCAGGCACCAACTGGCGGTGTTAGAGCCCAGGGACAGCAGGAGGAGCAGATTGGAGGTATTGCCGCACACACAGCTGGGGATCAGCTGACGTTACTGAACCCCAATAACAGAGGAGCGACTGTTGACTGTGCAGACAGCACTTCCAGGCACCAACTGGCGGTGTTAGAGCCCAGGGACAGCAGGAGGAGCAGAGGAACAGAGTGTAGGCCGAAGCCTGATTGGAGCAAGTTGAAAGGGAACCCTTAATCCCCCCCCAAAACGTTTGTAGCTGAAAGAGCCATCTTGTGCAGCACTAAGGATGCAAAAGCAAAAGGTTGCTCTTTTAATTATGCTCCTTGCAAACACAGAAGTAAACACTAAAAATGTGTCCCCTTATACCGTAAAACCGTCACGGAGGTGCGAATTTCCTTCATAATGGGACACAGCACAGCTGTCATTCCTATCCCCTTGGTGCCGTGCGCTGCCTCCTCAGCGTTGTTTTAAGCTGTCACGGAGCCTGCGCTGTTCTGTTATCCCTTGGCCATGCCCAATTAGCGCTGCCTGTCTTCTGACATAATTTGGTGTCAGGCTGTCAGTGCCTGTGCGTCCACGCTGCTCCAGATCCCACCTCGCAGTGTCGTCTAACGTAATCCCACTGCGGGCCTTGGATACATGGGCATGCACAGTGCATATCCTCGACTCTCACTCCCCTCCTTCCCTCTTCTTCCGACTGTGCGGTGTCACGGCCTTGGCATGCTATTAGGGATCAGCTGACGGCACACAGTCTAAAGAAGGCGGAGGGAGATGAGCGAGAGCCCGAGGGGAAGATATGCACTGCGCATGCCCATGGATCCAAGGCCCGCAGTGTGATTCAATCAGAAGACACTGCGAGGCGGGATCTCGGGCAGCGCGGCCGCACAGGCGCAGCCAGCCTGACACCAAATTATGTCAGAAGACAGGCAGCGCAAATAGTGCATGGCCAAGGGATAACAGAACAGCGCAGGCTCCGTGACAGCTTAAAACAACGTTGAGGAGGCAGCGCATGGCACCAAGGGGGTAGGAATGACGGCTGTGCTGCGTCACATTACGAAGGAAAGTCCCAGCTCCGGGACGGTATAACGGTATCAGTGAACACATTTTATAAGTGTTAAGTTCTGCGTGTGCAAGGAGCTAAAATAAAAGAGCTACCTTTTCCTTGTGCAGCATTACTGCTGCACAAGATGGCTCTTTCAGTAACAAACGCCGGGGGGAGGGGGGGGGGACAGGTTCCCTTACATTTAGGTTGTTGTGCCAGCGTGGCGGTCGCAGGACACATTGCCGGCTACACAGCTGGGGATCAGCAGACGTTACTGAAACCCAATAACACTGGATCGTTTGTTTTTACTGTGCAGCCTGCACTTCTGAGCCGCAACTGGCGGTGTTGGAGCCCAAGAATAGCAGTTCAGGTGGTAGAAAGATGAACACAGCAGGAGACCTGGATCACACCCAATTACTTAATCAGGCAGAGGAGTGGCAAATTCCTGCGAGATTCAGGCCTGGTTCATTTTCAGGAAAGTAAGCCGGTCAACGTTATCGGAGGATAGTCGCATGCGACGGTCTGTTAGTACACCACCTGCGGCACTAAAGACACGTTCCGATAAGACACTAGCCGCAGGGCAAGCCAGCACCTCCAATGCATACTGGCTTAGCTCTGGCCATGTATCCAGCTTAGAGACCCAAAACTTGAACGGGGAAGAGCCGTCTGGGAGTACAGTAAGAGGGCAAGCCATGTAGTCTGTCACCATCTGACGGAACCGTTGCCTCCTGCTGACTGGAGCCGCCGGTGATGGTGTTGACATTTGGGGCGGGCACACAAAAGTGTGCCAGAGTTGTGCCAAACTGGGCTTGCCTTGGGCAGAGGCACTGCTTCTGCTCCCTCTTTGGGCAGAGCCTCCCCCACTGCCTCGACGCACTGAGCTGCTTTGTAAAGCACTAGCAGCACTCCTCTCAGTTGGACAGGAGAAGATGATGGAATTCACCAGTGTGTCGTGGTACTCCCGCAATTTACGCTCCCGGGTCAACGCTGGGATGAGGTTTTGGACGTTGTCCCGGTAGCGAAGATCGAGGAGGGTGAACACCCAATAATCAGGCATGTTGAGAATGTGGTCGATGCGGCGGTCGTTTCTCAGGCACTGCATCATGAAATCCACCATGTGCTGCAGACTGCCAACTGGCCCAGAAACGCTGTCCCCTGCTTGAGACATGATCTCTGCCCGCTCGTCATCACCCCACCCTCGCTGTACACACTGACCACTGGACAATTGTGTCGCTCCCTCCTCTGGACGGAGCTCTTCCTCCTCCATTGACTCCTCCTCATCCTCCTCACAAAGTGGCCCCTGCGTACCCCTTTGTGAGGAACCACGTGGCGCTGACTCTCCAGAAGCTGATGGAAAAGGTGACTCCTCATCCTCCACCTCTCACAACATCATCCCTTAACCCTTGCAAAGTTTGCTGAAGCAGGCAGATAAGGGGGACAGTCATGCTGACTAGTGCATCATCTGCACTTGCCATCCGCGTGGAATAATCAAAAGGACGCAAAACCTGGCAGACGTCCTTCATAGTGGCCCACTCTGTGGTTGTGAAGTCTGATCGGCGCTGACTGCGACTTCTTTGCGCCTGATGCAGCTGGTACTCCATAACTGCTTGTTGCTGCTCACACAACCGCTCCAACATATGTAACGTGGAATTCCACCGGGTAGGTAGGTCACATATGATGCGGTGTTCCGGAAGGCGGAATCGGCGCTGCAGAGCAGCAATGCGGGATCTTGCCAAGCTGGAACGCCGCAAGTGAGCACACTCTAGGCGGACCTTGTGCAGCAGGGCATCAAGATCCGGATAGTCCCTCAGAAAACTCTGCACAAACAAATTGAGCACATGTGCCAGACATGGGATGTGAGTGAGGTTGCCAAGGGCCAAAGCTGCCACCAGATTTCGGCCATTGTCACACACTACCATGCCTGGCTGGAGATTCGCTGGCAGTAACCACACATCGCTCTCCTGCTTGATGGCATTCCAGAGCTCCTGCGCTGTGTGGCTTCGATTCCCCAATGAAACTAGTTTCAAGACGGCCTGCTGACGTTTGGCCATGGCTGTGCTCACGTCGGTCATAGATAAACGTTCACGGGTCCATGTGGAGGTGGACTGTGACGGATCCTGCAGAGATGATTCTGAGGAACTTGTGTAAGAGGAGGAGTCAAAGCGTACAGACTGGATTCCTGCAATCCTTGGAGTGGGCAGGACACGTCCTGCGCCACTCGCACGATCTGTACCTGGCTCAACAACATTAACCCAATGGGCAGTGAGGGAAACGTATCGCCCCTGTCCATAGTGACTGGTCCACGCATCGGTGGTGAGGTGGACCTTGCTACTGACGGCGTTCAGTAGCGCATGTTTTATGTTTCCCTCAACATGCCTGTGCAGGGCAGGGACAGCTTGCCTGCTGAAGTAAAAGCGGCTGGGCACCTTGTACTGTGGGACTGCCAATGCCATCAAGTCACGGAAGCTGTCAGTCTCCACCAGCCTGAATGAGAGCATTTCCAGGGACAACAGTTTGGCAATGCCTGCATTCAGAGCCTGTGCTCGGGGGTGGTTGGCCGAGAATGCCCGCCTTTTCTCCCATGCCTGTACTACCGATGGCTGTAGAGTAGTCTGGGAGTGTGAGGATGACTGGGAAGGTGGTGCTGTGGGTGGAATTACACAAGGTCTCTGGACAACAGTGCCAGAGGTTCTTTTATGGCGATCCTGGGAGGAAGCCAAACCAGCTGTGCGTGAGCTGGAGGAAGAGGCAACACGAGCTGAAGAGGTGGTAGCTGCCGCTGTTGGTTGGCCTAAATCTTCAGTGTGTTTCTGTAACTCCACCGCATGCCTGGTCCGCACATGTTTCCACATATTTGTGGTATTGAGGTTGCTGACATTTTTCCCTCTTTTTACTTTCTGATGACACAGCTTGCATTTGACAAAACAAATGTCATCTGCAACTGTGTCAAAAAAGGACAAGGCACTGCAAGTCTTGGGAGCGCCCTTTTTGGCTTTGGAAAGAGACAGGCTCCTAACGGGTGCCAAAGTGGAGGCTACAGGCTCCGCAGTCTTCCCCCTCCCTCTCCCTCTTTGGCCCGTAAGGGGAATCTCTTCCTCAGAGCTGCTCCCACCACCTTCCTGTTCCTCACGCCACGATGGGTCAACGACCTCATCATCTCCACTACCCTCTGCCACCAACTGCTCCTCCTGGGTAGTCTCGGCAGCACAGTACGCACCAGAAAGCGGCACCTGAGTTTCATCATCAGATGCGTACTGCGCTGTGGTCACCGGAGGCACTGGCCCACCCGCCTCTTCAGAGTCAGAGAGACAAAGCTGTTGGGCATCACTGCACACTGCCTCTTCTTCCATTTCTCCAATGCTGCTTGGCTGGCCCCTTGTTTCCAAGCCAAGAGATTCAGAGAACAGAAGTAGAGACGGCTCCTGTCCTGGGCTCTCTGACTGCCTGGCCAATTTGGCAGGTGGTGAAGAGACAGATGGCTGCTCTCCAGTGCTCTGTGCCTGAGAGGATGTGGCACTAACTGAAGTCGATGCCGAGGCGTTAGCTGCCATCCACCCGACAACGGCTTCAATTTGGTCTTCAAGCAGCAGCGGTGCACGGCGCTCTCCGACAAAGCTGCGCATGAAGGACTGTTCCCTGCTGAAACTGAGTGACGACGAGTCACCGGTGCCCGCAGCAGGCACAGAATTACCACGTCCTCTCCCTGCTCCTCTCCCTGCTCCGCGCCCACGCCCACGTGCCTTACTCCCTGCCCTCTTCATCTTGGTTGACAGATAAAGATAAGCAGAAAAGTACTAAGGCCTTAGTGTGCTTATTCCTGAAATGCTCCTCCTAACAGGTGTAAGAAACACTAATGTTGTAAAGTGTGGACTAAACTTTATTATTTTTCAAATGTGGCCTACACAAGTGTTAAGTTGTGTTTGGTGAACTTTCCTTTTTTTTTTTCTGCAGATCGGGCTACAGAGCAAGTTTAACTCACACGGGGACCGTGCAGACAGCCGTAAACGGCGCTGCAAGGCCCAAAAAACCTCCTCTAGGTTATCCTATGTAGTGTTTTTCCACTATTTAGCTGGAGACAGGTGGAAAGACACTAATAGGAATTTTTTTTTTTTAAATTTTAAACAGGCTGCACTATTTGAAAAAAAGGAAATTTTTTTCAAGGTATGAGGCAGTAACGCACCCTGAGCTGAATCCAACCGGCTATGGCTGCACACAGACTACAGGGCGAGCTGCGCTCACACAGAGACCGTGCAGACAGCCGTAAACGGCGCTGCAAGGCCCAAAAAAACCCCTCTAGGTTATCCTATGTAGTGTTTTTCCACAATTTAGCTGTAGACGGGTGGAAAAACACTAATAGGAATTTTTTTTTTTTAATTTTAAACAGGCTGCACTATTTGAAAAAAAGGGAAATTTTTTTCAAGGTATGAGGCAGTAACGAACCCTGAGCTGAATCCAACCGGCTATGGCTGCACACAGACTACAGGGCGAGCTGGGCTCACACGGAGACCGTGCAGACAGCCGTAAACGGCGCTGCAAGGCCCAAAAACCCCCCTCTAGGTTATCCTATGTAGTGTTTTTCCACAATTTAGCTGGAGACGGGTGGAAAGACACTAATAGGAAATTTGAGAAAAAATGTGCAGCAGGCTGCACTATGAGCAAAAAAGGACAACTGTGTGAGGCAGTGTGAACCCCCCCTGAGCTGAATACAACCGGGTATATGGCTGCACACAGACTACAGAGTGAGCTGCACACACACACACACACACACAGAGACCTTGCAGAACGCTGTTAAAACAGCGCTGCAAGGCAAGAGCAAGGTGAACAGTGAAGAACACACAGCGTTTTGCTAAATTAGCCTTGGGAAAGGAAAATAAAGCAATTAGCTATCTCAACTGGCCCTCAGTTAGAACACAGCGTCCTGTCCCTAACTGAAATCACAGCAGAGTGAGCGCAAAATGGCGGCAGCGTTTTTTATAGTGCAGAGTGACATCATTTCAGCAGCCAATCACAGCCTTGCCAGTACTTACATGCCCACCATGCTAAACAGGATGTGCCCACACTTCCATTCATTCCTCATTGGCTGCTGCGTTCAGTTTGAATTCTGGGAACTTCCGATTCCGGTATCCGATACACGGGAAGTATCGGAATTCGGTATCGGAATTCCGATACCGCAAATATCGGCCGATACCCCGATACTTGCGGTATCGGAATGCTCAACACTAATCAAGAATAAAAAGGCTAGACTGGACTTTGCTAAAAAAAATCTAAAAAAGCCAGCACAGTTCTGGAAGAACATTCATTGGACAGATGAAACCAAGATCAACCTCTACCAGAATGATGGAAAGAGAAAAGTATGGCAAAGGCGTGGTACAGCTCATGATCCAATGCATACCACATCATCTGTAAAACACGGCGGAGGCAGTGTGATGGCTTGGGCATGCATGGCTGCCAGTGGCACTGGGTCACTAGTGTTTATTGATGATGTGACACAGGACAGAAGCAGCCGAATGAATTCTGAGGTGTTCAGAGACATACTGTGTGCTCAGATCCAGCCAAATGCAGCCAAACTGATTGGTTGTCGTTTCATACTACAGATGGACAATGACCCAAAACATAAAGCCAAAGCAACCTATGAGTTTATTAAAGCAAAGAAGTGGAATATTCTTGAATGGCCAAGTCAGTCACCTGATCTCAACCCAATTGAGCATGCATTTCACTTGTTAAAGACTAAACTTCAGACAGAAAGGCCCACAAAGAAACAGCAACTGAAAACCACCGCAGTGAAGGCCTGGCAGAGCTTCAAAAAGGAGGAAACACAGCATCTGGTGATGTCC
The DNA here is from genome assembly GCF_032444005.1 of Ranitomeya imitator. Classification (NCBI taxonomy): domain Eukaryota; kingdom Metazoa; phylum Chordata; class Amphibia; order Anura; family Dendrobatidae; genus Ranitomeya; species Ranitomeya imitator. Next base: position 702,747,042 of record NC_091283.1, read on the forward strand.
ATGAGTTCAACACTTCAGGCAGTCAATGCCAACAAAGGGTTTTCAACCCAAGTACTAAAAATGAACATTTTATTTCAAATTATTGAATCTGTCCAATTACTTTTGGTCCCTTTAAAACAGGGTGGCACATGTTAAGGAGCTGAAACTCCTAAACCCTTCATCCAATTTTAATGTGGATACCCTCAAATGAAAGCTGAAAGTCTGAACTTCAACTGCATCTGAATTGTTTTGTTTAAAATTCATTGTGGTAATGTCTATAACCAAAATTAGAAAAATGTTGTCTCTGTCCAAATATATATGGACCTAACTGTATGTAGGCTGTATGGGCATCCTTGTGTATGGTGGAGGTCAGTAATAGTTATGTAGGCTGTATGGACATTCTTGTGTATGGAGGAGGTCAGTAATAGATATGTAAGCTGTATGGACATTCTTGTGTATGGAGGAGGTCAGTAATAGATATGTAGGCTGTATGGACATTCTTGTGTATGGAGGAGGTCAGTAATAGATATGTAGGCTGTATGGGCATTCTTGTGTATGGAGGAGGTCAGTAATAGATATGTAGGCTGTATGGGCATCCTTGTGTATGGAGGAGGTCAGTTATAGATATGCTGGCTTTATGGGCATCCTTGTGTATGGAGGAGGTCAGTAATAGATATGCTGGCTGTATGGGCATACTTGTGTATGGTGGAGGTCAGTAATAGATATGTAGGCTGTATGGGCATTCTTGTGTATGGTGGAGGTCAGTAATAGATATGTATGCTGTATGGACATTCTTGTGTATGGAGGAGGTCAGTAATAGATATGTAAGCTGTATGGGCTCTCTTGTGTATGGTGGAGGTCAGTAATAGATATGTAGGCTGTATGGACATTCTTGTGTATGGAGGAGGTCAGTAATTGATATGTAGGCTGTATGGGCATCCTTGTGTATGGTGGAGGTCAGTAATAGATATGTAGGCTGTATGGGCATTCTTGTGTATGGTGGAGGTCAGTAATAGATATGTATGCTGTATGGACATTCTTGTGTATGGAGGAGGTCAGTAATAGATATGTAGGCTGTATGGGCATTCTTGTGTATGGAGGTGGTCAGTAATAGATATGTAGGCTGTATGGGCATTCTTGTGTCTGGAGGAGGTCAGTAATAGATATGTAGGCTGTATGGGCATTCTTGTGTATGGTGGAGGTCAGTAATAGATATGTAAGCTGTATGGTCATACTTGTGTCTTGAGGAGGTCGATAATAGATATGTAGGCTGTATGGGCATTCTTGTGTATGGAGGAGGTCAGTAATAGATATGTAAGGGGTATTTGCACCTTGTAGAGTTTGAATACAATTTACTTACCACCAAGAAGTAATGAGACAATTAGGTCGGATGATGACTTCATTGTACACATGTCCTCTGTCTGTGAACTGTCCTGTAATCTCTGGAGAATATTACATAGGGTCTCCTGAACACAGGCATCTACCAGTTGTATCTTCAGGTGTTCTGAAAACATGAAAATCAGTCACAGTCAAATAACAAAATGTACATTAATATACTGTACTCTTATCCTAATAAAAGATTGTGACCCAACAGCAGGGCCTAAAGGGTTGAATGAAACAAGTACAATTTCTGTTGGTGGAGATGGAGCCTCCTTACATATAATATAGACTATTTTCTCTTATCCTAGTAAAGTAGCACAGGGCAATGCTCTGCTATGGGATTGATATGGTAATCAACATATTTCTTGAGGATAGTGAAAATCCCCATTATGTTTAGCTGGAATCTCTTTTGTGATGAAATTCTTGTGGTTTAATTCAGTAGGGTTGCAATCCATCTCTCATGTCACTTGAGATGTGGGAGGCAATTTCTGGAGTAGTGATTTATGCATGATCTTCTGATATGGTCTGACTGATATATCTAGGCTTGACATATGTCAGAATGCTTCTTGTCAAATTGTCTAGTAACAACTACAAAGTTGTTGGAAGGGATATAATGGTCTAAACTTAATTCAAGATTTGGGTTGTTTTATTTGGTCCTATGAAAGTAAATCATAATTCTTTTGCATGTCAGGGTCCACATGTGTAGATTGTGATAGCACAATAATATTTGGCCAAGCTTTATGTTGGAGGCTGGGTTGTCATTTTCGCCTAAAAGTGAGTTTGTCAGTAGGGTTTTGCTATTCCATCTAAGAGCAGCATGATAAAGGGGCAGATACCCTTATACGAGCGTTATGTGACTTTACTGGTTGCTGCAGTTTTGTTTTCTCTGCTGCAGATCTAGCAGTTCTCTGTATGCTGAGCTTTGTATAACCAACCCACACCACTGATAGGCAGAAAGCTACTAATTAAGCGGTGGGGACAAGGCTGGACTACCTGGAAGCTGTCCAAGTTGGAAACTAGTGATAATCTCCTTCCAATATAATACAGTGATAATACAGACCAGATCATGATACGTTGCTGTAATCAGAGTCTCTTCTCTACATCTTGCTGCTTTCAGATTAGGTAGCAAAAACTTGCTGACAGATGCCCTTTAAGATCGTCATTGAAAGTAATTGAGGTTCTAACTGGGAACCAAATCCAAAATGTATTGAAAACCTTTCAATAAGTGTGGTGTCTGTAATAGGACCAGAGTAAAAAATTATGCCATATAAATATACTTCAGAATCAGATGATCAAAATGCACATATAGAAGTAACTTTTGGGAGCACCATTTAGCCATGTGATCTACATTATATGTGTATGACTTCACTTGAGACTAGACAAGTACAGAACTATATAGTTTCTAGAGAAATACAGAAATATATTAAAAATTAAGAATCATTTACCAAAAAAGGCATTTGGTCAGAATTCCTGAGAGCTCGGAGAGATTGCCATTGGCAGGCCCCGAAGGTCAACTTTTGTAAATCTTTATCCAGGCTGGTGAAACAATTGTTTTGTCTTCATAGATGGGTTAAACTATATACCTTGTCCACTAACTTATGGGAAAGTATGTAGTTGACATTTTAATACTGTGATTGGACTCCAAAGGGCAGTTCCAGGGGTTTGTGGAATTCCTAAATAGGAACAAACTAGGTGTCTACTTTAAGTCAAATGCCAAAGGAAGGCATTTACTTCTCCCTAAAACTACACAAGATGACACTGGAATCTGCTCTCCAGCAAAAATGCAATGACACCAACAATCTCCAGCGTTTTTTTTTATTTCACCGCTGGAGTGGTGTTTAAAATCCAAGTCCCCTGACTGATATTGACTTTCCATCATTTTCAGGTTTTTTATCGCTGGTACACTCCATCTCCTGCAGTTTGTGGGCTGTCAGCTGCTCCAGTGTTTCATGGAGTGAGCTGGAGATCACTATCAATATACAGTAAGTCTATGAGACCCGCGTTCTGGCCTCAATCTGGCTCTCATAGACTTGCATCGAGAGCTTGTGATGCAGCTTCTGATTTCCGAACACTCAGAAGCTGTGCTCACCTCACAAGATTGTGCTGCCGTACCATACGCCGTAAAAAAACTGTGAAGATGTCAGAGGGTGAGGATATGACCGTAGGCAAGGAACTTAAGTTTAAAGCACCACTTCAGTGGCGAAAAAAAAAACGCTGGAGTGGTGCTTTAAGATTTGGGAGGAACTACTCCTAGACAGAGGACTTATTGAACAAAACCAGGGACCTTCAACAACAATTTCTGGAAAGTGTATAACCCAGGAAGTTATCAGAGTGTTACAATTTGGGTGAAACACAGATGGAATCCAACGGCCAGAGGAGCACGAGCCCGGAACAGCAAAGGATAGAAGAAGTCCTTGGAAGTAGCAATAGACCTTTTAGAAACAATCCAGAGTAGTGGGAATAGTCTCGGTCAGACAGTTCTCAGGAGCTGGAGACTGAAATTAGACACAGTGCTCAAGCAACGAGCAAGTGTTTCATCTGGCCGTAAGTAGGCCCAAACAGAAAACAGGATGGCTTCTACAAGTTCAACATCCGCCATCTTAGTAAAAGGCAATTGCAGAATACAACAGCTGCCTCAGTGGTAAGGGGTGTAAATGCAGCACAATTTATAGAATTGAGTGATAGCAGTCACTTGTGGTCAATTTGCAGAAGGACATCAGAAACCTGGCACAGAGAGGCATATACATACCCTTTTGGCAAATCGTAGTAAATTATTGACCCCCCCCAAAAATTAAAAACATTGGGATTCAGATTTGCTTGTGGGAAGAATTGATCTTTTGTCGTGAGGTAATTAAAGATATGCCAAATCTGGGGTATGTTAGGTGCTGATTAGTGATGAGCGAGTATACTCGTTACTCGAGATTTCCTGAGCATGCTCGGGTGTCCTCCGAGTGTTTTTTAGTGCTCAGAGATTTTGTTTTCATCACCGCAGCTGAATGATTTACATCTGTTAGCCAGCTTGATTACATGTGGGGATTCCCTAGCAACCAGGCAACCCCCACATGTACTTATGCTGGCTAGCAGCTGTAAATCATGCAGCTGCATCAACAAAAACTAAATCTCCGAGCACTTACAAATACTAGGAGATCCCCCGAGCATGCTCAGGAAATCTCGAATAACGAGTATTCTCGCTCATCACTAGTGCTGATCAAGAACTGGTAGATCTGTTCTCTCACCACTCCAGGAATCCCATGCCAGACGGGAAAAAAAATCCTTAGGAACGATTTGGTCCACAGCCATTTTGTAGACAAAGCTATGATCCAGCATTCATGTGGATTTAACAAAATATAATACATATGTAGAAATGTATAAACTGTAAATCAGGTAGATGTATTCAAAAGGGTAACATGCTTTTGGAGCGCCACCAGTAGGGCAGTGGGGTACTCGGTACCGGGTCCTTCGGTTCTCAGCGGGGATGTCACAGTGGCTGACCCGGTCCGTGGCCCTAGAGGACGTCCGTTAATAAAAGGGGAAATGTTCGTGACGCCACCTGTGGTATTCGGTCAGCTGCTTAGGGTTCCGCTGGGGTGATGTGATGGCAGCTAGTTGGTATACCTTCCCACAGTTGAAGTATGTTCCGAGGGCTTCCCAGAGTGTAGATGGTGGATGGTGTGAGGTGCAGTGAAGAACGAGGACACAAGGTTGCAGTCTCTTTACCTTTACTGAAGGCTTCAGTATCCACAGTCCAGAGCACCAGATCGCAGGGCTGGCAGAGTCTGGCCGGTCTGAAAGCAAATCCAGAGTCCCCTTATCCAGGTGGAAATCAGTAGCCTTCCTCTAGCGCCTGAGTGTTGTAGTTCCTCCCTGCTGAGCTTCTCGGTGAGGTCCTCACAACTATCGTAGATGTAATGTCTCTTTCTCTCTGTCCCCCTGATGGATAGGATAGGACAAACCCGTATGACTGATGGCCTGAGGCTTTTTACAGGGACCCTACGATGCCCCAGCCCCCACAAGTTGCCACCGTGCCTCCTGGGTATAAGGTCGGGCAGCCAACGTGGAATTAACTGTCCTGCCAGTCTCTGAAGTAAAGCATAGAGATCCTTACTCCCTCGGTGTTCTGGCTACTGGCTTCTGCGCCTCAGAGGGAGGCAGCCTATTGCAGGGCAGAACTCCCTCTGGATTCCTCTCCTTGTGCTATGACTTTGTTTCTCACTCTCAGCAACGCAATTCCCTTTGTGTCCTTTCTTAGGATGCTGCCGCACATGGGGCAGGCGCAGCTCCGTGAACCCTCATTCTCTACAGACCTCAGTATGCATCTGGCTCCCTCTCACTCCAGCTAGCTTCTCCTTGACTTCCTATCCAGACTACCAGTTTTACCTAATTGTGAGGAGTGCCCTAATAGATAGAAGCATGGCTCCCCCTGGCGGCCTGGAGTGTGAAGTGTGTTGTTTGGTTTGTGATACCTGGTAGGGTGATCTCCTTTATTGCCTTCAGACATAACATCACTCCCCCTGGTTGAAGAATAACATTACTGCAACGACCAGGACTCTGGGGCGCTGCATTTATGAGTACCTCTATGGGCCAAACCTGTAAAAATTTCTAACTTCAAAAACAGTTTTTCAAGTTAGAAGTAGCGCTGCTTAAAAAAGGAGATGAGTGGGGTAAATATCTTCTTAAAAAAATAATGAAGCTGAATCCATAGAATCTGCTCTTGACACCCTAAAGGCTGGAATAATCATCCAGCTTTTGTAAGCAGGTTCAGGGATGCAGTGACAGACAGAAGGCAGAGCAAGGGCAAATAAATATAACAGTTTTAATTTAACAGCGGTTTAACTCCTCGCATGGAGGTGAAGGGTTAAATGGGGAGAATAAGGCCGGGATCACACACAGCGAGATACGGCCGAGTCTCGCTGGTTAAAACCAAGCTCTGGCACCGGCACTCCAGCGCGGAGCATGCGGCCGCACAGCAATACATGGAGCTACACGCTCCGCTCCGGAGTGCCTGTGCCAGAGTTTGCTTTTAACCAGTGAGACTCGGCCGTATCTCGCTGTAGTGACTCCGGCCTAACAGTCCAATTGTAAAGGATATGCAGAGTTAAGGAACAATGAATCAGATAACGGCAGTTCTTGTGAATGCTGCGAGGGAGTCAATAGCACCAACAACAGCTGACGCGGTGCTGGTACAAGAAGGTTCAGCTGGTAACGGTGGTCTGTCTTCTGGTGGTAGTGGTCGGTCTCCGGTGCATTCTGCTGAGCCCCTAGTCCATGAACATATGCGGCTGGCGCAAACAAGGCCGCAGCACGATCAGGGTCTCCCGTGAGTGGGAAGGTATATGCTGGTAAGGTGGGCTGCAAACGTCTGCCCAGTACCCGGCTCTCTCTTTGCGGCATGACTGCACAGTCATGAAGCACACGGCACCTCGCTCTCTGCCAGCTACCGGGCGTGCTGCACTTCTCTTTATGCTGTGCACTGCCTTTTCCAACCAAGACTGAAGCACCGACAACAGCTTGTGTGATGTTTCTCCAGCGAGGTCTTGCAGACCGTGGTCCGATGACGAGGGCAGCAGCGAACAGTCCTGAACTCTGCCTTGGCTCTTAGGTTGACGTGCGGCGCTTAGTTGAACAGGGATCCCAGCTCTTTCCTTATTACTGTGGTGGGCTCTGGCAGTGTTCCAGCATCTGATCTGCTGCGTGTCATTGCGGCCCAGCTGCTCACCCCTTGGAGCCCGCTGCACATGCACCTTGCCTCTGTCACTGCCGGCGGGAAACTGCCTGAGGCTGCACGCACTTTTACTTATAACCTCGCTCCCTGCTTCCGGGTCAGGGAACCTGTCCAGGTCATTTTGCCTTTCCCCGCACAATATGGGATGCAGCCTCAGCTGTTAAGACCGGGTCTGGTACAGGTACCCGCAGTCCGGTCCGTTAGCAGTAGTGCTGCTTAAAAGAGGAGATGAGTGGAGTAAATGTTTTCTTAAAAAATTAATGTAGCTGAATCTATAGAATCCGCTCTTAACACCCTAAAGGCTGGAATGATCATCCAGCCTTCACTAGTGATAATATTCTTCTAAAATCCATGTGCTATAAGCCTATACAGGCTTGTTATACAGGTGGATACAGTTACCAAAAGAATTTGGAACTGCATGGCAAGTAGTGATTCCAGAGGGGATGGCATCCAGCATGGCAAAGGAAGCCCATGAGAGGGTTTCCCACATCAGAACTGAGAAAACCTTTCAATGGCTTCAGCGGCTCGTGTACTGGCCACAATAACATCGAATAGTAGAGAAAGTTTTCCTGAAGTGTCGGCAGTGTGAGTTAACTAAACCCCCGGAACAAGGAGTGCTTATCCAGGTAAAACGGACGTCTGAGCTGCTAGAAGCGTTGATGGTGGACTATCTCCTGATTGTCCCATTCATCAATGATTGTGGTTTCTGCCTGGCAATGACAGACCATTTCAACCCTCATAGTGTCTGGGATGCAGTTACCGATAGCTCAACCGTCCAATATGGTACAAGGGTGTTCTCAAGCTGACAGTGCTTTGATTGACTGCTCAGTCATCCAGTCTGGTGCAGGGGCGTGCTGAGCTGTCAGTGTGTTGATTGACAACTCGACCGTCCAATCTGAGACTTCGAGGAACTGGCTGTCTCCATGTGTCCAGTATCCCAGGTGATTGTCAGGTTATTTAACTGAGCTGTTTCTCACTGATGTCTGCCAGACATACTGTACATTCAGCTAACGTGTGGCTTTTCTCTCAGTCCCTTGCACTCTGTTTATAGAGCTTTCGTTGCTTGACTTTGGACCTCGTTCTGGCCATTCTTCTGTTTAATCTCTTGAGCTCTGATCCGTTATCCTCCTGGTATTCTGACATCGGATCATTACCAGACTATGCCTTTGTCTCTTCCTTCTGTTTATGGTGTACCCTCCTGGCTTCTGACCAGTTGATTATCCTTACTCAAAGCTTGGCCATGAAAAGTGACCCTGACCAGGGATCAGATGACAAAGTCCACGGTCCAGAGCCATCTGCTGCAACTTCCTCTGGGTAAACAGGTGCCCAAAGAGAATTCACTCTGACCAGTGAGCATGCTTATAATGAAGAGTTATAGAACAACTACACCAACTCTATGGCAATGAGAAGTCCCGAACAATACCCATTCACCGTCAGGAATATGGGGCCTGTGAACATTTCAACAGAATGTTGCTGCAGATGCTGAGGACATTGGAAGAGGATTGGAAAATGAAGTGGCCTGAATTTGTACATGAACTAGTGTGGCTACACAACAATTTGGTTCATGCAACAACTGGGTATACCCCTTACACATTTCTGTTTGGTTGTAATGGTAGTCAAATCACTGAGCTTGAACTTGACCTAGAAGAAGATTGCACAAGAATGAATACTTCCACTTAGGTGCAAGAACACCGACATCAGTTACAGACATTGAAGCATCTGGTTGGGCAAGATTCCAGGAGATGAGCCACCCTGATGTGATGGCAGTGCAGGAGATGCCACTGTGACCAGGAGATCGCGTTTTTTACGAGCGAAGTGCCCGAGAGGCAAGTTGGATTATAGATGGGACAAAACTCCACATTGGGTGACAAGGACTGTGCTCCCCGAGAATACAGTGTATGAGGACCAACCCAAGGGAGAAGATGAGACAACAGGAAGAGTGCTACACTTCATCATGCTCCATCCCTGTGTATCTGAAGGGTAGAGAGTGGCTGAATCGCCAAAAGAGCAAAGGGATTCTGCATCAAGAAGGTTTGTGTATGATGAAGATTAAGGGTTGGTAGTACCTGCAGTGTCAAGTGAAGTATCACTACTACCTCAAACCAGCTCTGACGATAGACTAAGGATTGAACTCACAAGAGGAGTATCAGAAGATCCGAGTGCCAGTGGAGAATTGAGCCAAGAAGGGCCTCACATAACTGAGTGGGTCAACGTAGAGAATGATTTCATCTGGCAGGAGACAAAGGAGTTTCCTTGAATACTAGCAATGCTTAGACTACCCCTGAGGGGCATCTAGAGACAAATTGACTCGCCCAAGGACAGGTGAGTTTAAAGAAAGGAAGAAATAGAGTACCTGTTATGTGTTTGGATTTGAACCAAGGTCCAAGTTGACATCAACTAGTCTGTGGTTAGATCTATCTCAGCTCACGCAGGAACCATTAGGGACTTTAGGGTCAGGATCTCTAGTCTGTACAGGAACCGTCACGGTCAGTTGTAGTTTTTAGTGTATTACCTATTTTCCCGAGTGAGTTGTTACACTATCATAACAGTATATCTCAAGCTTAAATAAGTGAAAATTGCTATCCAGCTGCCAGAGACTGTAAGGACAAGAACAAAAAGAGAGCAAACAGGATCTGTATTTAGAATGGTGTGTTTGCTGGAGAAAAGAGATACGAAAGGGCACCAGGTCATGTAATAGCTGTGTTGCGGTTAAGAATGATAAAAGGCTCAGGAGGATAGAGAGGAGTAGGAGTTGACTTCTGAACATGTAGCAGGACAGATGTATGAAAGAACATAGTAACATAGTTATTAAGGTTGAAGGAAGACTTTAAGTCCATCTAGTTCAACCCATAGCTTAACCTAACATGCCCTAACATGTTGATCCAGAGGAAGGCAAAAAAAAAACATGTGGCAAATAGTAAGCTCCCCATTGGGGAAAAAAATTCCTTCCCGACTCCACATACGGCAATCAGACTAGTTCCCTGGATCAACGCCCTATCAAGGAATCTAGTGTATATACCCTGTAACATTATACTTTTCAAGAAAGGTATCCAATCCCCTCTTAAATTTAAGTAATGAATCACTCATTGCAACATCATACGGCAGAAAGTTCCATAGTCTCACTGCTCTTACAGTAAAGAACCCTCGTCTGTTATTATGCCTAAACCTTCTATCCTCCAGACGTAGAGGATGCCCCCTTGTCCCTGTCTCAGGTCTGTGATTAAAAATATCATCAGAAAGGTCTTTGTACTGTCCCCTCATATATTTATACATTAAAATAAGATCACCCCTTAGTCTTCGTTTTTCCAAACTAAATAGCCCCAATTGTAATATCCTATCTTGGTATTGCAGACCCCCCAGTCCTCTAATAACCTTGGTCGATCTTCTCTGCACCTGCTCTAGTTCAGCTATGTCTTTCTTATACACCGGAGACCAGAACTGTACACAGTATTCTAAGTGTAGTCAAACTAGTGACTTGTATAGAGGTAAAATTATGTCCTCATGTGCATCTATGCCTCTTTTAATGCATCCCATTATTTTATTTGCCTTTGTAGCAGCTGCCTGACACTGGCCACTGAATATAAGTTTGTCATCCACCCATACACCCAGGTCTTTTCATTGACAGTTTTGCCCAGAGTTTTAGAATTAAGCGCATAGTTATACATCTTATTACTTCTACCCAAGTGCATGACCTTACATTTATCCCCATTAAAGCTCATTTGCCATTTATCAGCCCAAGCTTCTAGTTTACATAAATCATCCTGTAATATAAAATTGTCCTCCTCTGTATTGATTACCCTGCAGAGTTTAGTGTCATCTGCAAATATTGAAATTTTGCTTTGAATGCCCCCTACAAGGTCATTAATAAATATGTTAAAAAGAAGAGGGCCCAATAGTGACCCCTGTGGTACCCCACTGCTAACCGCGTCCCAGTCTGAGTGTGCTCCATTAATAACCACCCTTTGTTTCCTATTCCTGAGCCAGCTCTTAACCCACTTAAACATATTTTCCCCTATCCCCATTATTCTCATTTTATGTATCAACCTTTTGTGTGGCACCATATCAAAACTTTTGAAAACTCCATATGCACTACGTCCACTGGGTTCCCTTGGTCCATTCCGGAACTTACCTCTTCATAGAAGCTGATCAGATTAGTCTGACAGGAAAGGTCCCTTGTAAACCCGTGCTGATACT